>NW_005363098.1:3271113-3313555 GCF_000412655.1 Myotis brandtii | reverse complement strand
TTTGTCTTTCTGAATGTCCTCTTTTGAAAAGTGTCTACTTAGGTCCTTTGCCCATTTTTTTGATTGGATTGTTTATCTTCCTTTTGTTAAGTTGTATGAGTTCCCTATAAATGTTGGAGATGAAACCCTTATCAGTGATAACATTGGCAAATATGTTCTCCCATGCAGTGGGCTTTCTTGTTGTTTTGTTGATGGTTTCTTTTGCTGTGCAAAAGCTTTTTATTTTGATGTAGTCCCATTTGTTTATTTTCTCTTTAGTTTCCAATGCCCTAGGAGCTGTATTGGTGAAGAAATTGCTTTGGCATATGTCTGAGATTTTGTTGCCTTTGGATTCCTCTAGTATTTTTATGGTTTCCCGTCTTACAATAAATGATGTTGGGAAAATTGGACAGATACATGCAAAAAAATGAAACTAGACCACCAACTTACACCATACACAAAAATAAACTCAAAATGGGTAAAGATCTGATTTTTTTAAATTATTGATTTTAGAGATAGAGGAAAGGAAAGAGGGAGAGAGGAACATTGATTTGTTGTTCCACTAATTCATGCACTTATTGGTTGATTCTTGTATGTGGCCTGACCAGAAACTGAACCTGCAACCTTGGTATATAGAGACGATGCTCTAACCAACTGGGCTGCCCAGCCAGGGCTGGTATGATCTGATTTTTTAAGTGGAGAAAAAATGAGTCATTTGAAGCTTAAATAAACCTCTTAGGAAATTTCAATCTGTAGGTTTTCTCATTGTGGTTTGGGTTTTCTGCCTCTTTCTTTGGTACTTTGATCTTGAGGTTCATGCTAAAATGATGGTATAGAGACTTCTATAAAGAGGTGACAGACAAGAGACTAAGTGCTGATGAGTCAGGTGGAGATTGTTTTGAAAATGGAGTCTGTGCGAGTTCTGATGATGGGAGAATGAGGTGGAGAGATGTGAAGGGTTAACAGCACAGAAGAGAGTTTGGGGCTTGATGATAGGGTGATGAAAATAAGAATGGCTTCCCCCTGAAGTGGGGAGTGGAAAAGGGAGGTTGCTCGGTAACCTTGGAGGGCAGAGGGGAGAGATCTGGAGGGAGGAGCGCTTTCAGAAGTGCTGCTTGGTGCCGTGGGTGGCTCTCTGTGGCCGGAACAAACAGACCTGAGAGGTTGGTCACACCTAGTTGGCAGCCGGCTGTTCACCCTGAGCTGCTTCCTGTAGCAGGAAACACTCAGGAAGAGTCTAGGGCACAGTGCCCAGGAGGAGTGTGGCAAACAATCTGAGTGCAAACTAAAAATGAAAGCTGTTTATTCTACAGTGTTGTGCCCTGGAGGAGATAATGGCATAGCTGTTGGCACCAAGAGTTGTGGTTGAAAGATACATTCACTGAGTGCCAACTCAGTACCAGGCACTGAGTTAGTTGCTGGGGAAAAACAAAAGTGAACCAGACATGATCCCTGTCCATATGAAGCTCCCTATCTCAGGAGCAGAAAGGCCTAACGTTATGTGCATTGCTGATTAGCTTGCTTTGTAGATCTAAAACAAAGCCCAGTAGTTGAGAGTGTGGACTCTAGAGCCAGGGCTGGAATCTGGGTCTGTAACACACTAGCTGTGTGACCTCGCAGAAGTTACTTAACCTCTCCTCTGTAAAAACACAAATGATGAGAGTACTGTGTCATAGGTTGCTATGAGAACTGAATGTATGCTGGTTGTAAAGTGCTGAGGATAATGTCTACAAAACCGTAAGATGCGTGTGCCTTTCGATACACACACACCTTTATAAAGGTGACAACCAGCTAGGGCACACCTGCGGTGCTGGCTCCCGACCACTTCTCAACTATTCCATTAAGTGGTTCCTTGATGATCCTACTGAATGTTGCACACTGATGTAAGACACCTTCTCTGGACAAAGGAAGTGGTGTCTTTTAAACTCAGATCCCCAGCCCAAGGTGGAACTGAGCCTGAAAAGCTTGGCCATCAGTGCACTCAGCAATCCCTTGTGTTAACTTCTCATCACCTGGAATGAGGAAAAGCACATGCCAATTACAGTGCATTTCCTTTGCCATCCACACAGTTCCACTCCAGCTCACCTGTCTGCATGGATCCATTTGACATCCTCCTCCATCTGCAAAACCTCTAGCTGTACTACCTGGCTAGACTGCTCCCAGCTTACCCTAGACATTCCCTCATGTGTCCCCAAAGGCACACACTGGAAGCCATTTCCAGCCTTCCTGGCCAGGTATGCATGTTGCCTGTTGAACAAAAGTAAGTTTAGATCCACAGGCCATCACAGGATGTTCTTTATTGTCCTAGCCCTGTCCCCTGAAAGGGCACCCATAACACTTGGCTGGAAAAACTCAGAGCCAGCCAACTGCCACAGATAGAGACAACACCAGAATGTCACCTATACAGCAGGCAGTGAGGTTATGGCACAAAATACTTTGTAGGAGAAAGAGAAGGGGAAAAATGGATGGATCTTGAGAATATCATGCTCAGCAAAATTAGTCAGAAAAAACTAAGAACCATATGATTTCATATATCTCATATGTGAGATATAAGACTGACACTCATAGACACAGACAACAGTACGGTGGTTACCAGACAGAAGTGAGGTGGACGGGTAGTAAAGGCTAATGGGGGCCAAATACCTGGTGATTGAAGATGATTTGACCTTGGGTGGTGGGCACACAATACAATATACAAATCATGTACCATAGAAATATAGACTTGAAACCTGTAAGAGCTTATTAATTAGTGCCATCCTAATACATTTAATTTAAAAAATTTAAGATAGTAAAAGAGGAAGAGGGCAAGTCCTGAAAACCCACTTCTCTGGGCCTGAGCTGCCGCACCACCCCCAGTTCTGCCCCATAATCCTCAGGGGCCACACTCCAGTGTCCACATCACTCAGGACCACGCAGGCCAAGGTAGCTCACTCCACTCTCAGAATGAGAGAAAATCTTCAGACTACGGAAAGCCCCATTTTTCTGCCCCAGAGGAGCTGTTTTGGTCAATACACATAAAGGCTGAGATTCAGAGTTCCCTCACTCTGTTAACACGCCTGAAGGCTTTTGGCTGGGGATGTGCAGAAATCTCTCCTTAAATGCTTTACTCCCGTGGTCAACCATAATTTTTGTGCTTAAGCACCAGGGCCTCTTTGGGGAGATCGTGAAATGCTGCAGTCTCTCTGGGTGCACAGACTCTCTTTAGGGCTCATGTGGTCTGCCGGCCTTCTCCATCCTCTCCCATCTGTTAGGTTGGCCTGGGGCCCACTTACAAGTTGGTTTGACCCTTGACCTCAGGCACAGATCCAAAGCCACATGGGGCTTAGATGGCCGGTCTGAGTAATTCCGGAGGTGCCATCTGCCATCTTCTGTGTCAGTCCTAAAACATTGGCACCATATTTTAATCACAGCTGGTAACTATTATTTGCCAAATAATGAAAGATACCTGGACAGTAAGTCAAGGGAGGCACATGAGTCAGGGGCAACTTTAAATATTAACCAGAAATTTCAAGCCACAGGGGAATGAATCTCCTGGGAAAATACAAATGGCAACAACAAAATAATAATACGTAAAATTAGAAAACTGCTTAAGAATAAAGAATTTCCAAGACACTTATAAACAGCCAGAAAGATCCCTATACCTTGGGGAATAACTCCGCAAAGGGTTTGTCAAAAAATAAAAACTCCTGAAAAGGTGCTTGAAATCTTCATGGATGATTTGCATTGAGGCCAACAAGTCCCAACTCTTCTCATCTCAGAATATGCCCGGGTTCCTCCTAGAAAAATATGAAATGCCAGTATTTCAAACAATTGTTGGAGGTCATGGAAGAAAATAATACCACTGCCTACCCAGTTCCTGGAGGGAGAGGATTGAAAGACATTTCTCTGCTCCAAAGGCCATTGGGCAGAATTGGAAGCAATTGCTAGAAACACCACTTATAAAACAATCCCTAAACTGGTATTTATTGAATGAGTTTATTGGACATCACTGGCTACAAGCAGAAAGTCACTAGGTCCTTCCTACAGGGCACCCTCAGAGTCCCCTGTGGCCTTGGTCTTCCCCACCCAGATACTAACAGCTCCAGACCAGACCAATGCAACCCCTTACCCATATTTCTATTTTTTATTTTCCATGTGTTCATTTAGAGTTCCTCACTTTTACCCCACTTGGGCCCACCTTAGGTTGGCAAATTTATTGGAGTTGGTGAGAGAGGGAGCCTTGAACATCTCAGTCAGAAGGGAGGAAGCTCTCACTCTTGTTTTAACTTTTCCTCTAACTCACTGTGTCTGGTTCAAGACTCTGAGGCTGGAGCTCAGGGCAAAAGGATTAGATGAAAGAGTTTGAAAGACCTGCACGGATGTAATCTAGTGTTGGTACCCCTGGGATTAGATTTATTATGGCACAGTGGGGAAATTAGAGCACAAAGATGAGCCATCACTTGCCTACAGTTAGAAAATGGCAGAGCATGAATTTGAACCTGAATCCAACTCTGGCATCTAAGGACCAGAGGACCCTTAGGACCCCCCACCCCCAGCATCAGGTAGTCTCCCACCCTCATCCCTGCTGGCCCAGTGTTCCTCTTTGCCAGGACCCTTTTAAGATGACCTTCAGTTGGATTTCTTCAGTGCAGTTGTAACTGGTGTGCAGGGGAGCACAGCTCTGGGCATTCGGCTCTTCACCGAGCAGTCTTGTCTTTGTACACTGCTGTGGGTCAGCTGCTCAACCAGTTACTGCCTGTAGATTTTTAGACATTCAAGAGGAACCAGACTCTGGAGTCTCCAAATGCCCAGAGACACAGGACAAGCCCCCTGAAAGGTAGACCTGGCTCATTTGGCTTCATGTAAGTGAAACTCCCAGCACCCTGATAATTCTCTCCAAAGAAATTTTCTCCCTCTGATTTTTGCCTCTTCCAAGCTTTGTAATATACCCCAAGGTGGGCTATGAGCAAAGGATCACAAAACTTACTTCATAATCTCTTATCATTTCTTCTATGGGTGCTCTGACATCTACTGTTCTTAGTCTTTGGGGATCTTTGCCAAAACTGACACTCAGAAAGAGCATAAAAAGCCACATCCAACATCCAATGACCCATGCTAGAGGCAATACTCTCTGAAGCATAACTCTGTCCCCCAGGTTCTTCTTCCTCCACATCTGGTGGTGGGGAGAGAATAAAGGAAGAAAGGGTGAGAGGGAAGAGGGAGGGAGAGACAAAAGGAAGAGAGAGAGAGAGAGAGAGAGAGAGAGAGAGAGAGAGAGAGAGAGAGAATGAAATAGAATAATAAAAAAGAGACAAGGAGAACCAGATTTGGATTAAGCACTGACATCACTGATATAACTAATATGTGATATGAAGCCCTCTTTGTGTATAATACATAATAGTTTATGAAGCTTTTTGTGGAATCTCCGAACAACAACTTTTTAAGAAAGATGCTATTACTGTTTCACAGATAAGGAAATGAAGAGGAACCCCAGAGTAGCTGTGAGGTGCCCACAGGTGAATGGGCAGCCTTCTACCAAATGGCTATCATTCTGCAATTCACAAACACCTGAGGCCTTGCCTTTGCTTGGCTTCTGAGCTCCTGAGCTCCTGCACCCCTGGTTCTCCCTTTGTCTCTCTGGCCACTCATTCTTCATCAAATTGATTTTTTTTTTCTTATCCTTTCAACCTCTAAACACATCTAAGCTCAGGTGTTAGACTTCACCGCTGTCCTACCTCCACTCACCCTCTGGTGGCTTTCAAGGTGATCTATCTGCTGGTGGTTCCCAAAAGTCACATCTCTAGTCAAAATCTCTCCACTGTCCAGCCCCATACTCGCGCTCTCGAATATTAGATGTCCAAAGCTGAGCTCCTGCTATTCTGCCCTGAACCTACTGGTTTTCACTGTCTTCTTCATTTCTGTAGGTGGCAAGTCCATTCTTCTAGTTGCTTAGAACAGAAACCTTGAGAGCACCTTTGATTCCTTCCTCTCTTTCTCTCAAGTCTTACATATATCCAATCCACTAGGAAATTCTTCAAAATATATCCAGAATCCAGCCCCCCTCTCACCACCCACACTGCTACATCCTTGTGTAAGTATCACCACCTCGCCTGGACACTGCAGTAGTAGCCTCCTGACCAGTTGCCCTGCTTCAAGCCTGAGCTCCTAACTCTACTCTCCACATCTATCAGTCCCAGAGTCTGAGCCTTTTAAAATGTGAGTCAGATCATGCCAGAATTCTCCAGGAACCTCCCTCGCCCAAGGTTTTCCATCATACTTTGAGTAAAACCCAAATCCTTCTAAGACCCATTACCTTGCATGAGCTGACCACCAGCTACCTTTCCAACCTCCTCTCCTACCATCTGCTTCCCCTTCATTCCACTTCAGCTGCCCTGGCCTCCCTGGTTCTGTGAATATGCCAGTGGCGCTCCCTGCTGACCACCTTTGCATGAATACTCTTGCCCAAAACGCTCTTCTCCCATATAGTCATATAGCTTCAAGACTTTACTAAAATTTCATCTTCTTGATGGACCTCCAGCCCCTGGCCACTCTTTCTGCATCAGACACCTCATCTGGGGCCCCTCAGATCCTTTTGGATTCTCCTGTCTCCAGAGCTCTTGCAGCTCCTACCCTGTGGGGGCTCCCATGTGGGCACAACCCAGCAACACCTCCTGTCATACACATACCATATGACCCCACCTCACACTTCAGGGCTTCCCTACCTTTGCCATCGATGACAGTAGCAGATGTCATAAGATCTGCTTATGGCCACCATACATACAACCAGGATTATGGCAAAGTTAATGCCCCAAAGGGATTCAGGTGCCCAAGGTCAAATTCTTCTCCCTTCCTCCCTTCAGACAGATGCCCTGAGACATAATGGTTCTTGTGACTTCTGGGAAGTGAGTCCTGTGAGAGGCAGCAATGGGTTGCACTTGACACCAAGCAGTGGCTTCTGTGGAACACAACCTTGCATTGATTCTCACGCCTTTCCTGCCTCACTACTCCTGTTCCTTGCTCTTGCTTACCTAGAATTTTCTCACCAATTCAGCAAAAGCACAGAAGCTTTAATTTTTAATCACTGTGTTCTGTGAAACTCATGTTCTAAATTGTAAGCCCTCTGCCAACACACACACACACACACACACACACACACACACACACACACAACTTCCTATCCCCTTCCCTTCTTTATTTTTCATGTCAGCACTTATCACTATATATTTACTGATTTATTTTGTTTGGTGTCTATGTCCTTACAAGGATATAATTTCCCATGATTTTTTTCTGTTTTGTTTACTATTGCATAGCCAGCATCTAAAATATAGTAAGTGCTCAATAAATATTTAATGAATGAATGAATGAGTATGAAAAGGAGCTTTAGTGGAAAAAAAACTACAGAAAGCCAAATTTATGCCTATAACTTCAGAGAAGAAATAACTCCCTAAAGACGGAGCAGAACCAGAGATGGTGCTGAGCAGAGGGCCTGTGGGAATATCATGTCCCAATGCCTGGAATACCTGAGGGGTGGGGGTGGAGATGTGCTACAATAAAGTGACACTAGATTTCACTGTGGCTTATATCCACGAACCTCAAAAAACCAGCTTCGTAAATCTTGAAATGAATGTGTTTTGATGTTGTCATTGTTGATATTTTCGAAATCTTTAATGTAGCCCCAATTTGTATTGCTTTACATTTAGGGCAGAGTATACTCTGATGTTAGATAACATTTTTTTGCTAGAGTTCTGAGCAAGCCTCTCTGGACTTTGCCCCATCGCTGAGACTGAGGCAGATTTCCATATCCTCACCTCTGCCTCTTTATTTTCCTCTTCTATTTCTCAATGTCTGGTTAAAGTGGCACTCAAATAGTGTCAGCTCTGTCCTCATTGATCAACCTGAAGTCTACAGCTGGCATCCCTTTTCATTCATTCCCTTCAACGCCTGGGAGTTCATGCCAAGACCCAGTGGCCAGAAGGGCATTGGTCCCAAGGTAGGTGCTCGAATGGGAGCTGAGGGATGCTTCTGCCCTTGCAATCCCTGGCAGGTGTGCGGGACATTCTTAGCATGCTTCTTATGGAGCTGCATCTGCTCCTAGTTTTTGGATCTCCTGATCACTTTCATGACAAATTGTTAGGCTGTATTTATCTGTCACATCACCAAAGCTGGCCCTTGAAATGTTTGTCCAGGAAACATTTAAGCCAGCCGTGGGCAAACTACGGCCCTCGGGCCGGATCCGGCCCGTTTGAAATGAATAAAACTAAAAAAAAAAAGACCGTACCCTTTTATGTAATGATGTTTACTTTGAATTTATATTAGTTCACACAAACACTCCATCCATGCTTTTGTTCCGGCCCTCCGGTCCAGTTTAAGAACCCATTGTGGCCCTCGAGTCAAAAAGTTTGCCCACCCCTGATTTAAGCTATGCTGTTAACTAGCTCAATGACCTTGGACCCAGACTGATCCTTGACCTTCATCTCTGTAAAAGGAGGGGAGATGGTCACAAGCCCTCCCTCTCCCTGACTCTAACATTAAGTGCCTCTGTAAGGTCACATGAACTCTTGATGCTAGAAATTCCTTTAGACAGATTAGCAGCTGAATTAAGCACTGACCTGCTTGAAGGGCAGGTGGCTGGACCCCACCACTGGCAAGGTCCTGTAGGATACTGACCTCTCACCTCCCATGGACAAGATCCTGCCCAAATCCTCAGCTCTAAGGTGAAATTCTTCAAAAAGCTCTGAGTAGCCTGAGCTTTCCCAAGGCTCCTTGGGGCTCGAAGGTGAAGTCAATGTTTGCCTCCAAGTAAGAATTCATTAGCTGCTATTGCCAATCAGAGCTGTTTTCTCAGAGCAGAAATGCACTCCCTGGAGCTCTGCAGGTCGCCAGGTCAACAGCTTAACATGCAGAATCCACAAACGCCAGTGATCTGGTCCAGCAGACCCAGCAGGCAACACCTAAGCCTCCTCTTCCGACTCCGTGGCCTGGCTGCCCTTCAGGGACCCACTGAGAATACCTGCCATGTCTGCTGATGAGACCTGGGCCCCACCAGACATCAGACTGAAACCTCAGAAGGAGCTGGAAACTCGAATCTCTCTCCTGAGCATCCCGGCTCACACTCCAGTGTGACTTGAAAGAAGAGCTCCCCCTCACCACCCCCTTTATGGCATTTTTATTCCCATAGGAATCAGTAAGTAGAAACGTATTTGTGAAGTAATGGATAAAAATGATTCCTGGGTTTTAGAAATGCTCTTTCTGATGTTCCAATTCATTCAATAGTGACAGGTCTACTGACCGCCACACTTCTCCAGGATCCAGAGGAATCTTCTTTGCTTAATGCTGCATTAAGTGCTATTTGAGAAGCAGCATCCTTTGCACAGCTCCCCCCCGCCCTCCGCCACTGTGTGCAGGGTCTTTGCTACCCTGCCTCCATGGAAGTTGGCAATGTTTTAGCAAAGGCGTCTCCTGGTAATGGAGTTCCATGCAGGGCAGAGAAACGTCTCAGGATGGACACAGGAGTGTGCCTTCCTCGGATAAATGGGCCCTGGGAATGCTCTGGGAAGATGACTCTGGCCCAGGGTTGCCGGCTGCAGCACACTTCTCTGGAACAGACTTTATTCCGACTGGAGAAAGGCCACCAAATGAGTTCCTTTTAATTAAAACCTCCTGAACCTTACTTATTAAGACTTTTGGCACATGCTGACAGTGGAATTTTCCCTGCATGGTCCTTTTGGGAGCCACCTAGATGACTTTGGCAGGGAGATCACATATAAATAACATTAAGGATTATTATTATTGGGCTAGATTCTCATCCTGTGTAACTCTCTGGGAATTCTAATGCTTGGACTCGCTTGTGATAAATACCATACCCTTCACCTTCCTCCATGCACACAGGGGCTAACAGTGCTGAAGGGCTGTGTGGGGGTTGGAAGAGGGTGTTATTTGGAAGATCTGTGCATTGAAGTCAGTTTGAAAGTTATCCTGCACATGATTAAATAAGCCATAACAAAGGATTCCCTATTTCAGGTCATTCATTCATTCATTCTCCAAGTCTCCGGGGATATAAATAACAGGCATGATTTTTACCCATCTCAGAAATGGAAAACAGATTGAATTGGCCCGGGGGGCGGGACGCGACGGGGAGATGAGGTTATAGGACAAATGACACTGACCTGCCACAGAGTAAGAAACCAGGACCCATCACAGAAAGGCCATGCTTCTAACCAGACAGGACACCCTCAGGAGCAAAGGAGAGGACATTAGCCTATTCCCCAAAATTAAAAGATATGCTTTTACTTAGGAATGTCAGTACCAGATCCTAGGCTGCCCATTGATTCATTCAGCAAATATCTGAGCCTGTACCATGTGCCAGGAACCATCCTTTGTGCTGGTCTGAGTGGTAAAGAGGACAGGCAAGGTTTCTTCTCTCCAAAAACTCAAATTCTAGTGGAGATAGATGATAAATAAGCAAACAAGAAAGCTAACACAGTGATACATTCAGAGAAGTAAAAAATGATAACCAACAAAACAGAGAACCGTGATGGAAGGTGACTGGGAAAAGGTAGGCCACTGGGAGCCTGGGCGATTCATAGAGTGAGCTCTGAAGGTTTCTGGAAAGAGATAGCATCTGAGCCGAGACCTAAAGAATGAGCAGCAGACAGACGTTGGAAGATCCTACTTAAAGCTTTCTAGGCGGAAGCAACAGCAAGGGCAAAAGCATGCTTGGCATGTCCCACAAGCAGAAAGAAGTGAGGTCCTGATGCAGCCAAGGGAGCAAGGGGAAGAGTGGCAGGAGAGGGAGATGGATGCCAGACCACCTTGGAGGCTATGGTCAAAGATCTGGGTTTCATTCTGCAAGCACAGGCAGCCATTAGAGGTTGAGAAGAGACTACCAGTTGTCCCCCTCATACCCGTTCTCCCCTTCTTTTTAGTCCTGGAACCCTTGAGTTGTAGCCAGCAAATGCCACCCTATTTGAAAGTATATTTTTCTGCTGTTTTTGCATAAATATGTGGTCATGTGATTAAGTTCTTGTCAATGAGATGCAAGCAGAAGTGATGTGCACAACTTCTGGGCATTGCTCTTAAGTGACTGGGCATGTCCCTCTCTCTTTTCCCCATCCTGGTGACTAGGACATGGATATGGCTGCAGAACCAGCTTGGCTTTGGAACATGAGGGCAACACCCTGTGGTATGGTGAGCAACAAGAAAGCGAAATTGTAGGGCCCTTCATGACCGCATGCAGCCTATGACCAGCTCCCTCCCTTTGCTTGAGTCGTTGTATTTTGGATTTCTGCTACATCAGCTTAGGCTGCTTCCTAATATGGAATGTTTGGAGCAGGAAAGTGCATGGACCAGAGGCCAGCTAGGAGACCATCACAGTAACACAAACAAAGGTACTGATGGCTTAGAGTAGGGTAGCTCTGCACACAGAGGTGAGTGAATAGATCTGAGATGGATGGATTGATGATGGGGAGGGAGGCTGAGGAAATAATAATCAAGGTAACTCCTAGTTTTGTGTCCTTTGGTAATTTTCCCATCCAGATGGGATCTAAAGACAATGGGAGGTGGAACCATTGATGCATTCCTACCATGGGCATCTATGGCATAGGAGCTGCCCCGAGATAGCAAACTTAGAGATGATCCTTCCACAGGGTCAGTCTAGTGATCTTCTGTAGAGACATGATATCATACCCTACGTTTAAGCTGAAAATACAATTATTTTAGTTGCATGACATAAAAATCAACTCTGGATCGGTTAAGATGTAAAAGTGATTTCTCGAAAGGATTATGACAGCTCACAGAAACCAAGCATAGTCCTTTATAAAGGACTAGAACTGAGCCTAAAGAAATGACAGGAACCAGACTACCCTCAGCTCTGTGTCCCTGAACACACCACTGTTTCTGCTTTTCCATATACATGTGATGATGGATGATGTTTCCATGGATTCTGAGTTTCTATTACTTCTAGCAAGTAGACTAAAGAGACACTCTAAGTCTCAATTCTAATCCCCTGGGAGTGCCTTAGCTGGTTTGGCTTAGTGGACAGAGCGTCGGCCTGCAGACTGAAGGGACCCGGGTTTGATTCCAGTCAAGGGCACGTACCTAGGCTGCAGATTTGATCCCTGGCCCTGGTCAGGGCGCGTGCAGGAGGCAACCAATTGATGTGTCTCTCTCCAGTTGATATTTCTCTCTGTGTGTCTCTCCCCCTCCCTTCCACTCTCTCTAAAAATCAATGGGAAGATATCCTTGGGTGAGGATTAACAAAAATAAAAATAAATAAATCCCTGGAGTGAAGGGTCCAGTCACCTGTAGTCACGAGGACAGGACCAAATAGCATAAATATGGTTGCCTCCGCCCACCCACCTGGAAAGAGCAGGTCCTAGAGAAAGGGGTCTATGTGAGCTGGGCAGACATCCCCCAAAATGCCTTTCTAACAAGGTTCATATTGAACACAGATATCAGCTTCATGAAGACGCAGCACTGCAGGTCTCCTTGGAAGTGCCACCTCCAATACAGAGCTGAAGTCATCGTGAGCTGCTAAATTTCTTTCTTTCTTTTAAAGATTTCTCACATAAAAGATCTCACAGCCTTCCTTGGGGACCATTGGTGGGGACTCACAGTTCTCCCAGACACTTTCTTCTTCTTTCTCCCCTTTGTCTTTCCACAGCAAGTGAAAAACTCCCCATGTTTGCTCCTCATTAAGAAGGGGCCAGTTGATCACCAATTTACCCCCCAGTATAACCATCCAGGATGGTATAGCTCGTGTAAAGCAGGACTGGGGTGGATGTGGAATTCTGTAGATGACTGGCCTGGATGGGACCACCAGTCTCAGAGGTTGGTCTAAACAGGCCATGAACAAATCTGAGGGCTGTGGATCTTACTTTTTTCTTCTTCTAGAAGCATCTATTCTACAAGTCAGTGATTCCACCTTCCTCTTTCACTTACCCAGTCTCAAATACTCATTCTTTATTCCCACCCAGGGCTCCCTCTCCCCACTTCTCTGAATAGAGTTTAACATGCATCTATCAGAACCACAATAGCAGCTCTCTATATGTCAGAGACAGATTAGCCAAGGATAGTTATGGGCCCCAGGCAAAGATAGAGATGCAGGCTGCCTCTTAAAGGCTTGATTGGGAGGATTTTATTGTTATTGTAAAGATGCACTTTCTTTTAAAAGTTTAGAGCTGGGGATTTTTTTCTTCCTTTAGTCACAGGAGGTCATGCACATTTTTTTTTAAAGATGCTTCTTAGTTTTAAGGCTGAAACTTAACCACATAGGCAGTAAGGACACAGGAAGTGAGTGCGGCCTCTAAGAAAAACTTGACCTGTATTGAGACAGGGCACTCAACATTGTGAGCTTTGCTCCTCTTGTTAATACCCGAAGGTCACAGCCTTCTACCAGCACAAGCCCACGGAAAGGGTCCAAGTAAATATATTGTGCCAAACAGCTTGACAATGAAAAAAATTACCTTTTAATATCCTTTCTACCTCATGATTCCTTTGACCTTTTATTATGATTATGATCAAATAGATATTATGTGTGAAATTTGCTCTAAAAATATAATTTCATTATTTAGGGGTTTTAAATTTCCATGCCAGAGTTTCTGCTCATGGTATTCATAATCAGTTATCATTATTCCTGCTTCCCCTCAACCAATAACAATCACAAGCTCCTGATTCTTTTTCCACAATTTTTATTGTGATAACATATACCTAACATAAGATTTACCAGTATAACCAGTTTTAATTGTACAATTCAGTGGCATTAAGTACATTGCAATGTTGTGTAACTACTAACACAATTTCCAGAACTTTTTCATCGTCTCAGACGGAAACTCTCTATCTGTGAAATACTAATCCCCTGTTCCTCTCTCCCCAAGTCACCTCTACTCTACTCTCTGTCATTAATATTTGCCTGTTTGAGGTAACTGATATGAATCGAGCCTCTGCATTTTAATCCACTCTCTAATTCACGCGCTGGGCCTCTCCCGCCAGATCCTCATCCATGGGCCAGTGGTCATTCATTCTAAATTGCGGCCTTTCAATGAGAAGATCTTACTCTCTGACCATCATCTCATTTAATCCTTATAAAATCTTACCAGCTACATAGTACCACTGCCATTTGATAGTTGAGGGAAATGAGGCTCCTGCAGATAAGATCACAGAGCTAGTAAGTGGCAAATAAGGATTCAACTCAGGTTATCTGAATACCGATTCCTGCCCGTAAGCATTATGCTACCCTCCCTGCCCTAGTGACTGTCAAAGTTGCACATCTGCCAACCACTTGGCAACACAAATAGCTGTCCTCCAGATTCTTGGCAAGAATTAATATCATGGCCTCTGTAAGTTGGGAGGAATGCTATCTGTGTGGAAGGTACATGCATTTACTGAGAGGCAGTATAGTATAGTGGTGATTGGACCAGGCCCAGGAACCAGGCTTCCTGAGTTCAGTAGCTGAGTGACCTTGACCAAGTTACTTAACTCTCATGATTCAGTTTCTACTTCTGTATGATGGGGATGATGATATACCAATTTCACTGAGTTCTTGTGAAGGTAAAATGAAGAAATGCATGTAGAATGCTGAGAATGATGCCTAGTGCTGAGAAAACATTATATATGGGATAGCTCTTATGATTATCACCCAAATCTATAGCTCAATAAATTTCACATCATTTTGGTAAAATATTTTCCTGATGATAGGTATGTATCCCTGGATCAGTGTGGATGCTTTCGGATGCAAGTATTAAAACCATAACTCAGGCTGCCTTAAACTAGAAGGAAATGTTTGAAAACAGCTGGAATCTAGAGGCAAGCTGATTCTAGGCATGATGCAACCAGCTGTGAATGATGTCATCAACAGCCCACTTCTCTCTGTCACTCCATCCTGCCATCTCAGCATCAGCCTCCTTCTAAGGCTGGCTCCTGGGGGCTTCCAGTGGCCGCCAGAGCTCTGTGCTTCCTGTTCAGGTCTACAAAGAGACATAGAATAAATAAGCTTCTTCTCATTACAGCTAAATCAGGTCTCATGCCACCTGTGGACTGATGCTGTGTCAGGGGGCAGCGGGGGGAAGGTAGGAGGACGTGCCAGCAAGAGTCTCAGAGCTGACAATGGAGTGGCTGCCCATATAAACCCAGTGTTCCCAGAAAGACAAGACTAACAGCAACAGCTTCAAATCTCTAGGTCAGCGATTTTCAACCATGTCCCCAAGAATTTTTAAAGCATACAGTACCTGACTATTTAGTCAGGGGCACTGACCTCTTTTCCCTTAGGTTGTCAAATCAAAAAAAAAAAAAAAAAAGGCAACAGCCAAAACAACAATAGCTGTCCGGTGTGAATGAATCAAGATTATACCTATTTTTTGTAAGATCATCAAAAAATATATTTTTGGGTGTGTGGCAGAATTTTAGTAATTTCTTTATGTGTGCCATGAGATGAAAAAGGTTGAAAATCACTGCTCTATGTCTCAAAATGCAACACACAAACTCGGCAGACAAGTTCAGGAGTTTCACTGTTTCCAGAGTAAGATGTGTGCTAGGTGTTCTAAATGTGTCCCACGCGTGAAGGCAAACTTCTGGAAAGTGGTACACATGACACATTGTTGTGATGACCTCTCCTAGAGCACCATTACTGAATTACAGGTCAGTGTCACACTATAGATCTCTTCTTTGCCCAAAATAGTGTTAGGGAAAATAATATTCTTCTCCTGAACCCTCATTTGGTTTTAGTTTGTGAGCAATGTGAAACACATATTTAACCATGTTTCCCTCTCCCCTTAGGCCTCTAGCTGCCTTAGATCTATGGCTTACTTCCAGGAAAAAGTAAAATTAATTTTTCTGTGCTAAACCTATATCTCATGTTATTGTTTTTCTATCAATAGTTTCTTTTCCCCCAACACAGTTAATTTTTTTTTACTGTATGTAAATTGTTATCCACTTAATTTCATTATGAAAGAGACAGGGTAGTAATAAAAACATTAAAACTACCCAAAATATGGAAAAAGTATTTACACTCAGTATCAACCTCAGCATTAATAATTAATTTTTAAAAGTGAATAAATATAAATGTTCAGTTAAGGAAATCATTACATTTATTATGGTATATTCGTGAAATTAAATATATTGCAATTAAAAGGAGTTTGTGATAAAATGAAAAAATTCTTTGCTTTTAATCTTAGCTTTAAAATAACAGCATGCAAAACTGAGTATGGGTCTTCAATTTCTGATAAAAAAAAATAAATAAACTGGACTAACACAGCCTCCTTCCATTACAAAAATGGAAGTGTTAGATTAAAAAATTTAAATTAATTTAAATACAAAGGAAAGGAATAGGAAAAGGGAGGGAGAGGGAGGAAGGAGCAGAAGAAAGGCGCTCCTAGCTCACACAAATAAACAGGGATTGAAAGCAGAGGTGTAATTGCTTGAAATCACACCATGGAAGTTCAGGAGAACATCAGGTTCTGACACATACTCCGACAGGTAAGAGCTAGGGCTGTCCCAAAGGCTCTTTCCTCATTGTCTCAATTTGTCATTATGTATTTTTAAGGACAGATCTTGCTGTGAATAATTGGAAATTAGACTCCTTCCTCATTGTCTCAATTGTCATTTTGTATTTTTAAGAACAGATCTTGCTGTGAGTAATTGGAAAGCGTGGGCTTGCTTAGTAACTACAGTTCCATCACAGTTTCTCTGGACCTGACCATGATGTCCCCACAGACTCTGCCTTAGCTCCTGCAGAGCTCGGCTTCCATGGAGATCCCAAAATGCTGCAACCACCTCTTCTCTGTGTGCCATCCCACTTGTGAACAAATGCCCCACCACCCACCCAAGGCACTTTTTCATGAACACCATCCTACAAAATATTTCTACTTAAAATGCTCAAAACTCACAAATTCCATCTGAGATTACCTTAAGAAAATCACATCGCAAAACAGACCTTCCTCTTCTTCAACAGCACCACCTCCTCCTGTGAGTGGCAGTTTCTTTGGCTCCATCACTCTGCACTCTGTAGCTTTTGTACCTGGGTGATTGGCCACCAACAAGCAAGGAGAGAAACAGAGTTTTAAGGTCCAATCAATATGGATGACGTTTTCCTTAAGTCATATCTTCTGGAAATTACCATGACATTTCCCCCCACCCAGGTTCTCTGCTGAATAACAAAAGCCATAATTTATTGAGCAAGTATCTATGCCAATAACATGTTATTTCTAATCCTTATAACAATTTGGCCAGGTAGGCACTTGAAATAGACAGCGATACTTCTCAGGATTCATTGCCCAGCTTTGGAAGAACAGTCAGCAAAGAGCCTCTAGCTATTGGCTCCTTCACGGTCCCCCCTCAGCTACTAAGAGCCTTGTTGGAGGTTATATCCTTCCTGAGGCAGCCTTCATCTAGTGATTGAGAGAGGTGAGTGAATAATGCCTGGCCATTTCGGCCCAACATGGGACATTCTGTCACATCTGCCCAATCTCCTCCTTTCACAGGTGCTGATTTCTAATAAATACCTTATACCCCAAACTCTATCTCAGAGTTGGCTTCGAATCCTCAGTTTCCTATTCTATAAAAGGGCAACAGCACCTCCTATTGCTTATTATGGTTACTGTAAAGATTAAATGAGATAATACAGGTTAGAGCACTTGGTACAATGGCTGGCATATAGAACATGCAGCATAAGTGTGGGCTGCCATAATTTTGCCCAAAGCTACACTGCTAGGAAGTGTTGGATCTGAGATTCCAACTCATCTGCATAACCCTAGAGCTCAGCCACAAAGCTGGTTTGAAACTCTCTCATGATCCTTTTCTTTTGCTGCTTTGTTTCATGGTTATTTGCCTATTGTCATATCTCCACCTTCTAGCCATCTGAGATCTTGGAACAGAATGGGGAGATGCTTGATTGTTGTTTACTGGGAGAACGGCTGTGTACTGACTAAATTTCCAGTTATTTTAAACTTCCTATGCAACCTGGGAGAAAAATTCAGATTACTTAAAATGCCCAGGTTTTACTCAGATTTTCTGGGTTTCCCAGACTTCTCTATGCCTATGGATGGGAATCCCTAAATTAACAAACCGAAACACCAACTGAACTGGTCAAGAAGGTGACCAAGTTGGGCCAAGCTGTAGAGGGTTTGCGTGAGAAGCTAGAGCTGCAGTCACATCAATGGCCACCCTGTGCACAGCCCAGACTCCTCCATGGATGTTGGTTGGGCAGAGGGAGCTGGCCCTCGGCACAGGCCGCTTGCTCTGGGGTGAGGGGCACACAGGAAGCTTCCCTACCCTAGCAATTTCTATCTAGCAAAAGAGGATTCCCAAAATTATCTACTAACTTTTAGGAGTCAAGTATGTGGATGTAAGACTGGGAGGATTTGTCCAAATTCAGAAAGATCGGATCATAATAGTTTCTACAGAACAGACCTTGGCAGAATAATCTGAGACAGTCTTTCTTAAGAGAAAGTGAAGCACTGACATATCATGGGACAGGTCAGCTAATCTCCTTTCCTATCTTCCCAAGTTCCTTCCTCACCACAACAAGAGTTAGGATCTCACCATCAGACTATCCTAGTCCAAATTATGAGAAACTGGTTTTTATTTTATTTTATTTGTTTGTGTTTTAAATATATTTTTTTGATATCAGAGAGGAAGGGAGAGGAAGAGAGAGATAGAAGCATCAATGAGAGAGAATCATTGATTGGCTGCCTCCTGCAAGCCTCCTACTGTGGATCGAGCCCACAACCCCGGGCACGTGCCCTTGACTGGAATCAAACCTGGGATCCTTCAGTCCGCAGGCCAATGCTCTATCCACTGAGCCAAACTGGCTAGGGATGTTTTGTTTTTGTCTACCTCCTCTACTTTCTTCCTATAGGAGGGAGACTTTAAACAAGAACTATTTAATGTTTTAGTTGCTTCCAGCAGGATTAAATCATTAAAAAGGATCCAAAAGAGGACAATGCTAAACTAAAGGTTTTAGTAGTGGAATTTTAGACAGTTTGACACCTTCCCACCCCAGCTCTGGCCTACACTGTGCATGAAAGGCAGGCCTGCTCACTATTCCTCTGCCATGCTATTTATCAAGGGCTGGGGAAGTGTGAGATATCGTGTTTTTAGGTAAAGGTTTTATAATCTAGGCTTTTTGGGGGCCAAAGTATTTCACATGATTTAAGGATATAGTTATAGGAAGCAGGGTAGGAGAAATTAAGGCATCTACTACCAGGGAGTGAAGAAAAAAAATTATTTTCAGATAAGGATTAAAGTAAAATGGGACGAATGAGGCAGAAAGCAGTTTGGATTGGCAAGAACACTCTGGCTAGTTAGAATACCTCCTTAGGGAGGTGGTAGGGTAAGTGTAGATGCTGAATGGGTTTTTATCCAATGCCTTTCTTTTTATTAAAAACATATTCCCCCTCCAGATTAGAAAACAGTACTGCTATGTAGAAATTTTGTAAAGCAGATGATTACAGAGATGAAAATTAAAAGCCATCCAAAAGTTCTACTCCCTTAGTTAGCCACTCTTGATATTTTGGAATGTCCCCAGTTGGCCTTTAGAAATTACACATGTTAATTTTTTTCCAGAAAGGCTTTGGTTTAAGAGGATGTCCATGTTGGTGGTAAATACTAATATCCTATGATAATAGTAAGCACTCTCTTTCTAGGCCTGCTCTAACTATGTGACATGGATTTGTCCCTTTAGACACAGGCGATATTAATGACACATTAGTTTGCATTTGTATAGTGGTTGTATTTAGCATATTTGCCGAAATCTCTACTAATTCGAATAGTTCTTGTGAAGATTTTCTACATCCAAAAAGCATAATATTTGTGAATGATGACAATGTTGTTTCTTCCTTTTAATCCATTTTCCTGTGATTTCCATTTTCTTGTCTCCACCTGTTGGATAAACCTCCTGTAGAACAATGCTGACTACAACTTGGATGCAGGACAAGTTGTCCTGTAAATCTTCTAATGTTTTAAAACCAACTATAAATGGAAAAAAAACTGTCCTTAACTTGATAAAGAGAATCTACAAAAACCTACTTAGACTATCCTACTTTTGAAACTTATTGCCCATGTCTGGGGGGATAGGTGCATATCCTGTTGTTGCAGTAGGCCTAGAAATCAAAAGAGAATGAATTAATGGCTTTTAAAATTGTCTAATTTGATACATGAAAAAAATATTTAGTGGGTATTTGTTTTTACTTGATTTATCTCTAATAAAGCTAAACATTTTATTAGGCATGTTATTGCCTCTTCTGTAAATAAGCAACTCACAAAATTTTTCCTATGGTTTTGACATCTTGTTTTTTTCTAATCAAAGTATATCAGTTTATTAAGAATATTAATCCTTTGTCATATTTGTGGAAGATATTTTTTTCTCAGTTGTCTATTTTAAATTTGATTTCTAAAGTTTTTCTTTTTTATGTACATACTGAAGCTTTAAATTTTTATGAGTAAAACCTATTTTCCCTAGTCATTTTTAAAACTATGTTTATGCTTAAAAGGCCATTTCTATGAAAATAATTATCAAATTCATATTGCTATTTTAAAAAGTCAAGCCACTTGAAATTATTTTAGTGTATGGTATACTAGTAAGCTGGTTCTATATGAGCATTTATTTCACCTAGCTAGCTAGTATTCCCCAAGAAGCTAGCTAAAGTTTGCATTGATGGTGGTGCCCCCATGTATAATTAATTAGATCATGTGGTACACGAGAACATCACATTTAAAGAGGTAGCCTTCATGTCAAAGAAATTGTTGATTTGCATTTTTATTTGCAGTGTTCTGGCAGGTGGCAGTAAAGTGTCTTGTTCTAACATATTTGGTGGCCCATGACAGTTTCCAGCAGATGGGAGTAAGATGTCTTGAGCAAGGGTGCCTTTTTCTAATGCTCATAATGTGCCGTATGGACTAGTGCAGTGAGGCCTGATTGAGTCAATGCTTCCCAACATCTCACTTCACACTTAGAGAGTAGCTTCGTGACCTGGAAGCTCCACCCGATTAGACGTTGCCACAACACACACACACACACACACACACACACACACACACACACACTTCACGAATATGAAAGTAACGGGCCCTCCTGCATTAGCCACTTGGCCTCTTGCAAATGCTAAAGGCCTAGAGGTGTATTTGATTTGCTTCTATCTGAAATATAACCACAAAGGCTCGCCCTGCTTTCTCTCTCTCCTCTAATAAATAAGGAAAGAAGGAAGGCTTCTCTCACCAGTTCTAACAACTGGCCTTACAGATGGGATTCCATGCCCCCGAATGAATAAACGCCGGGGTGGCAACGAGCAGATTAATTACGCAGGAAAGACTCTCCTGCAGCAGTGAGCTGTGTGCTCTCTAACAAGGCTGGAGATGATTTGTGCCACCTGTTTATGGCTCTAAGCATTTGCCTCGGGTCCTTCAAGTACTCTATTAAAAACTTTTTGATTAACTTGGTGTCAGGGCTAACTTTCTGTTTGCTTGTTTCCTCCGAGTGAATAAATAGAGATTCCACACCCTCGTGCCTGGGGAGCCGCCTGAGTAAATCACCAGGTAGCAGTCAGGCTTACAAATGCCAGGACTGTGAGCATCACTCTCAGGTCTGATGTTACCTGAGAGACTCGAGACTTGTCTGATTCATAGAAACTCAGTTGCGCATGTGTGCAGAGTGAATCTTTCCCATTTATTTTAAGGATATGTTGGCTGTCAGGAGTTGGGAAGAAGGTGGCTTTGTTGTGAGTGTTTTTTTTACAAGGCTGCACTATATTTCACTGTTAGATGCTGAGAGGTGACTGCATGTGTGTACATACAGACACGTCCCCAGTTTGGACTTAAGGCATAATAAATTGTATGTGCTATTTGCACATGGCTTTAAATCATTCCACTGAGAGAAGCATGCAGCCTAGAAATTTAACTACTCTTTCTGGCGTGTAAATGATCACTTCTTTGTAAAAGAAAACGGAAGGCAGGAGAGGCCTCCCCCCTCCCCCCACTCTCCATGGACCCCTCTTGCCACCCAACCAGCCTTGGGAACAGCTGTTCTATCCTACAGGCCGGCCGGAGCTGCTTTGCGACTGTACATTTATGAGCAGTAAATGCCGTTGCTTTCTCCTCTTTTTGCAGAGCTGCCAGTCGAAGTGTTGTCTCCAAATGAATGAGCAGGAAGCCTCAGGACAGGATTCCCCGGGCAGCTTGGAGCCCGGAGAACTGTTCTGAGAAGCATGGAGGTACTGCCTGGGAAACAGAGGGAGAGAAAAGGAGAGGGAGGAAGGGGGGGTGGGGAGAGAGAGAGAGAGAGGGAGAGAGAGAGAGAAGAGAAAAGAGAGACCAGAGCATTCTGAAGCAGGACAAGAAGCTCTCAAAGTCAAATGATGGAACATTTCCTAACATTATTGATCAGGGAGACAGAAGCTTAGAGAGGATGGCAATGGGGTTCTCAGATGAATTACTCGGTGCCCATTTTCTCTTTGCCCAGCATCGGTGATAGAGTCCAATCCCCACTTTTGAAACCAGATCTGCTGCTCAAGCTAAAGGATGCGCCAGTGATGACTGAAGAGGATCCTTAGGAGCAGGGCGACCTTCAGACCCCCTGCAGCTGTCCTTACCCATCTGGTATCACGGAAGTGGCACATTCATCTTCCAGGCTTCTCTGGAGAGGGCAGCACCTCAGCTGCCAGGGAGTCCTCAGAAGCGACCCTCCTTCACTTCACACTCTGCTTTGCTGCTGTTGTTACTATTGCTGCTGCTGTTGATTGTTGCATTGATTCATTTTGCTTCGTTTGTTCCTCTGATTCTTGTCAATGGCTTGTGGGTTCTGGATTGGTCTTTCCTCACAAGTGTGACTCGGGTGTGAACTTTGGGAAGGAGCAAACATTTCAGACGCCTTTTGGTCCAACCAACCACATGACTCAGTCCCGTCTGGAATCTGGGGCTGAAGCCCCAACTGATCCCTTGCTTTGCTTGGTCCCTAGGGTGTCGCAGGGGCATGCAGCCATTGAGGAAAGACTTGAGGACTGTCTTTGGGCCATGCGGTTCTATATGAAAGTAACTATTTCCACTTAACGTGCAATCCTGACCACTCACTGGAGGCAGTAAGTGACGACTTTTAATGTCATTCTGAAGGAATATGTGCTCATTAATGCCTGCCCTCAAAGCAGTATCCTCCCACCTTGTATATTATTTTAGTGGCGAAAATTGTACTGTTTGTCACATGACCGATACATCAAAATTGTGAGCAAAACATTCTGCTTGCTCTTCCTGTCCCTGGGCTCTCACAGAAGCAGACATTTCCTAAAGCAAGTGGAGATATCTTCCTCCTCAAGGTGTCGGCTTTGCTGCCTTTTTCGCTGGGCACGTTCCAGGGTTTCCCATGGCTGGGCTTTTGAAGTAACCGTTTTTGAAAAGGCTACCGGGTAATATACCACCTATCTAGACATTTAAAAGGCATTTTTTAAATGCCAAATGTCTGTTCTCTTCTGTACTTCATTCTCACTCTAACGCCATGGGCTCCTGCAGAAGCCCCAGCAGGTGCAGAGAATGGAAATGGTTATTCTGCGTCCTTTTTGCTGCAGGAAGATCTGGGCTGATGTGGTTGATCACTTACAACCTGCCTTTAATTTATCTGCATTTAAGAAATGGATCGTGGACAGCTCATCGGAATGGGACTCCAATAAGACATGCTCTGAGGAAAAACTGGGATGGGGGGATGGGAGGATGGGGGAAGAGGAGAGGCAGAGGAGGGGGGGAGACAAGCAGCACACGGAGAGAGTGGGAGAGAAGCTGTCTGCTGAATGAGGCTCTCACTTCTCATTTTCGGTGGGCTGGCCCATCTCCTAGATGCCACTTTCCATTTCTGGCATTGTGTGTGCTTTGTTATATTACCTGAACATTTGGCAAAAGGTTTCCAGGCTCAAACATTCGGTATTGTTTTTACACTAGGCAACCCTGGAGCTCAGGCTGGATTCACAAAGCTGGCTATGAGTGCGCTGTAATTTGGTCATGGATCTTTTTGTTCAGCAGTGAGGGTGCCTTTGGAATGCTTAATTCAGAAAGAGGAAGAGCTGCTGTTGGTTTTAGGAGCCCACAACTGTGAGTCGACAAAAGGCACTTGTCATTCTCACCAAAGACCTGGGACCTCCATGCTTGGTGTCTCCCAGGGTGCCCCACATTTGACCTGATAACCTCAGTCAGACTGATACCCAGAGATACAGACTACCCTTGGATATGAAACTATGAGAAATGACTACACATAATAGAGAAGAAAGAGAACTGAAGTGTGTAAATAGGAGAGGACAAGGGCTAGTACCAGATATCTATTTAGCCACAGAGTCAATCAACAACCATTGATTGATCAACCATTTATTCCAAAATATTAATTGGATGTGTCCATAAGCCAGCACCATGCCAGGAACTTGGAACACATCAATGTATAAGACACCACTCTGCCCGTAAGGAGTTCTCAGTACAGTTGGAGAATCTGAGAGTTAAATCAATGATTACAACACACAAAGATAAGTGCCATGATGGGGAAGTTCAGGGAGCTTTGGGAGCACAAAGAAGTCAGCTCTAACCTAGTTGGGTGGGAGAGGAAGGGAGGAGTCAGAGAAAACTTCCCAGGCCAGGCAACCCCTGATGAGTTCTGAAGGGGAGAAGAGAGCCAGTCATGGGGGAGGAATGGGCATCCATCAGGTTTCTGACCCTCTCTGATGCAAAGAACCAACTGGAAGCACAAGATGTAGTGTCATACACACAGGTTAGTGTTCCTGGAATTCAGAATTCAGCAGAAGTCATCAGAAAGGCTTCCCAGAGAATTTGATGTGGGTCTGAGAGTATTGGAAAGGTTTATCCAGGTAGACAGCAGGCCCTCTATTACAGGGAAAAATACAGGAACAAGGAAGGAACAAGGAGTGCTTAGGGTTCAGTATGTGGAACATTCATTCAGATAATGTATATTGAGAAGCGCACAGTTCTGTAGGACAAAGTGGTCTAAGACATGCTTCACCTTATAGATCACAGGCCCACAAACTATCTATAAAGGGCCATATAGTCAATATTTTAGGCTTTGTGGGCCACAGAGAATTGGTCTGTAGTTTCCTCACCCTGTTCTAGAGACTGAAGCTCTCACTGGGAACACAACTATACAAATGATCACAACGCAAGAGGATTTTCCTGGAATCTTGGAAGATAAGTATAGCAATGGGAACTGGGTTGGATTTGGAGGGCTTTGAATGACAGGTTCTGTGTCTGGATGTCACCCTGTATGTAGTGAGGCACCATTGATGGTTTTGAGCAAGGGAGGTTAATTCCTGTGGGAGGTTAATTTCGCAACCCTGTGGAGAATGGATTAATGTGTAGAGAGCCTAGAGGCCGGGACACTTGTAGGAACTCTATAGCAGTACTCAGAGCATCAAGAGAAGAAGCAGATTCTGCAGATAGTAAAGGAAATGGAATTAGAAAGACAAGGGTGAAAGATCTTTCACATTGGTGTATAAATGGATAAGAGAACTAACGGAAATAAAAGAATCAAAGATAACCTCACAGCTACAAATCCAGGTGGCTAAAAATAAATGGTGGCTCTGAATGAACAGATATAAAAAGTTGGGAAAGGCTGAAACTGGTTTGGCTCAGTGGATAGAGCATCGGCCTGCGGACTGAAAGGTCTCAGGTTCGATTCCGGTCAAGGGCATGTACCTGGGTTGCGAGCACATCCCCAGTAGGAGATGTGCAGGAGGCAGCTAATCGATGTTTCTCTCTCATCGATGTTTCTAACTCTTTATCTCTCTCCCTTCCTCTCTGTAAAAAATCAATAAAATATATTTTTTAAAAAATTGGGAAAGGAGAGTGGTTTGAAGGGACAGATTTGTTTTGTTTTAATATGCATGTTGGGTTTGAGTTGACAGTGGGACATCTGCATGAAACTGCTGGTCTAATGTACCAAGAGGAGAGCTCAGAAATGTGGCCAAGACTGTAAAAATAGAAAGATTTGTGGATCATCTATGAAGAGTTAATGCCCCAAAAGGTTAGAAGATAATAACAGTGAGGCTGGCCAGCATGGCTCAGTGGTTGAGTGTCAACCTATGAACCAGGAGGTCACAGTTTGATTCCCGGTCAGGGCACATGCCCAGGTTAAGGGATTGATCCCCAGTGTGGGGTGTGCAGGAGGCAGCCAATCAATGATTCTCTCTCACCATCGATGTTTCCATCTCCCTCTCCCTCTCTGAAATCAATAAAAATATATTAAAAATAATAATAACAGCACTAATGGGGAGCAATCATTATGTCAAATATTGCCCTAGGTACTTCTGATGTATTACCTCCTTTACTTGCTCCTACAACACTCTGAGGGACCAATTGTCATTCTCATTTTACAGATGAGGAAATTGAGCCTTAAGAAGTTAAGTGATTTGCCCAAAGTCACCCAGTTAGTAAGGTTTTAAACCACAATTAGTTAGTTATGTCTGCCCATAAGGCTCTGCTCATAGCATCAAACTGCACTGCCTGTTGGCATTTCTTCCCTGGCTGCAAAAGCTTTGTTCGTCACTAGGCTATCAAAGCCAGGGCCTGTATTCACTCTGGGGCTTCAATGTTTATGGAAAAATACCCTCTTCCTTTTACTTTCTAAATTAAACCAAAATACAGATGGATACTGCTCACACATTACCACCCACTGCAGGTCTGACCTTCCCCTTGGGGTTTTCCTCACCCTCTTCTGTCAGAAAGGAGGCCAGGGACAACCAGCATGGCATAATCCTGGTCCCTTGCTTATGGGCTTAGCATCCAGATTTCACGATAATGACCTCATCCCACCTCACCTGCTCTGGCAGCAGGGGCTGCTGCACACCTTACATGTGTTCGTTAATGTCTTAGCTCCTAGTGGTAGGTTGCAAAAAAAACAGCTAAAGTTCTTCCCTTTGATGCATCCATGCCCCTGAGATGTGACTTCGAGGCTTTCTCCATCAAGGGTTAGAAACTTGTAGGAACTCTATTTTCCCACCCCTTGGATATGGGCCATCCTATGACTTGCTTTGTGACCTGCTTTGGCCACTAGAATGTGATGGAAGTGATATTTTGCCATTTCCAAGTCTAAGCCTCAAGGGGCCTTGCATGTATCCACTATCTCTCTAGAGACCCCTGTCCCTGCCATTCGAATAACCTGAGATGGCCTGATGGAGGATAAGAAGCCACCTGGACCAGAGATGAGTAGCCCCATGGTCCTAGCAAAGTCCTAAGACATCTGAGAGAGCCCAGCTAAGATCTGCAAAACCGCCTACTCAACACACAATTGACTGTGGATGCCTGAGGGACCCCCCTGAGCCCAGACTAAATTGATGACTCACAGAATCTTGAGCTTAGCCATTTTTCTTTTTTGAACTACCAAGTTTAGAGGATTCATGGCGGTATCTAACTGATACGCTACCTTTCGCTCTAAAACTTCAATGATATCTGCATTTGAACAGCCATCAACTAACCACGTTCTACTCTAGAACTTACTGGATTTCACATATTTGAGGCCTCAGAGAGTCATTGGCTTGCTTGTGGTTGCTATGAGTTATCCTCAGAACTGAGAACAGAAGGCAGAACCAGGTTAGCTATATCTCTAACTACAAGGGCAGTCTCCCTCTTAGATGAAAGGGCTCTAATTAAAAGGCAGGAAAGATCAGACACCTCTAGAGTTCACTGCTAAAGGTATCTGAAAACCTGGTCCTCAAAGTCTCTTTGCTTCTGAGAAGTCATATATTGGAAGACTAATTAACTATGACAAGCTGACCACTGGAAACTATTTTCATAAGGATGACATGATGATGAATGGATGGGTCCATGCTGTTACAATGTCATTGCTAAAAAAGATGTGAGAAGTCTAAGTTCCAATTACTTAGATGCACATACAATACAGAGGTCTCTTTAAAGCCACAGAACCCTATTGCAGCTGGCTGGCATGTGTCACCCTTTCTGTATTTAAGGGCCACATTCATGAGCCAGTGACATACTGAGCTATACATGCTAAGCCTTCTGTGTCTGGCAGCTGGAATGAGACATAACTATATTTCATTGCTTCAGGACCTTGTATACCAAATGGGGAGTGTGTGCAATAGAAAAACCCAACCAACCAAGAGGCAGTTTAGTTTGATGCTATGAGTAGAGCCTTATGGACAGAAGTTTTCCCATTTCCAACATAGGGAATGTGTGTGTGTGTGTGTGTGTGTGTGTGTGTGTGTGTGTGTGTGGCAGGGAGGGGGGCAGAGGGAGGGAGTGGGTGCCATGCTATTGCTGCCCCACCAGGTGAAAACTGAACATGTTGCCTCATTCCTAAATGGTCTTTATGTTTTAACATAATTCATGCACCAGTGGGGTCCCTCGAGGTTGAATTGTTTGGCCTGCAGGATCAGGCCAAAACCAGTTCTCCGACATTACCTGGGGGTCCCGGATTGCGAGAGGGTACTGGCCAGGCTGAGGGACCCCACTGGGGAGAGACATGAGAGGTTGGTCAGCTGGGGAGGGACTATGGGAGGGCTCCAGGGCATGTCCAGTCTGTCTTGCTCAGTCCTGATCAGCTGGACCTCAGCAGCAAACTAACCTACCGGTTGGAGTAGGTTAGTGCACTGGTGGTCAGTGCACATCATAGCGAGCGGTTGAGCGGCCTTAGCATATCTTTAGCATATTACACATTGATTGGTTGAATGGACAACCGGATGACCAGACACTTAGCATATTAGGCTTTTATTATATAGGATTGGAAAATGTTTTTTTGCCAGAGGTTGGTCTCAATTTGGCTACACATTTTAGAGCAGAATTTGGGAAGTGAGTCTCAAAAGCTCTTAAGTCAGGGGTCGGCAAACGTTTTCTTAAAGGGCTAAATAATAAATATTTTAGTCTTTGCAAGTTCTGAGGCTAATATACCAAGACGCAAAAACAGGGATATCACATAGGCACTTACATAACCATGCAAAATGTAACTATTCAAAAATGTAAGAACCATTCTTAGCTCATTGGCCATAGAAAAATCAGCAGCTGGACAGATTCGGCCCACAGGCTATAGTTTGCAACCCTTGCCTTAAATAAACAAAATGGTTAGATTTTTCACTGGTGTTATATTTCTGCAGGAAAAATTCTCTTCGTTGAAGAAAATTTCTCTTCTTAAAGAAAATCTGATCATAAGAATTTTGAAATATTAGTTAATATAAAATTATGTATAGTAATACATTACAGTATATTACATGTATAATATATTTTAACATACTATAGTATATTTATGTTCATATATAATAGATTATATGTTAATCTATTAGCATTTAATATAATAATAAATTGTACATAGCAATTATCATAATTAATATAATAAATTATAGATAGCAACATATTATATTATTATTACTTCTAATTAACAAAAGCTGGACTCACAGAGGCCCTTGCTCCCCTCTCTTCCCAGCCACCCTGCCAGCCCAGCCATGTCTCTCCTGCCTCTTTTTCCCAGCCCAGCAGTGGCAGGCGCTCTGCCCTTCTGGAGGTTCAGCACTTTGCAAACAACTCAATGAAGGGGGTAGTTCAGGCGGCCCAGTCCTTAGAAGGGAGCACACAGGGATTAATTCCTCTCCTCTCACAAACGCTGCACTGACTCTCCTGCTGAAGTGTGGGGCGCGGCTACAGTGTTTTGGACAGGTTCAAGCCTTGGACTGAGGAGAGGGCACAGTCCTCTCATTGCCATGTGCAAGTCCCAGCTTGGAGGGCAGAGCCCTCCCAGCACAATTACAGCCAACAGCTATAGTTGTAAGCTTGAACCTTTGGTCCGAACACGTGCCTGAGTGATGTGGGTTGATAGAGTTCAAGTGCATGTAGTTGAGTAGGATTGAAACCCACGAGAATGTTGTAAACGTCTTAATCACACCCTTACTTTCCCTCGTGGCATCTGCTATAAAATAAAGACACGGCTTGTGGGAGCTGGCGCTATCTCTCCATCCAGGAGCAGCGTCCCACGGAGACCTGGCCTTCATTCTCTTGTCTATCTTTTCTGAGCCTTTCACCACCCCCACTCAGGGTCACTGAACCAGGCTGAGCTGGCATGGCACATAAGGCACCCTGGGGCTGAGCATGCCATGGCTGTGCCGCTTGCCACACCGAAGTCCTTGTCCATCAATGAGGGGTGGGTGGCAGTGGTATGGCTGTGACCAGCCACAGTCATAGGTGCTTCTCTGAGCTTAGATTGTCAGTTGACAGCCTTTATTCCCATTCTTAGGCTTTCGATGAAATTCTGGAGTGACCAGAAACCCCCTTGGTTCCCAACATGCCCTGTTACACTTTGTGTAGATTTCTCACTACCCCTGGCCTTCCCTATGCTCCCCACAACAGAGTTCCCCTAACCCTCCCTGACAATTCAGTTCTGAGGCTAACATACCATGATATTGTGACTTATAAAAAGAGAAATTGAGATTTCGTCTTCAGCCTGTTTCTGGCACAGATCTCCTAACACCTTTGGAATTTTCTAAGAGATAAGAGCGATAAAGGTGCCTTGATGTTTATAACAAACCCCTTTCACCCACCCCTGAGTTTATGTTGATGAGGTGACTTTTAGAAAGCACCTAAGGATAGGGGCAGCTTGCCAGGGGAAGCAGCCTTATGATTGGAGGGTTGAAACTTTCAGTCCACCCCCTGACCTCCATGGAGCGGGGCTGGAGGTTGAATTGTTGGCTACTGGCCAATGATTGAATCAACCCAGCCCATATAATGAAGCCGCCATTAAATCCCAGAAGGACAGGGTTCAGAGAACTTTCCTGTTGGTGAATACATGGAGATGTGGAGAGCGGAGTGCTTGAAAGGGCGTGGAAGCCTGGCACCCTTTCCCTGTACCTTGCCCTGTGCATCTCTTCTATCAGGCTGCCTGAGTTATATCCTTTTATAGTTAACCAGTAATCTAGTGAGTAAAAGGTTTCTCTGAGTTTTGTGAGCCATTCTAACAAATTCATCAAACGTGAGGAGGGGTGATGGGAACCTTTGATCTATAGCAGTGATGGCGAACCTATGACACGCGTGTCAGAGGTGACACGTGAACTCATTGTTTTGGTTGATTTTTCTTTGTTAAATGGCATTTAAATATATAAAATAAATATCAAAAATATAAGTATCTGTTTTACTATGGCTGCAAATATCAAAAAAATTCTATATGTGACACGGCACCAGAGTTAAGTTAGGGTTTTTCAAAATGCTGACACGCCAAGCTCAAAAGGTTCGCCATCACTGATCTATAGCCTTGGGTCAGAAGCACAGATGATAATCTGGTCTTGTGATTGGCATCTGAAGTTGTTGCTGTTGTTGGGGAGGGCGGAGCATCTTGTGGGAAGAGCCCTTAACCTGTGGCATCTGATTCCATCTCCAGGTAGAAAATGTCAGGATTTAGTTAAATTGTAGGACACCCTGCTGGTGTTAAAGAATAGCTTGGTGGTATGAGGGGTAAACCCGCACATTGGGATTGAGTGCAGAGCTGTACATAGTACCTGAACTTCAAGCCCCTTTATTTTCTAGTCACAGAGGCATCAGACACAAATGCACATGTGCACTATCTCAATCAGAAGGAAGCTGCATGGCTAAAATCAAGTCAAGTTAATGTGTTTGAAACAGTTGTTGGGCTTTGAGCCTGTAGGGGCCCTGACCAGAGTACACCGGAGGTTAAAGGCCCATTCGCCATACGCATGCGTGCAGGCAATGACAAAGCAGTATTACTATGTTAAAGGCCCCTTTGCCCTACGTTTGCGGGAGGGCAGTGGCTCGCTCAGCAGTAGCACTATACGTACTGTGCGAGCGCACCCTTATATAACCTACTTACGTTAATGTAGCAGGGACATAACTAACTGGCACGAGGCCCCTTTTGTCTGAGCATGTACATAAGGTACCACTGACCAGCCAGTTATCTGCGGCTTTGTTTGTAATAAAGCATGTCCCACCTACCTACTTTCACTCGTGTTTTCTCCCAATTTCCTGCACCCAGAGGGTCAAGTCCCTGGCTGAGGAACCTGCACCCAACAGAGCCTCATTGCTTCTATTCTTCTAATAGCTTTAGGGCAATAAGTCATTATCTGGGGAAATAAAATAATCCATGCCACAGATAAAACACCTAGTTTATTTTCTGCTGCTTCTCTGAGTTTTGTTTAATGCGTGTAGCATGTGGGAGCTCTGACAGGGGCCTAGGGCTGTGAGTAGTGCTGGGTGCAGCTCTGGGGAGCTAAGAAAGCAGATTCTCATGGAGTCTTTTATCCCCAGGCTCCCTCTTTCATACGCTTCTGCTGCTGCCTTCCCCCAACTTCCTCTCTCTGGGGACACATCATCTTGCTACCTCAGACTTTTATTCTGCAACCTTCAGAGCGATGTGGACTGTTTTTATCCAGCATTCCACAAGTAAACAATGTTTTCAGCTTTGCAGATGGAGGGTTATCATCGGGCGGGACTAGTTCAAAAAGCATTCCTGGCCAGAGGACTGCATGGAGGCAAATCCGCTTGGAGACCCATAAAGAGTTCTGGGGCAGCCTCGGCCTGTCACTGTTCCCTGGGCCCAGGGCCTGGTGCAGTCCAGCTCGGCCCTCAGGAGGCAGGTCTGGAGCGAGGTCCCGCTCTCCTCTCGGACCCCCAACCACCCTGGAACTCCGAGCCAGGATTAAAGTTTGGGTCCTGTCTGTGACCCTACCAGAACATAAACTCCGCCCACGCAGGGATTTTTGTTTAATTCCCTCCTGTAGCCCCAGTGCCTGGAACAATGTTGTCTCACAAATGCACAACAAATATTTGTTGAATGAGTGAATGTCGGCCCCAAGCGAGACTATGTTGAGATCAACTGGATCAAGTTCAGATCTGAGCAGCCCCACCCTGGGGCGGGAGCCAGTGGCTGATCCAGAATCATAGGAATCCTGGAGCTGGGATCCTGGGGCTGTGCTCAGTACAGGGCATGTAGGCCACTCCTTCAGTGGGCAGCTGTTGTAAGTGGCAGGAATGGTACCAGGTGTCTGACCTGTGGGGTCAGACCAAACCTGGGCTCAGCAACCTCGGTACTTGGGTTCTGGCTGGGAAAGAATTCAGAGCAAGACCCAAACTGTAAGAGAACATTTATTTGGTAAATTACAGAGGTAGAAAACATAATTCCTAGAAGAAATAAGGCTTAGGAAACAAGTTATGGAGGTAAAGGAAGGGCCCTTGGAGCTTGATAGTGAGGAAGCTAATGTAACATGCCTGGGGAGGAAATGGGGGAAAGGAAGGGATGTGCTCCTGGGAGGGGGAGCACACTGGGTCCTCCATCCTAAGAGTTTTAAGGGCAGAGATTTTTAGGAGTGTGTGTGTGTGGGGGGGGCGGGGAGGGACGGGCGGCAAGGAAGGGAGGGGTCCAAGGGAAAGATCTTAATAGAATATTCAGTAGCCTTCCAGGTGTGTCCATTTAGGATTGTGGTCTCCACTGATTGATTGGCGGGCACGAGGGCAGGGGGTCATTATTCATTGCAGCTGGCCCTGATGTCAGCTGTGGCTGGTTTTATTGTTTATCTGGGTCTAGATCAGGGGTGGGCAAACTTTTTGACTCGAGGGCCACAATGGGTTCTTAAACTGGACCGGAGGGCCGGAACAAAAGCATGGATGGAGTGTTTGTGTGAACTAATATAAATTCAAAGTAAACATCATTACATAAAAGGGTACTGTCTTTTTTGTTTTTAGTTTTATTCATTTCAAACGGGCCGGATCCGGCCCGCGGGCCGTAGTTTGCCCACGGCTGGGCTAGATGTTATCTCTAGGGAGGAAAGGTCAGGGGATCCAAATCTCATGACCAGCGATATGCTATGGGAGGAAAAGTCACCCTGGCGGCTAGGTCCCCCCACCAATTGATTGTCCATTGCTGGGCATGTGGGCTTTCCATCCTGGTGACCTTCTGTACCTGGCCCGTTGTCCTTGCTCTGCTCCCATCTGTCTAACTGCCTACAGCACATCCACCCTCCTGCCTCGGCCCAGTCGCTGTGGTACTGCAGCCTCCGTGTGCATTATCCTGAGTCATTGCAGCACATTTTCTCTGTCTGGACAAATAGTTCATCTTGCTTTTTAAAAAGTCAAGATAATTCAGTTCACTGATCAGGCTTCCAGATAATCAGTTGGGCATTGAAGGTGGTTTCATGATTGTACTTTTTACAAAAAGGTGGGGGGGTGGGGGAGAGACAAGACTGAAAGGAAAGGCTTATGTGGTTTATGGTTTAGAGCCTTTCTTTTTTGAACCTTAAGATACTTTCCCTGTGAGGCTTAATACAGCAAAGTCTACAGTGGAAAATGTGCTTATCTGCAATCTCAGATGCCAGGCAGCCTAGTAAATCCAGCCTAGGTTAAGATTAACATTGTCTGAAGCTGGAGCCTCTTGGTCTAATCTATAGTCAAAGGGACCACCAAACACCTTTTCATGTGGACCACTGCTGACTTTAAAAATCGCAGAAGTACAACCAAAGGAAAACTTTAAAGCTGATGTTGTTGAATTTTATAAGCTAGTAAAGCACCTGTCTCTGCTGAGTGGAGAAAACAAAGATTTGCATCAACTGTCAAAGCAGCACCCAGAGGAGCCCCAAGTTTTCTTAAGCAGGACTCATCCCGAGTCCCTGCAGAGCTTCTGTGGAAAGTGTCCAGGATGGGATTTGGACAAAACAAGACTTGTTAAATGTGATTGAATGAAAGGTAACATACTTTGGGAATTAATTCTTTTAGTGTCTGAAACCCTGCTGTAGCTCTCTGTTTTGAACTGAATGTTTATGTCCCTCCCCCCCCGCCCCCATCCATATGTTGAAGCCCTAACCCCAATGTGTTGGTATTTGGAGGTGGGGCGTTTAGGAAGTAATTAAGGTTAAATAAGGTCATGAGGTTGGAGACCCCATGATGGGATTAGTGTCCTTATAAGCAGAGACAGCCCTCACCCAAACTTTTTTTTTCATTGATTTCAGAGAGGAAGGGAGAGGGAGAAAGAGATAGAAACATCAATGAGAGAGAAACATTGATTGGCTGCCTCCTGCATGCCCCACACTGGGGATCGTGCCTGCAACCTGGGCATGTGCCCTGACCAGGAATCGAACAGTGACCTCTTGGTTTATAGGTTGATGCTCAATCACTGAGCCATGCTGGCCAGGCAGCCCTCTCACCCAAACTTGACCATGCTGGCTGATCTCAGATTTCCAGCCTCCAGAACTGAGAAATAAATGCCAGTTGTTTATAAGCCACCCAGTCTATGCTATTTTGTTAGAGCAGCCTAAGCTAAGACTCGTTTTATAGGCCAACATCCACCTGCAGGCTCTGAATGACCTCCCTACTCGGTCTCCCCCTCATTTTCTCTGTTCCAGTCCAGTGGCTTCCTAGGCATACCAGTCTTCCTCCCACCTCAGAGCCTTTGCATTAGTTGTTCCCTTGTCTAAAATCTCTCTTCCAGGTACCCATGTAGCCTGGCTCACTCCTTAGCATCCCTCAGGTCTTTACTTAGTGTCACCTTCTCAGTGAGGTCTTCCCTAACTCTATCAAAAATCACAGTTACCCCAGATTGTCTATCTTCTTTCCTACTATATTTCTCTCCATGGCATTTATATATTTTTAACTTATTCATTGTCTATCTTCCCTATTATATCATAACTTTCATAAGGACAAGTATTTTTGTGCTTACTGCTGTATTCCCAGCATCTAGAACAAGGCCTAGTATATAATAACCTCTCAATTTTTTTAATTAAGTGAATGAATCAGTGAATAAACTTAACTAATCCTAAACTTATCTAAATCCATTGTGTTTGCAAAGTATTTGTTATCTTCCATCCAGACCTTCCATGGGGTTCCATGGCTTGCTCCAGGTTGCTGGTAGAATGGGCCAGATGGAAAGCATGCTAGACTCTCAACAATCGAAGGCAAAAAGGCCCAGGAGAAAGACAGGCCTGGACAAGCAAGAGTGTGAGGAAGTCAACAGAACAAGCTTCCAAGAAGGCACAATGCTCTGGACTCTCCTGGGCATCTGAACAGGAGCTGGACACAGCAAGAAATTCAGATACCCATCAACTGCTCCAACAGACTGTGGTCCTAATTCCACAAAGTCTGTTCGCATTTGCTAGGACCCTAGCCTAGGGGTTGAGGGTAGAATTCAGTTCCTAGGGGAGGAAATTGGCCAGAGGATGGAAGCTATCAAGACCTAAGATATGCAGATCTAGAAGAGCAGAGACAGAATAGAAATCAAGAACCTCAAAGTGGTACATCCCAGGACCCGGGGGACATGTCCCTCTGGGAGGGTTCTCAGGCCTGCACTAGGGGAGTTTGATTCCAGCTATAGTGTAGGGACCTGGGTGGGTCAGGAACAGTCGTCTTAGCTGGTCCTTAGGCCCCACAGGTTGAAGAGTAAGAAGTGACAGCCTCCTTTGTCCTGCTTGCTCAGGAAGTAAAATAATCCTGGGCCTGGGGGTGCAACCCCCCTCACCCCCATGGATTTAACTGTGAGGAGCTGATAAAGGCAGAGGAAGGCGAATGAATCAGGCTCATTGATACCACTATGGTTGCTCTAATATTATTATCATCTTATCCCTAAGGGAGGCTTAAGGAATTGCATTTCTTCTCTCAGGAGTTGCTTCTCAACAGCACTCCCTGTCTTCACTTTTCCCCCCACTTCTGATGCCCTATTCTGTCAATTCACTGCTTTAAATACTGTTGCTTTAATGAAAGCTTATCCAGAGGACAGTCCAGAAGACTTACCCACCCCCCAGAGTCCAAGCTAACATTCCATTCAGAGCTCAGGCCGTGGTGGTGGCTTAATTAATTCTGCCTTTAAAAAGGAGAAAGTAAAACCCTTGTCTTCCTTTTAGAACCACAATAAACTACTTCTTTATTTTTTTGTCAGTTTTATCAACTTTTTTTTAAGAGCGGGGCTCAGCTTTATAGGGTTTTTTTTCTGTGCCCTTTCAAGTAAAAGGACTTTTTATTAACACTGTTCCTTGCCTGTTAAGAGCCTGGCTTCTTAATAGGATCTTCCTGGAAAGCCCTGAGTGATAGATGGCACCCCAGTGCTGTCTTGGGTTTACAATTGACTATCTTGGTCGGGGAGCCTGTTCTCCCACATGTGACAGGCCTGTGGAGACTTACATATTGATAAAGGGACAAATGTTTGAAAAGTGAGAGACAAAGGACAGAAAAGAAAACATTACCCAGGGCTCTGCTTCTTTCATGTAACTTTACGTTGCACAGTTTGGGTCCAATCAAAAGAACTGACTGCTTCAGTCGTATTATTCTACAGCTTCCAGGTGCCCTACTCCAATTACTACATGCAGGGCACCTTTTGGCCAAGGATCTCCAAGCTGCTCACAAACACCCAGTTGTTCTCATAACACTCTTTCTCTTCTTCCCCATCTCCTCCCCCAAGGAGCTCTCCACCATTAACTCTGTTTTCCAGGGAAGACCAAACCCAGAACTGGCCATTGATTTTCTTGAGTCACCAAAATTTAAGTAGTGGCTTCATTTTTATAAAAGTATATTTTCATTGATTCCAGATAGAAAAGGAGAGAGAGAGATAGAAACATCAATGATGAGAGAGAATCATTGCCCCACATGGGATCAAGCCTGAAACCCGTGCATGTACCCTGACCTGTAATCAAATTGTGACCTCCTGATTCATAGGTCAATGCTCAACCACTGAGCCACACCGGCTGGGCTAGTAGCTTCATTTTAATGTTCAACCCAGATCCCAGGGACCAGCTGGGACAGCTGCTCCTGCCCCTTGCAGGACCCTTCACTACAACCACAGCCAAACTCCCTTCTGAACCCCCCTCCCTGAACCTCCCCGCACCCCAGTGACATGTCCCTAGGTCCTGGGATGGACCACTTTGGGGGGTGTTGATTTAGTCTCAGTCCCCACTTTTCTAGGACTGCATATCTAAGGTCTTGAGGCTTTCCATTGCCCTGGTCAATTTCCTCCCCTGAGGATTGAATTCTGCTCTTGACCCCAAAGACCATGCTTCTGGTCTCCTTGAAGAAATCAGACTTATCACAGCCCTTGGCCTTGGTCGATTTGGAGCAGCCTGGCGTGGGGCATGTTCCCCAACTGCAGTCCTGCCATAGGCCCCTTCCTTACCGCTGGCCTGAGCAGCAAGAAGCACTGAGCAGTCCAGCCTGGTGCCCACGCTCTTCTTTTACCGGCCTGGTCACTGGGTCTCCCGGGGTGGCGTCTTCTGGGGACATCTCTTGCCTTCCTGAAGAGATGTTTCTGCTACTCAACCTCCTAAGAGGGCATCCTCCTTCTCTTTATTTTCTTCTGAGCAAGCCGAAGCCAATTCCCAAGCGCCTTATCTCTGTTGCAACTTTGCAGGGCTTTTCAAGGAGGATTTTATGGTTGTTTGCAACGGAGAATGCCCCCAGCTCTGTTTTCCCTCCCAGCTCCCAAAGAGCCAGGTTTGACAAAGTAATTCTGAACAACTCTGGCACAGGCTCCTACCAGCAGGAAGAACATCAGCAGTTCAGATATAATACAATAAAAGACACCAGCTTGTTTTCTCACCAGTAGCCTTGTAGCTAAGTGCTAATGGTGTCTTCTACTGAATTGATTAGGTCTATTGGCTGGGTTTCTAATACCCAGGCTGTCCTGCAATTATAGCATCCCTGTCACTTTACTGTTTTTCTACCTCTTCATTACATTGCTCCTTAAGTCAAGGTCAGACATGGCCACCCACTCCTCTATTTAGAGATGAAATTATGGAATTTCGCATAAAAAGCCCATGGCAGAAATGAGCCAGTGACCTTCTGAGGTTTACTGGGACACTCTACCCACAGTTCTGTGCCACCAGGTGACTTTGGTCAGTTACACCAGACAGACTAGTCATCCTGTCCCTGGCCTAGACTCCTCAGAGGGAGGCTCAGTTTTCTCCAGGAGCTACAGAGACTGCAGAAGCAGGGCCAGAGGAGCTGAGCGAGCATCACGCAGGTGGCATGTTGGAGCACAGAGCCAGCTGCTGTGGCTGCGTGTAGGTGATAAACCGGCTGCCACCAGGCATGGTTCCGGAACGTGCTTGCAGTTCGGCTGTGGGCTCCGCATCCCCGGTGCCATCTGACATTTCTGTCTTCCTGGTTTTCTCATGAATCCTTACAGCCAACCGTGATTACTAAAGACAAACCAACCACTGCAATCTGAACGAACCCAGAAAACATAACCGCACTGACAATAAAAGCATGCCGATGTCGGTGTTTTGTCTCCTAACACATATCTCATCAGAACCATGGGAGATGTTCTAGAATTACATCATGGCTTGCACTTTTAAAACAGGCAGGCCCCAATACCATCAGCTTTCTGGAATTAAACCAGAATTGAATCCATTACAATAGCTTAATGTATGTGGAAGCAGCTGTTATAGTATCTGGAAGCTAGTAGGAGGCCAATACATGTAAAATGTTAATTTGGATATTGAAACTTAGGATTGACACAGGACCAGCAAAATTTCGGTCAGAGTTTCTGGAGGAAAGATGGTAGAAAGATTCCCCACGGAGGGCCTGGCGCGGGCACCTCAGGCCCCTGGGAACCTCCAGGGCGTTTTAGGCCGAGGACAGTGGGCACTGCACCTGACATTCAGGAGGGCTGCGCAGCTGGGTCCAAAGGCTTCAGACAAGACACCTTTGTTGTCCCTATTGGCTCCTCTGATCCATTTTCTCCAGGAAAGGGTTGAAACATAAGCAGGGAAGTGAGACAGGGATTATTCAAGAAGCCTGGAGTCCAGTCCAGGCCAAGATAAAAACAAAAACAAAACAATCTGGGGAGCTATAGGGAGTGTTATGGGTTGAATTGTGTACCCCTAGAATGCATATGTTGAAGTCCCAACTCCCAGTAGCTCAGATTTGGAGATAATATCTCCAAAGAGGTGTTTAAGTAAAATGAGGCCATTAATCTGGGACCCTAATCCAAAAAGACTGGTGTTCTCATAATCAGAAGCAGAAAGACACCAGGGTGTGTGTGCACAGAGGGACGGCCCTGTGAGGAGGCAACAGATCTCCCTGCGATTCTTTCATCGCAGTTGGAAGTGGCTAATGGTGAATGTCATTAGAGTATCACAGGCTTAAAACTGAATGTGGGTTAATGTTCATAACAAGAGAAATAATTGGTTTCTCCACAGACATTTACACCTAATTTCTAAGACTTATTATGTATTATATTTTGTCTTATTTAGGGCTCTTTGTAAATTGTTTGCAGTCAAACAAGTTATTTGACTCGCACAAGTCTTGTATTTCATACTTGAGAAGTCAAAGCAACACCTTTGATCAACGTGGAATGTTTTAATTAAATAACCATAAAATTCCCCTCAAGGAAACAAGAACGCCCAAAAGCATAGTTAGCAGATGTTCCTGTTTTTTCAATTCTTGACATCGGCCCAGCTTGGTTTTTACCCCGCTGTAATGCATACATCCCAAGCCCAGTGTCATCCGCTTCACTCTGGTAACTGGGCCAGTGATTGCCATGCCTACGTCATCACCAAACCACCTCCCCATGAATGAGGAGCCTCTGGAAGCTCTGATCCAGTGAACAGGCGAGGGGGCCTGGAATCTGCTCCTGCAAATAACTCCCCTGGGTGCTGCTGGGGGAAGTCAGATGTGGGAATAATGGATGAGTGACTCACTCCCAGGAGAGTGAGCAAGGCACTCCAGGATATGCAGTGATGTGGTGAGAAAAAACAACAACAATAATAAAAACTCTGAGTATTACTGATAGTGCCTGAGCATTTGCTATGGGAGCTCCAGAAGTATAAGGACCATATTTGTCAAGTTCTCAGCCGGATCTCTAGTTCTTTGCATGGTGACAGGATCACAGTGAATGATAAATCAGTTGAATAAATTAACCTACTCCTGCTGATCACTTTATATATAGTGTTGATTTAACTTAATCCTTACAAAAACCAGGTGAAGTAGGTACTATAAGCTCTATTTTACAGATGGGCATACATCATGACTTTCTGAGAAGTTAAGCAAGTTCCTCCATTTGCCAAGAACTTCCTGAGAAAAGACTGGGACTCAGATTTGCTTAGCTCCAAAGACCTGGCCTATTGCACACCCTTGCAGGGTGGCTAGGTGGCTGGGTCACAGTGAGTCAGACTGTGCCAGCCACTGCCTATCCCAGCCCCATCCTGCTGCAGTAACCAGAGACCTCCACCCTATAGGGTTATTTTTTTTTCACTCATCTTCTCCAAGGTCCATCCTGACTCCATTTCCATCAGAAGGTAGATTCTAGAATATGTCACACTACCCTGAGTTAGGACTCTCATACCCAGGGTAGCCCCCACTATCCACATGCTTACAGAGCTGGACTCTCCCCATCTGTCTGCTTTCTTCCCAGTCTCTGCCAAGAGAGGCCTGTCTGTAAGATCTAACTTCTCCTGGGCCCCTTGCTGGAATTCTTGTCTCCTTTTCTTTATTATAGTTTTATTGATTTCAGAGAGGAAGAGGAAGGGAGAAGGAGAGAGAGCTAGAAACATCAATGATGAGAGAGAATCATTGATCCACTGCCTCCTGCACTCCCCCTACTGGGAATCAAACCCGAACCCTGGGCATGTGCCCTGTCCGCCTGATTCATAGGTTGATATTCAACCACTGAGCCACACAGGCTGGGTTCCTGTCTCCTTTTGAAGGGACAACCTGCCTGGGTTCCTGTCTCCTTTTGAAGGGGCCCCGACAACCTGCCTGGTCTTTGTCAATTCCCTTTCCCAAACACTCCAGCCTGTGTCCCTGCACCTGTCTCCCCACCTCCACCCTATCAGATTCCATCCATGTTCAAGACCTCATTGGGTTTCCCGTGACTGACTGTCCCAGATTCCTAAGTGGTCTCCTGACTTCAAGAATTGTTCCCTCCTCCAGACATCCCCAGCATGACTTATGAAAACACAGGTTAAGCCATGCCACTGCCTTGTTTAAAACCTTTGATGGGTGCTGCGCTCTTCCCGCCCCTCCCCTCCCCTCAACTCCCCTCACCTCCCCTCACCTGGGAGCTGCCAAACATCTCCAAAAATAAATAAATAAATAAAAATTAAAAAAACCTTTGATGGGGTCCCCATCACCTACTGATTGTAGTCTCAGCTCCTTAGAAGGGCACATCTACCCTTCCATGATCTGGCTCCTATCTATTTCTCTGGTCTCATTTCTTGCAACTCTAACCATATGGAACAAGCTATGTTGTTTTCACATGTCTTTGATGTTCTTCCCTCTCCCTAGAATGTCCTTCCCACCATCTTAAAAACATAACCCTGTATGATTTATCCTCCAAACTTCAGCTCACCTTCTGAAGAAAGTCTTGCCTCCAATCCCATTCTGAGTCCAATACCTCTCCTCCATGCCTCCCAGCAACCTCAGCAGATTATGTCAAAGTCATCTTGTAAGTTCCTGAAGACGAGCCAAGTTTTATTCATTGCCGAGCCTAGCACCATGCCTGGCATATAACTTGACATTCAAAAAATGTATATGGACCCATGGACACAGACAATAGTGTGGTGAAAGCCTGGGGAGGGCGGGGGAGTGGGATGGAGGA
>NW_005363098.1:3262748-3270058 GCF_000412655.1 Myotis brandtii | reverse complement strand
CCATTTGTTTATTTTCTCTTTAGTTTCCATTGCCCTAGGAGCATTATCAGAGAAGAAATTCCTTTGGCATATGTTTGCGATTTCGCTGCCTTTGGATTCCTCTAGTATTTTTATGGTTTCCCATCTTACGTTTAAGTCTTTTTAAAATAATTTTTTTAAATGTGTATGGACCTAAAGCCTGTGGGAACCCCACCTCCACTAGGGAGCCCAGCCCTCCCTTCTACCTGACTAACCATCAGGAGTCTAGATTTCTGGATACTTCTGGCCACCCACTCACCAGATCAGTGTACCAGGATGTCAAAGCAAATCTGGAGCTGGTGCACCCCCCTTGCATGTGCAGACATAGAACATGGGCTTTTGTTCTATGGCAGCTTCATGAGCAGGGGGTCCCACCCACTCCCAGCCTTTCCTCCATATCTATTCCTGCCCACAAAACAAGCCCATCATGACTCTGAGCCACATCCTTCACACAATCAGGCAGATGGTACCTCTGGCCAGAGTCACATCTAGCAAATGAGCATCACTGCTCACAAAGGACCAGAAAGGCAGTGCTGGTGGATCCGCATGCTCTCCACATGAACAATAACTTTAAATAGATTCTCTCTGAGAGGGGTCAGGAGCTTCATTTCCATAGATGAGGAACAGCACATTAATATGGTGCCTTGCTGGGAAAGTATGTTCAAATCTTCATGCATTGCAGAAATGAAAGCTCCAAAGGCACCCCTAAACCTCCGAGCCCCTCATGGTCCTATCACTCCTATGCCATGAAGATGAAGGGGAAGGATAATGGCAACGGAGAGTGTTTCCCTGCTGCCGTAACACTCACTCTTCTCCTGCGCGAACATCTCAGAGCCATAAAGGCACATTGTATTTTCAAGGCTTGTCTGATCCTATTTCTTTGTAAATTGGATTAAGCTCTTTACTGTGTATTACTGATATTAAAAAAGAATGAATTCCCATCTTGCAAACACAGCAAAAAGCAATCATTCCCATGGCAAGGAAGTCATTGGCCAGCATCCACGGGAACCCAATTTTAACTTTCGAGCCCAGTCAGCAGGCAAACACACTGGCTGATGGCAGGGTCAGCCCCAAGCAACATCGTGATCTGGGCAATGTGAGCTGTGAGCTGTCAGTGTCCAGGGGCTCCCTCTTTGTCCCTCTTTGTCTCTCTTTGCTCCCCACCCCCTTTCAGGGCTTCTTCAATGCAAACACTCTTTCCTCTCCAAAATCCCAGTTCACTTCTGTCTCCCCAAGAAAAGAGGCTGGACATGTGTTCACATGAAGGCTAGGTACAGAAGGGGCATGACCCAGGTGAAAATGATTTAGAAAGTGCTATGCAAGAATAACAGCAATACCTCATATGTGAATTATCTCTACTTTGCAAAACCCTCTCATCTTCATGGCATAGGAACTCTGAATAAGGTTTTATCTCCACCCCTTCCTGACCCCCAATTTCTCTGAATTTTAGAAAATGATCCTGTGGGTAGGTGATAACAAAGGATGAAGAAATGAAGATTAAAATGTTCAGGCTTCAGGGCAGGAGTGATTTGGGGTAAACCCTGGAAAAGAGTTGGGGAAAGTTTTCTGTATTCTTCAAATTGCCAAAGGCAGTAGCCCAAATCTGGCCCTTTGGAGAACTTTAAACAATTGGGATCAATAAAAGGGTGAAAAAAGCATGAACAATTTTGGTCTGACATTCCCATAATCTGCATGTCCATATTAGGAGAATGATAAATAATATGCAATGATTTAAAGAATAAAGTAGATTTATATGTACTGGCACATAAAATTCTCCATTGAAAAAGGCAAGTCACTGAATAATGTGTGTAGTATAATATTATAACATGATCCCATTAATACACACACATACATACACATGTTGACTATGTCTATATGTAAAATATGTATGTGACAATACATGGAAAAGGTCAAGATGGGTTCATCCCATACTATCAGCAGTGGCCATGGATAGGGAGGGGAGTTAGAGGGAGATTGTTATTGTTTACTAGAGGCCTAGTGCACAAATTCGTGCACCAGTGAGGTCCCTCAGCCTGGCCTGCGGGATTGGGCCAAAACTGGCTCTCCGACATCCCCCGAGGGGTCCCAGATTGTGAGAGGATGCAGGCCAGGCTGAGGGACCCCACTGGTGCACAATTGGGGCTGTGGAGGGACATGGGAGGTTGGCCAGCTAAGGAGGGACAGCTGGAGGGCTCCAGGGTGTGTCTGGCCTGTCTGGCTCAGTCCCTATCTACTGGACCGCAGCAACAAGCTAACCTACAGGTCGGAACTTTGCCTCCTGGTGGTCAGTGCATGTCATAGCGACTGGTCAACCAGTCGACTGTCTGCCCCCTGGTGGTCAGTGCATGTCATAGCAAGTGGTTGAGCAGCCTTAGCATATTATTAGCATATTGTGCTTTGATTGGTTGAACGGCAGACTGGTGGACTGGACACTTAGCACATTAGGCTTTTATTATATAGGATTTAATTCTTTTTTTTTAAAATATATTTTATTGATTTTTTACAGAGAGGAAGGGAGAGAGATAGAGAGTTAGAAACATCGATGAGAGAGAAACATCGATCAGCTGCCTCCTGCACATCTCCTACGAGGGATGTGCCCGCAACCCAGGTACATGCCCTTGACCGGAATCGAACCTGGGACCTTTCAGTCCGCAGGCCGACGCTCTATCCATTGAGCCAAACCGGTTTCGGCAAGGATTTAATTCTGTATTGTTTCACTTTGGGTTTACAAGGAAATTGCATTGATTTTGTAAATTTTTTTTTTTTACAAAAACAAAAGATATTCCCACGAGAGAAATGGGGTCAGACATTTAGGGAAGACAGTTTGGAATGTGGCCTGAGGGTCATTGCCCCAGACTAGTGTTCCCATGGAGATGGCCATTAAGGTGGCCCCATGATTCAGGTGAGCTGATCACTTATCTGTAACCTTCACAGCTCCACTGTGCCCAGAAGACCTTCTAGCTCTGAATCTGAATAGGGAATTTTAACTAAGCACCAGGAACGTACTGCACTGTACCAGACAGGAATGCCAGACTCCAACTGTTCCTCCTAATAGAATTCACCTTGAGAGGCAAGGAATGAAAATATTTTGCACATCTCGCTGTGGCACCTGGATAAACACACACACATCCGCACAGTTGCCTGACTAAGGATCTTGCTTTAAGATTGTTTTCTCAAGGAGCATGAGAGGAAGGTTATCACAGAAACTGTATCTTCACATAAGAAAATGCTGCTGGTTTTTAATCAAACGTGCAGAATGCCAATTCTACAGTGCACCTGTCTACTTCTTCCCTATATCAAGTGTAGTTGAAAATTCTGGTTGACGGCCCTCAAGTGCGTGCCTGTCAATCGAGCTGTCTCCAGCACATGCCTGTCTCAGCTCTCCCTGCCATGCTGTCTCCAGGCTGAGTCTGAAGTGTCTGCCTCACTGTGAAGGGGTTTGGCCTGAGCTGTGGCAGAGCCAGAATCTCCTCACCTCTGCCCCCCCAGGTTCCCTTTCTAAAGAAGAGTACACACGCCTGTCCAGCACCAGCTGGATCCGGTTACTCACCCACAGTGTGAAGTAATTTCTGAAAAGGTCCATATTTCCCTGTTAGCAATCTGGTGCTGACTGCCTATTGTTTATCCTCCGGGCTCTGGGCAGCCGCTGGCTGGAAATGTGAGTCCGTAGCCCAAAGGGAGGATCATTGCAATGCGGTACCCAAGGAAGGTGGAGGAAGAGGTTTTGTCTGGCTGCAAACAAGAAGGAGGTGAATTGTCTGTAAAGATTTACAAATAATGATAGACACCACTACAAGTTAGTCTGCTTTATTATTATCACCAGGCAACTGACAATCCTAAACAATGTCCAGGACAGAATACTCATCCTTACATGGGTAGAATACTCATCCTTACATGGGTAGAATACTCATCCCTACATGGGTAGAATACTCATCCTTACATGGGTAGACCACGGTCATGTCCATGGTACAACAACTGGGACAACAAAGCCAGGAGCCTCATAGCGCACCGTGGTCAAGAATGTGAGGTTTGAAGTTAGGCACCCTAGTTAGAACCCTAAGCCTGCCACTGGTTAGCTCTGTGAATGTGGCAAGTTACTTAACATCTCTGAGCCTCAGTTTCCTCTACTATAAAATGTTAACATGATATTGTAGGACTGTTGTGAAGATATGAGATAAACTATGTGAAAACTCTTCATAAACTGTAAAGTGACAGAGAAATGTCTAAAATTAAATGCAGTTAAAATTAAACTTGAACTTGAAGCTCCCCAAATATGGTAGGTGTATTCACTTTTCCACCCTTTTCCACATGTTATACTTTCAAGCAATGTCCCTGTTAACCTCTCATTCCCCATTATCCCTGTGATCTGCCTTTTTCACACCACTCCAGCTGCTATTTCAAAATAAACCATAGGCCTGGCCAGTGTGGCTCAGTTAGTTGAGCACGAACCATACACCAAAGGGTCGCTGGTTCTATTCTTGCTTGGTCAGGGCACATTCTGGGTTGTGGGCTGGATCCCCAGTGGGGGGCATACAGGAGACAGCCTATCAATGTAACTCTCTCACACATTGATGTATCTCTCTCTCTCTCTCTCTCTCTCTCTCTCAAATCAATAAAAGCATTTAAAATTAAATAAATACAAATAAAGCCAGAATTCCTTTGTAAATCCAAAGTAAGCTGCCCAATGTCCCTACCTAATGAGTTAGGGGACTAGATCTATCTTTCCTGAATTTTCCCCCTTAAGGATCCTGAAAGGTCACCGTCACATTCTCATGCATCAGTTCCCCTTGCTTCCTCTTGCCATTTACCTGCTGTTACCCACCAGGAGCTGGAACACCCCCTCAAGGTGGGCTCTGCCACCATGATGCGTAACTGTGAGTCAGAAAGAGAAGATCTTCCGAGAACACTGGTGAACAGGAAGAGGCAACTCGCCTTTTCGGACCTTCCCAGACTTGCCTCTTACAACTGGCCCAATACCTGCACAGGCAACTGGTCCAGAGAAAAAGGATTTGGTGCTTTTTCCATGTTTTTTTCTGAAGAGAAACCTTGCAGAGTGAACGTCTGAGATGATTTGGGGTTCACACCTACTGCCCGTGGAACAGCTTGAAGCTGACTAGATTAGCTGCTTGGAACACTCAGACTCTGCCCACACAGACCAGCCTGGCACCTGCCCAGCTCGGAGAGATCTGGGTTTTCGTCAGTTTGGACTCTTCACTGTCTTCCTTATCCTGGGTCTGAGGGCAGTTCCTTCCATCCTTGCCCAGCCCCTCACTTCCAGCTTCCAGGTTCGGCCAAGTTGATCAGTTGGCATTTTTGGATCAGTCCTTGGAGCCACACTCATATTCCTTTTCTACCCCTTGATTACAAGTTGCTGGTATTTTTACATATCTGAGCGGCTGCTGCACCAGCTTCCTCTCCTCATTGGCTCACTTCCTGCCAGCAGCTCTTCTGCTCCCTCTTCACTCTCTGACAACCAACTCGCTCAGACAGAATGGGCCTTATGTAACATCCCCCCCCCCCACGCTTCCAGCAAGGGGGGCTCCCAGCCCAGTGGAAGCACAGATGTCCACATGTTCCACTTGCAGAAGCAAACACTGCAATGGGCTCCTGGTGCCTCTCCAGGGCTGTGAGATCTTGAGATGCACAGTTTGACCTGACTGCTGTCCTGCTTACACCCCGGTCATCCCTGCCTTGCACCCCAGCCATTCCGCGTTGCACCCAGGCCATCCCTGCCTTTCACCCTGACAATCCCTGCCTTGCACCCCAGCCATCCCTGCCTTGCACCATGGCCATCCCTGCCTTTCACCCTGACAATCCCTGCCTTGCAATCCAGCCATCTCGCCTTGCATCCCAGCCATCCCTGCCTTGCACTATGGCCATCTCTGCTTTGCACCCCGACCATCCCTGCCTTGCACCCCTGTCATCCCTGCCTTGCACCCCGACCATCCCTGCCTTGCACCATGGCCATCCCTGCCTTGCACCACGGCCATCCCTGTCTCGCACCCCTGTGTCATCCCTGCCTTGCACCCCGACCATCCCTGCCTTGCACCCCTGTCATCCCTGCCTTGCACCCCGACCATCCCTGCCTTGCACCCCTGTCATCCCTGCCTTGCACCCCGACCATCCCTGCCTTGCACCCCGACCATCCCTGCCTTGCACCCCGGCCATCCCTGCCTTGCACCCCGGCCATCCCTGCCTTGCATCATGGCCATCCCTGCCTCTGCTACATGGTCAGAGATTACATAGGCAATTGTCACATAATTGTCATTTAATCTCTTCCCAGAGATTTCAACTGGCTCTAAATTGTTTTGGCTAATAAAAGCTAAGGAGATTTGCAAAAAACTCCTGATGCATTTGAACACTTTGGGGACTGCACAGCCCAAAGGCAGATGAAATTTAACTCAAATAGGCATCAGGTAATGTGAGCTGGCAAAAGTGATCTAAGATGTGAGCGTACATCTGTGTGCTCCAGACGTGCAGCCCCCTCTGAGGAAGGAGAGAGGGGAGTGGCTCATATGGATGAAGTGGGCAGAGCAGCCAAAACATTTCCCAGGGTTATTACCCCTTGACAAGGAAAACTGGATCTCATTTCTTACAGCTCCATCAGTGACCTGAACTGGGACTCATGCTTGGATCTGGTACAGATCCCAGAACCTCACTCCCTGCTCTCAGGTGTGGGAAGGCAGCAAGGTGATCCCCAGGTGATGCAGGCTGTTCCCTCCAGATTGAGGCTGGGGATATGGCAACACCTGACGGAGGGTAGGGAAGTGTATGTCTGTGTTTGTCTGGATTCACCATTGACCATCAAGGCTGAGAAGGTGCTAGGTTGTCTATGTCTGTCTAACCCCAAGAGTTATGTTTAGATAGAGAACCAGCTTTCAAATCACAGCAACCCCTGATTTTGGTCACTTCCTTACTTTCTTATAGAAAAATTACTGAAAAGCTGCATTTTACTGTCTTGTACACACAAACTATAAAACAGATTTGAATTTAAGGGTGAAGATATATCACAAATAAATATATATGCATATATGTGTGTGTCTACAGATACACACACACACACACATGCACAAACACACACACGTTTGCTCATTGTGATTCCTGCAGGTATGTCTCTATCTGGCCCCAGTAACCAGTAGACAGGTAAGCAACATCACTGGCACTTTAGACACACCAGCCTTTACAGGTCAGCAGGAGGCTGCGGCAGGTCTGCTAATCATACCTTTGCCCTAACCACTTACCCTCATCCAAACCTCTGAAGGGCTGGGACACAGGCCATCAGCCCCAAATCT
>NW_005363098.1:3238640-3262689 GCF_000412655.1 Myotis brandtii | reverse complement strand
AGAGATGATATCTAGAAAGAGGAGGAGAAATGGCCTGTTGCGGCAGGATGGTGAGTCAACAAAGCTGGCCAGCTTCACACCCTCCTGAAAGAGATGAAAGGGCTTCCCAGCGTATCTTGTCCCACTTAACCCCTGTGTGTCGTGTCTCAGATCTCCCAGTAGACATGGAAAATGAGGTGCTCTGAGAGGCAGCCTTTGGGAAAGCGGCCCTTTTATAAAAGGGACACTCTGTGACCAGGAATTTCAGTCCACTCCATGGTGAAATGAACAAGTTGTTAGAGGGTGTCAAGCAGAAGCCTTAGGGAAGGCCAAGCAGGGGAGATCCTGAACTTGGGAAGGGTAGGCAGAGGGGGTTGCTACCTTAAGATCCCACAGGTCTACTGGAGGCTCCTCTGGATCCCGAATAGCAGAATATAACTAGCCAGCTGCCAGCGAAGCACCCGATGGCTTTTATCAGATGCCCTCTCTTTCTAGCACCATCGACATTCACAAAAGGACCACATTTTAAAGCCCCCAAAGGAACCCATGTTATTCAAAATTTCATATTAACATAAATAGCACAAAATAAGCACACTTAACCAGAAAAGAAATGCAAGCCATTAGTCACCTAAGTTCTTTCAAATTTTGTTTTTTCATCTGAAGGCTGTGGCATTTGGACCAAATTACATTTTAACATTCCTTTTATTTCTGAATTCCTGTGATCTATTAAACAACACCTTGCAGGAAACCTCAAAGAATGTCAAAAACAAAACCAAGAAGCTGAGGGCACCCATGAAAAAAATGAAAAAAGAGATAGAAAATAGATTGTATCAATGCTGTGCCTTGCCCTTTACCAGGGAAGATGTGTGCCCTTGAAATGAACAGATTGGAGCATTCAACAAAATTGTAGTAAATGCACAAAATGTTCTAGTCTTAACTGGAAAAACAGATATCAATAAATCACCCAGACAGGATGTGATCACCTAAGAATTTCGAATGAATTCATGGGCAGAGTGGAGCTGTCAACCACGATGTGAGACCAGTTGTTGCCCCAGCTGCTGTGGCAGACAGACCACAGTCAGGTTGCCTATGTCAGCCATAGTCTGAGTTTCCAGAGGGGCCCCTGGAAAAACACCCACTGATGGTCTCTCCCTTTCATACTAACCAAGTTGGTGAAATCGTTAAATCAAGTCCAGAACCGTGCAAAGCTCAAATCAGCACAACCCATGGAGGCAAAGGCAGGATGAGTTCTACATGGAAGAACCAGGTCTGGTCATCAGTGTTTATGTGGAGAAAGAGGGGGAGGGAAGAGGAGGCAAGTCCTTTCTTAGACTTTGGAATTGCCTTTGACAAGTGTTCACACCAAAATCTTAGTGTGGGAGAGTAAAGGATGATTGAGTCAGCATGGGATTAGGGGACTATTAGAAATGGATGAAGAATAAAATCCCAGAAGAGGAAAACCTGGTACTAAAAAGAAGCCATTTTCTTGCAAGAAGTAAGAGTTCTCAGTTATCAAGAGGGGCTGATCTTGGTGAATAACTTTTTTAGGAGATTGGGAAAACCAGGTGCACAATGAAACTTTCATGGTTGTCGATGACTCCAAGGCATCCTAAGTGGTAAAATGACAAGTCAATGGGATAGAGACTATGTGAGGCAAAGCAAGAAGCGGTACTGGAGAGCATTATGCTAAGTGAAATAAGCCAGTCAATGAAAGAAAAATACCACATGATCTCACTCATTTATGGATAATAAAGACCATTATAAACTGATGAACAAAAATAGATACAGAGGCAGAGCAGCATCAAACAGACTGTCAAACTACAGCAGGAAGGCCGGGGAGGGTTGGGGGTGGGTGGGATAGAGATCAACCGAAGGACTTGTATGCATGCATATAAGCATAACCAATGGACACAAGACACTTGGGGGTAGGGGAGGCCGGGGGAAAGTCAAGGGGGAAAAAAAGGAGACATATGTAATACTCTTTGTAATACTTTGAGCAATAAAACAAAATTTAAAAAAATAAGAAGCGGTACTGGAATTTCTGTGTGGGCAAGTTCAAGTTAAAGCACCTTATAAGCAAAAAGTTATAGAATAGTAGCCCAGGAACAATCCATAAAGCCAAGAGGAGACCTTAGGAGTTATTTGCTTTCCCGAGAACATTAAGCTTAATGCAGGACAATAGCATCAAAGACAATAACATGCCAGGCACTCCACAAATATTTGTTAAATGAATAAAATGCTGAATCATCAGAAAGACACAAAATGAAATATGTTCAAACTTGAACAAAACTATTTGTAACAGGATGTGAAAATGGGACTCTCCTTACCTCTATTTTAGCTGAGGCACCAAAACAATACATCTTACATTCCAAAATAAGACCATTACTTTTTAAAGGGCTTATAAAAAGGATATGGCTGGCAATCTCAAAAAGACACATACTGAATGATTCCATGAAATAACAATTACAGAGATGAAGAAAAGATTAATGGTTTCCAAATTAGGGATAAGAAAAGAAGGGGGTGTGCTTAAAGGGGTAGCATGAAAAAGCCTTGTAGGGACTGTTTAGATATGTACTTGATTATGATGGGCGTTACATAAAACCACATGTGATAAAACTGCAGAGCTGCAAACAGGCAAGCACACACACACACACACACACACACACACTTGAGTGCATGCATAACTGGTGAAATCTGAGTAAGCTCTATGGATTGTACCAATGTCGGTTCCCTGGTTTTGATACTGCTTTCTAGTTATGCAAGATGTTAACATTGAAGGCGGAGGCTTCATGGATCTCCCTGTACATTTCTTTGTAACTTTCTGTGAACCTATAATTATTTTAAAATAAAGAGGGGTTTTTTTTAAAAAGAAGTGGGGAGTTGACCACCCACCTCTAGCCTATATACTAGTAAGAAGTTGGAGAAGTGGAGAAAGGAGAGAGTGGAGGTTGAGAGAACATTTTTAGAGAATGCTTTTGGTATATTATGATTCCAATCCTTTCCTCAGAGGTAGGATTGGAATGCCAGCTCCTTGTGTTCAAATTAGTAAAGGAACATGCTAAGAGAATGATCTGTGTCCTCTGCAGTTGTGGGACAAATCAAACTGTGTCTGATTCCCACCCAAGATATTTCAAGAGCAAGAGTTGAGGTGGCCAGATACTGACCCACTAGCCAAGGAGAGGAGGCTGAGCTGGGTGGTCTGCTCTTGCAGTTGCTCAGTGCAAAAGATATGTGCCTGCTTTCCATGAGCCAAATGTGGAGCAGGCATTGTCTTACCCAAGGGGGCTGCCTAGAGAGATGAACAGACAGCATCAGAGATCAGCCAGAAATAATGTGAAACTCCAGCAAGCAGAGGAGTAGACAGTGATGAGCTGGAGAAGAGTGCATTGCCTGTTAGTGAACCACAGAGGACAGGAGGTCTCCAGGGTTGGGAATGTCCAAAGAAACCACCAGACACAGATGAGCATAAGAATTGACTCTACACACATCCCAGACCCAGAGAGGGCAACACTGAGCTCATGGTGGTATCAGGTAAAGAAAAACTATTCTGACCAACGTGCTTTTCTCCCTCCGACCCTGGTGGGGCCAGAAATCACAGTTAATGAGATGGAGGAGGGAGATGGAAAAGCACACTTAGAAGAAGGAATACATTCAGCTGCCAGATCCCACCTGTAACAGGGCACAGGCGGAAAAGGAAGAGAAAATAATATTGTATTATCCATTACATGTGACTGGACTTTTAAATTATTGATTGGAGGCTCTTATATATCTGGGTGACCAGAAAACCCGCCTGATATTTCATCTACTGGTAGGTGCAAGAGAACAAAACTAAGCCTCTACAGCAGATTTAAAGGGACAGAGAGGCAAAGCATTGGTTCATGCTTCTATCCCGTGGTCTTGCTTGTTCAATGTAATAGTTACAGAAGGTGCATACTGATGGCTATTTTATCAAGAAAGGTATCACAGATCTGGAAAACAGCAATGAAAAAGAGCAAGGGGATAGTGTCGGGGGAGGGAGCACTGGCACATGAGAAGAGATTTTGAACGATTATGATTTGAATCTGAAGACAAAGCTTGAAAGGGAAATTTTATTGAAATCAATAAAATCATAAACAATATGGATAAGGTGAAGAAAAACCATTGCCAGCCCCCAGAATACAATAACAGGAGGTCAACACTCAAGGTAAGAGGGAGAAAAAGCAAGGCCAAATATTCATAAGGAAGACACTGCCTCTCAAGAAATGCTGTAGGTGAAAATACCCATAAGTGGGTAGTTTTCAGTCTAAATTCACTTGAACTTGGAAAAAAAATATATCTCATACAGCAATTTTAGGGAGAGGGAAGATTCTGAAATTATATTAGCAAAATGAAACTCCTGAAATGCAATTAGAAGTACCCGTACTATACTGCCATTGTAATAATTCACTTTAATTTTCTAAACTACATCCCATGTGATGCTTCAAGAGAGCAAGAGGTATCTGTTACTACAATTACTCCAACAAGATTAATGGTTATAACTTGCAATGTCAATAGCTATCATATTGATGAGAAAATGTACTTTGTGAATAAATAAAACATCACTAATGGAATGATGCTTACATTGTTCCTCTAATTAATGTAACCCAGATTCTTTTCATCTCATCTGAACGGGCTACCCAAGACTTTTAAAGGTTCTGAATCAGGGCTCGCCACCAAAGTGCACATTGTATCATCCTGCCCAAGGCCTCGATGGTGCTGTTCCCTCTGCCCAGAATACCTTTCCCACCGCCATCACACCAATCAGATATCTGCTCAAATGTCACCTGCTCGGAGAGACTTTCATATTTTTTTGCCCTATTTAAAATGACTGCCTTTATTTATCACTGCTTAAAATTATAATGTTTATTTTCTGTGTACTTATTGTCTATTTCCCTACGGAATGCAGCACCATGAAAGCAGCCAATGACTTTGTCCTTTCACTGCTGCAACCTTGCAGCCTAGAGCAGTGCCTGGTACCTAACGGGCAGGGCAAAGGCTGCAGTTTCCCACCTAACATGCATGTTCCCCTTCTCCCTTAGTAACAGAGTCCCTCTATTGTCAGGTCCAGCGGTTGTGCCCAGCTATAGTACGACTTCTGCTGCTTCTCTTGTCAACAGGAGTAGTTAAAGAGGTCTAAGCAGAAGTCATGAGATGGAGCCTCTTGGAAAACACTTTGAAGGAGGCTTACTCTTTAAAGAAGGCATGCCTTTTCCCCCTTGGCTTGTCTTCCTTCCTACTGCTTGGAACATGAATGCAATGGCTGGAGCTGCAACAGCCATGATTGTGTCCATGAGGTAAGCTTACTTGTAAGAGCTACTCCAGGAGGGCCTGAGTCTTTGGTCCCAGGTCTAGACTGCCTACCTCTGGACTTCCTTCACAGGAGAGAGAGAAAACAAAACAAAGCACCTCTACATTATCTAAGATGCATGATTAGTTGTGTGTTTTTTTGTAGCCAAACCTAATTCTGATAGATGAGTGCTTAGTAAATATTTGTTGAATATACATGTGTTTTTCTTTTAAACTTTTAACTTTTGAAAAGTTTTTAAAAACATACCTTGCTAGTTTCCCCCACTCCAAACCTCTAGTTAAGCTCTGGAGTGAGAACTAGGGTGATTGTGATCATCACATTAGTTTGCAAACCACTGGTTAGAAGACCTTTCCAGTGAGCTGGATCCACACAGAGCAGAAAAAGGAAGAGCTGTGGAAACAGCTCAGCCATCTACCTGCTGGCTGTGCAACCTGAGGCATGTTGCTTAACCTCACTAAGCCTCCAATTACCATCAGCAAATCAAGTCAACACTGTAAATTGTGCTTCATAACAATTGTTATGATAGGAGTTCTAAGGCAAACTAGGCTATTTTAGGGGGAAAATGCCATGCCTTTGCCCACATGGCTATACCTGAGACAATGCTGGGAAAACCACACGGGCAACCAAATCTATATGAGCATCCTCATGCTTTAATACTTGGAGGAAAAGAAGGCAAGTCATATAGAGAACTCTTTTGAATGCAAGTTACAGAGACCATTGGGTCCAGCTCAGTTGAACTGAGGAATGTGGCTGTGCTGAAGGAGCACTGGCCCAGGGACTGAACAGCCCCAGGTTCTTCCTCATCTGTTCCCAGCTCTTCCTCTCTGCTCCATTCTTCCCTTCCTCCCTATAACCTCGCTTCCTCTGCTCTTCTGGCTCACATGGCAGGAAAACATGACTGGAGAGAACCATCTAAAGTCAAGTGTTACTAATCCCCCCATTGAGGAGAAAACTCCGTCATCCTATTCCGAGACAGATTGGCCCATCTCAGCAATAGGACCACCCAGGCCTCAGGAACTACAGTGTGGGAGGTGGGGGGCGGGGGTGGATGAGTCCCACTGTAGGAACATGGCTAGTCCTAACATAACGATATGGATAGAGGCAGTGCTGGAGGTAGTTAGACAGACGTGAGACAAGCAAGGACCACCAGCCAGGTACAGAAGGTCACCAGGGTGGAAAGTCCCAGGTACCTAACAATGGAAATCAATTGTAGGGTGAGACCTCACCCCAAGGGTGACTTTTCCTCCCCTAGCATATTGCTGGTCATGAGAATTGGACCCCCTGACCTTTCCTCCCTAGAGATAACATCTAGGCCAGTGATGGTGAACCTTTTGAGCTCGGCGTGTCAGCATTTTGAAAAACCCTAACTTAACTCTGGTGCCATGTCACATATAGAAATTTTTTGATATTTGCAACCATAGTAAAACAAAGATTTATATTTTTGATATTTATTTTATATATTTAAATGCCATTTAACAAAGAAAAATCAACCAAAAAAATTAGTTCGCGTGTCACCTCTGACACACATGTCATAGGTTCGCCATCACTGATCTAGGCCTTGGTTGTATTTCCGTTCCTGACCCAGGTAAGCAATAACCAGCCACAGCTGACCTCAGGCATTGAATAATGACCCCCTGCCCTGGTACCATCCAATCAATCAATGGAGACCACAATCCCGAATGGCACACCTGGAAAGCTACTGAATATTCTATTAAGATCTTTCCTTGGGGCCTCCCCTAAAATCTCTGCCCTTAAAACCCTTAGGATGGAGGGCCCAGTGGTCATGCCCCTGCTTTTTCCGTCCCTCTTCGTTTCCTTTTTCTTTCTCCTCACCCTTCTCAGGCACGTTTACCATTAGCTTTCTCACTGCCATGCTCCAAGGGCCCTTCCTTTACCTCTAGAACTTGTTTGCTAAGCCCATTTCTTCTAGAAATTACTTTTTCTACCTCTGTACTCTACCCAATAAATGTTCTCTTACAGTTGGGGTCTGGACTTTGAATTCTTTCCTAGCCAGAATCCAAGTACTGAGGTTGCTGAATCCAGGTTTGGTCTAACTTCCACCAGTCGGACACCTGGTGCCGTTCCCACCGCCTACAACAATACTAGTAGGAACTATGCCCCACACTGGAGGGAAAACTGGACAGAAAAACAGTGTGTTCATGATGAGAACTGAAGGTTTTCTTTGGTGAGCAGAGTCTGGTCCAGAACTGATGCAGAAGGAGTGCAAGTGGTGAGATATATGAGGTGAGATGCTGACTCTTCCAAAAGCTGGCACAGTTGAACGGGTTCAGTCCCATCTGAGGCTGATAACTGGGTGTCACTGAGACTGACCTGGCTGCTGCACAGGCAGTTTAACCTGCAGCAGAGGAGGGCTTGCCGTGGTCCGGGGTTTAGTTTGATAAATATTCAGGTACAGTTTCCCTCAAGGACCAAATGCTCATGATGAGCTGAACCGAAGAAAAAGGAATGTCTCTGATCAGCCGCCTTTAACCTATTGCATCTTTGGAAATAAAAAGACTATTTATAGATTTCTGATCCTCTTTCTGCGAGAGTGGCTTTGAAGATCATGTGCAGGCGACTGCAGGTCTCTCCTCACCTGCAGCTCCCACTGGGCACATCTCCACCCACGGAGGGCCTCCCCAGGCTCTGAACCCCATCCCCTCCTCAGCCCTGGCCCCACTGGCTGCCCGGGGTTAGGAAGAGCGTGCCTGTCAGCTAGTCTCTGAGCACTCACTTGGCTTGTTCCCCTACCTCGGCCCACGCCTCCATGTGTCTTCTCTGTGGAGGACAAGATGAAAGCATATTACCCATAGGATGTAAATAGGCAAATAGCTTCTTTGCTCTTCAACTCACTGATTGGTTGACCAAATGTGCTTTGTGACAACTCAGCATCTTGTGGGAGGGTTCCTTGGGTCTGAAGCGCTGAGGCCTCTGTGAGGCCTAGAGCATCCACTCAGGGCTCAGGGCCAGACAGTAGTAGCAGCAAAGACTCTCTGTAAAGGAGGCTAAATGTCTTTCTAGATGGGCTCCTCGAAGGCTTTCTTCCCCCTGACACTAATACAAGCTTATGGGACTCTAAGTAGCCTAATTAAAATCAGGGTTAAGTCTCCTTATGACTTCCACTGCAGGGGGAGATAGAATAGCAAACACTTTTGCAGTAAATGCCATTGACCCTCAGAGATGCTGGGGGCCCTGAATGTAGGGACAGGAAGAGGGAGGCCTGTCCAGCAGCGTGGAACCTGCTTTGGCTTTGTGCTCGCATGAACCTGGGCTTGCATTCTGCTCTAACCCTGAGGACCTGCAGGCCTGGAGAAATTTTCATAATTCCTCTGGGTTTCTGCTTCCTCTCCTGTAAAACAGGGGTAATATCCCGTGAATTACTGTGAGGATTAGAAATGCCACGTGAAAGCCTGGCGCCAAGCCCAGCACAAAGTAGCATCTCAAATAAATGACACCCAGAGTTGCTGTGAACATACTTGAAATAGCACAACGCATCAGTCTCTCAAAAGGGCTTCTGCTCCTCTGTGTTTCTTACAGTTTTCTCTTGGGCGTTAATAACGCCCCATTAGTTGCTGTCTCCTTGGGAACTTGTGCAAGCATCCACAGCAGAGTTTCTCCAGATGTGCTGCCATGCTTGTAGGACTGCAGAGTCCTGGGCCCTACCCTAGACCTCAGGGGTGTGGGGCCCAGGACTTGGCATTTAAATTTTTTTTTTAATTTTATATTTTTATTGATTTCAGAGAGGAAAGGAGGAGAGAGGGATAGAAACATCAATGATGAGAGAGAATCATTGATCGGCTGCCTCCTGCACACCCCCTACTGGGGATCCAGCCCACAACCCAGGCATGTGCCCTAATTGGAAATCAAATCATGACCTTCTGGTTCATGAGTTGACGCTCAACCACTGAGCCACACTGGCCAGGCAGGATTCTGCATTTTTAACAGTCATTGCAGCTGAGTCTCACATGAGAACACATGAGGACTTCTGCTCTACATGGGATGGGGGGTTTTGGTGATTTTTTAAGGCGGAGTGAGAGAGGGTGGGACAGTGGTGCTTTTAACTGGTGAGGATGGTCTCAGAAGGGTCAGAGGAGGTGCCCTTTCTCCCGGGTCCTCGCTGCTGGGAGGAGTGGTACCCATCCTCACTGTCCCGAGAAAAGGTCCTGTCTTGCCTAGGAAAGTGCCTAAGTAGCCAGGAGTCCACCCCAGGTCTGTATACTGTTGTCGTTTCTACAAAGTTTGGAAATTTTCCCAAATCAAAAATACTTTCTTTTTCTCAGCAAATTGGGAGCCTAACACCACATCAGCAAATTCTTATCTGTAAGAGAAACAGGACCAAGGTCTGAGTGAAAGTGAGTCCATCTCTAAATGATCGATTTAAAACTTGGAAGTAGGTTGCAGTGTACCAACTGGCCTTCCCTCCCCAAGGGGCAGGATGTAAAGAGATCTCATGACTTAAATTTGGATACTAGTCAGGAAACACAATAGTTTGGGTATTTTTATGGAGTTCCTTTTTGTTCTGTTCTTTTTTTCTTCTTCTTTATTTCCATCCTCCAAAAATCCTGTCTGCATCATGGTCTAAATATGAGGAAGAAACCGCTGTCTGAAGGCCATCTAGAACCAGCACTCTGTGTACCTGACTTCTGTGCATCTCCTTGGCATTGGTCCCCACTTGCTTCTGACTAATGTGGGACAACAAGCAGCTAATTGACCTGGTCCATTATTTCAACCACACTCAACACAAGAAGGTCTTTGTGACCTGACCTACCGGGAATTAGGGGCCCTATACTTTGAAAGGGCCAAGTCTACCTCAAATGGAAATGAAGAAATCAAAATATTTCTTTTGCTGATATGTCTGTTGCTATTTGCCAAGTAATTCTGTAAACAATTAGCCTTCCCTGGCAGGTATAAGGGAAGCCTGAGGCTTCTGGGGTATGAAACAGTATGAACAGTTCCCAAGTCAGTGCTTACCAAGTATTCTACTGGTTCTCATGTGGGATGATTCCAGACCATTGCTCTTACTCGAGCCTTCTTTGGTTTCTTTGTTACCTCTGAAACATAAAAATTGAATTTGGTTAGGTAGCAGGGGAGCCATGCCTACCTCTAGTGATGAGTGTGGTAACAGGACTGATTTTTGGTCAGTGTTTTCAGCCTCACATGATCTTGTGAGAAGACAGATTCATTTATCCCAGTCATTTCTCACATATGTATGTATCTGATGATCAAAGGGACCAGGAAAGAAAGATTGGTAACTCATTTAATATTCATTCATTCACCAAAGCTCCAATAAGCAGCCACTCTAAGACAGGCTCTGTGCCAGGCCCTGTATTTGAGTGGAGCAGTGGACGAGGCAGAGCCTTGGCATTCGAGGACCTCACAGGGGAAAGTGTAAGCAGAGAGCAATCAAGATGCAATGGGAGTGGAATTAAGGAACAGCAAACACTGAGTGTACCAGAACTTCATTCCTTTTAGGACCCAATCACCATTCATTCTATGGACATACCACATTTTGTTTCTGGCCCCTTCCCTCATCTTCAAAGTAAATTCTCTCAGACTCTGCATCCCTCGTCATCTCTCTTTCCCCTACCACAGCCAGGAAAAAGTTTTCCCTTTTTAGGGATTCTGTGATTGGGTTGGGAACACTTGGATAATCCAGGTCCTTAACTTAATCACATTTATAACCATATTCTGGGTTATGTTCCAGCATATTCTGTAACAAGTTATGGGAATTAGGGTATGAACATTGGAGGGGCAGGCATTATTCTGCCTACCATAGATATGTAAACAAATCGTGATAGTAATAATAATATCTAACATTTATTGAGAGATTACTATGTCCTTGGTACCCCTCTAAAAGTGCTACTTGAATTAACTTATCCAATCCCTATAATTGTCCTGCGATATAGGAACTAGTCTTACTCCCATTTATAACTGAGGAGGAGGATGTAGCATACGGAGGTAAAATAACTTGTTTGAGATTTTACAAAAAACAGCAGAGCAAGGGCTTTAACTCAGCAATCTAGCTCTGGAGCCCATACAATTAAAAAAGGGTCATCCTACTTAATAAGACTGGGGATTCCTACCCTAAAGGATAGAGTGTTTCCTAATCAGGTTCCTGCCTTAGGTCCTAGCTGGTCCTCCCACCCTCAGGAGTGGCTGTGCACTAGGAAGGAAGGTGGTCCCTTGAGGGGGGTTCTCCACGGGCACACTGGGCCTTGGGGCTCCACCAAGGACAGTCAGGAGCCCTTAAAATTTTGTGAATTCTGGCATGAGATTTGGTTGTCTTTGTATCTAGCTACTGACTGAGAAAACAGATAATGGCAAATGGCATATTATTAAATATTGAAACTTATTTAATAAATTTCTCTTATTGATCAGTATATTCACATCTTTAAGATAGATCTACAATTCCTTATCTACAATCTTGAACTTCATAAAGCACTGTAAACCGTTTTTGGGGTATGTTTGTGACAAACTAATTTGGGTGGCACAACCTAGCTATAAATAGCTTCCTCCCGAAGGCTATTTATAGTCTTTCTTTACCCCAAATATGAACATTCTCATATTTAATTGCAGAACTATTAGTGTTTGATTATAGGGTGCTACCCCGTACTCTACTGGGAATGTTATTAATACATGATTCATACACCTTATTACCTGACTTCCAAAACCAGATATACCTGACTTCCAAAGCACATTCGGCCGGGAGGTTTGAAATTCATGCTGTGGGCCTGGAGGGGATACAGTGTCAGAAGTAGTATTTGTTGAGTCTATAATCAGTGGTTAGCGTTTGCATGAATCTATTGACACCTTGTAGTAAGTTCCCCCTTGTGCGCACCAAACTCACTGGCCTCCTTCACAGTTTTACCTAGGGTCTTCTGTCCTAATTTAAAGTGCCTGAGCTCCTAATCTAGGAACTGCCTCAGCTCCTAGAGCAGCGGTTCTCAACCTGTGGGTCGCGACCCCTTTGGCAGTCAGATGACCCTTTCACAGGAGTCGCCTAAGACCATCCTACATATCAGATATTTACATTATGATTCATGACAGTAGCAACATTACAGTTATGAAGTAGCAACAAAAATAATTTTATGGTTGGGTCACAACATGAGGAACTGTATTTAAAGGGCCAGAAGGTTGAGAACCACTGTCCTAGAGGCTAGTTCTCCTCTGTTTAAAGTAAATCCTAGATGACTCCAATAGAGTTAAAGAAAACATTTCAATAGCGTAAGGAGCTAGCATGGTACAACGACAGACTAGCATAGGCTGGTCTATAACCCCCACATGGAATTATAGAGAAAAATAAATAAACCACTGCCAATTGTTTATTAGACCATGCGTCAAAGAGAATGACAACAAGCCATGTTTCCTGGCTTGGGAGGCTCTTAGAAACTCGGATTCGGTGGGGCATGGCAGAGAGAAAGGTGCTGGCAGGAAGGACATGAACCCGGATACCGGTTCTGCCTCCCCATCTCATGCTGGGTAATCACTCACGGCTGCTTTACTGCTCCGGGCCTCTGTTTCTTCCTCTGTGAGACAAGGTGGCTTGGATGAGCTCTGCAATGCCAGAGCCTGGGACTGGAAGGAGCGCCCTTTGATGGGGCAGATATGCGTTCAGGAACACGAGCCCTCACAGCATTCCAGAGGCTCGTGTTTAACCCAGGTTAGCTGCCTGTAGAATGAAATGCATGTTTGACATAGAGAAAATTTAATATTTGTGCCAACTGATAAAGCATGCTCCTTTATATGCATGTTATAACTCATAAATATCCAATGTTCATCTGAGGTCAGTGAGTGGACCACTCCCTCCTGGTTTTCCAGTTGTTGACAAGTCAGCCCAGTTCAGAGCTGACCCCACGGAAGGACTCATTAATTCAGTCCTTACTGTGTGCTGGGCACTGTGCTGGGGAGCTGTGGATTTGCATTTATTGGCTCATGGTACTCTGTGGGTATCTCTCTATTCACAGCATAACAGTACCTGCTGTCCCCCAGGTCAGATGATGAGAGAATAAGTTGTTGATTGGCATGTCAGTTCATTTCCACTTCTTTTTTATGTATCATAAATAAGTGAGGTGTAATGTTGGTGGCAGAAAACAGGGGATTATTCTGGAAACCGGTTCTGTTTGGTTTCTGTTTACTTTTCCTCCAACAGAATACTGACTTTAAGCTTACCATGTGAACGCAGAAAAGCATCGCATTGAGATGGCCTTTACAGAAGGCAGTGGACATGGCTCAGGGATGAGAGCCCTACCCATCAGACCCGGGTGGCCATGTACCTTCCAACAAGCAGGGCCTCTCAGCAATCCAGCGTGGCTGGGATCTGGCCTCCTGGCACTGTCTGCGCCCTGCAGACATCAGCGGCCCTAAAACAAGAGTCAGGGCCAACACGAGCGCCCTCTGCATCACCGCATAGCCACGGAGGGAGAATCAGGCACTGCTTCCTGGCTGACAGGCCTCCCTGTGAGCCTGGCCCATTTATCGGAGCAGATGGTGGGTGAGGCAGGAGGAGTTGTGGAAGCATGTGGCTCTCTGGGCTCTCTGAACCTCGCGATTGCTGGCAAATGGGGGCCTGGATGTGCATCTGGGAATGAGTGCCTGCTGAGCAGAGTCCCCAGCCAGGGCCTGAAGCTTAGAGCCCCCGGTGCTGGGGCGTCCCTCTCATGCTCTGTCTTCCCAGGTACATAGACAGTAGAGCTGACTCCCAGTACCAGCCCTTCTGCTAAAAATCAGTTACGGGGCCCTGTGATGGAATTACCCGTGCAGGTCATGGTCTCAGTGGTTGAGAAATCGGCAGTGTACGGTGCATCCAAAGTTTGCTGTTGCTTCTTAGGAAATATTTCTAGTACTCTCGCCTAAGGCCACACTCCAGGTCTACTCTCCCAAAAGCTCCGCTCTAGAACCTGGGTAATTCTCTACCTGTTACTGTCACCCACAGATACCCCAATCCCTTTCTGCCCTCTTTCATTCCAGCCCAAGCCTGAGGCATTTGATGGGGAACTCATTCCTGTACTGGAAGGTGTGGGTGGCTTGAGTTCTTCCTCTGAGGAAGATTTCCAGGGAGGAGGGCATTGTTTCCCTCTAAGGAACAAGCCACAAATGTTGGCATTTCAGCCTCGAAGGTGGGCCAAGGGAAATTAGGTTTAGATGGAGTGGCCATATCTGAAATCAAACCACGGAGACAGCTCTGATGCATAAGATTTCAATTGGCTGATTGTCAGAGTGAGGCTTGAAGACTTAGGAGTTAAGTCTATGTCAGTCCAGCTTTGTAGCTAAGCCCACAGCTGTGCTGTGACTCTGAATTAAGTGGCCCACCCATGGACGGCTCCTCTCTCTTCCCAGGCAAGGCTCCCCGGATGCCCTTGTAGGTAAGAGCAGCCGCACTTTTGCCCTCCTCCGTTGGCTCCTCCAAGCCTGGCTCCTTCCATGCTGGCCAGCAGTGTGGACAGGGAGTGACAGAGGCTGCTATGAAGAATGATGCGTGGTGGGCCACGGCAGGGTAAAGACAGGAGAAAATAATGGTGATGATCTGTGAATACCATCCTTTCTATACCTCCCTCCTCCCCCTTGTTGAACCAAGTGGATAAGAATGTGGTGAGAACCAGAGGTAAACCCTGAAGGGGGTTCCACAAGCAAGTTTTAAAGACGAATCCAGGCCCCTGGTATAATGCTGACCACACTGGGAAGGGGAAATGCGCTTCACTCAGTGGCAGGCACTCCTCTGTTGGTGATTTGCTTTGACTAGAAACAGTAAAACTGATTCCTGATAGAGGAGGGGGCAGCCATGCTGAACCTCAGAGCTTCGGTCAGCTACCTCCGCCTGACACCCACAATGTCTCAGTGTGCACAGACCAGGAGAGATCAGCCTCATCCTCCACATTCTCACTTTCTGTGTCCCAATCATCCTTCCTGTGAGAGAAACAGCAGGTCATTTGGGTCACCCAGCTTCCTCCCGAGGGCTAAAGCATCATGAGAGGCTGAGGGGAGGGACAAGCAAGTGCCCTCCTATGGGCTGTCAGGAGCATGGAGTGCGGACTTCTGTGGCCTTTTTGATGGTTTGTTTTCTGCAGGAGTATTTCCCTTCTACCAGCCATTCTCTTTGTTAAAGGGAGCTGTTCTGTGTGCTGGATTTATTGGCTGTATCTAGAATCTATTTTCTCCAAAGGCATGTCACAGATGCCCACTCTTCTAGTCTATCCTGGGATGTGGCGAGATCTGAAACTGACAAGAAGTGGATGGATTTTAAAACCCCAGGGGAAATGGAGCAGGTCGGTGCAGGACATCGGGTTCTCTCTGAGTCCACTCTTGTCCACTGCGGCACAAAGGAGTTTTTAAATCAGCATCCCTCACCAGCCTGCAGATAAGCTAATCACTGGGGCTCTCTCTGAATGGATGGGGAAAATGTAATCTTCTCCCTCTCCTTAGGTAACAGCCTCAGCCCATCTGGGGGAAATCCAAGCCATGGTACATCCAGAGGCAAATTTTTGATCTGTGGAATCCCACTTATTCATTCATTCAGTAAATCTCTTCGTGTTTGGCCCTGGAGATAAGGAGATGAATATTATGGCTTGCCCTGTCTACTGAAGGTGACTGAACAAAAACATATTCAAGCCATCATTGCATCCAAAAAGTAACTCCAAAACACTAATTTGAAAAGACTTATGCACCCCCACTTTCATTGTAGCATTATTTACAATAGCCAAGATATGAAAGCAACAAACAAAACATAAACAAACCCATAGATACAGAGAACAAACTGATGGTTGCCAAGGGGAGAGGATTGGAGAATGGCTGAAATAGATGAGGGATTAAGAAATAAAAATGGGCAGTTATAAAATTGTCATGGGGTTATAAAGTACAGCAAAGGGAATATAGTCAATAATCTATAATAATAAAAGTGTAATATGCTAATTAGACCGGACAGCCAAACGACCTTCCAGACGACCTTCTGGATTAAGCCGGGGCTGCAAGGGTCAAGCCCCTTCCTCGAATTTCATGCATCGGGCCTCTAGTATTGTAATAACTATGCATGGTGTCAGGGAGGTACTAGGTTTACTGGGGAGACCGCTTTGTAAGTTTTATAAATGTGTCACTTACTATGCTATACACCTGAAACTAATATAATATTGAATGTCAACTATAACTGAAAAAATTTTAAGTTTTTTTTAAAAAATAGGCCATTTTCCATGGAAATGGCTAAACAAAACAAAAACTAAATAGCAAATTATGTCATTCCAGTAAGTCAGTGTTTCTTGACTTGCAAGTGGGACTGTGTCCTATGGTCAGTGTATAAGAGTCATCAAAGGGCTTTGTAAACTATATCCCTGAAAGTCTGATTTATCTTTTAGGGGTATTGCATAATTCCCTCCCCCTGAAAGAATCACCACTTCACTCTCTTATCACCGTTAACTGATGAGGAAATGGGTTGTACTGGGCAGGAGAGGAAGGTTGCTGCAGTGATACCTTTTCAAAGACAACATTTTTTAGATGCAATTTAGTACATTACTCAACAGTCTGAGCTATTGTTAATTACAGTTTAATTTAACTCTGGTCTACTTATCCTCATGCTTAGATTGTTGCAAAGAAATAGAGACAAAGCCGAAGCTTTCTTTCTAGCACTTGTGTTTAACTTGGGAAGTCCTTATCGCTCCTCCAGGCCCCTTCTGCATTCTCAGTGAATCCAAAGATGAACATGTCACAGCACTGTGCCTCTACTCTGACAGCATAAAATTCGTGACCTGTTTTTCCACTTTGTTTTTAAAGAACAGTAAAAATACCATTTCCCAGCAACTTGCTCATTAGAATTTGCCAACTAAGTGTATCTTGGAACTTGCATATAATTCCTTTAGCACCTCTCTGGAAACCTGCAAAATTTACAACTGCACAAGGGAACTCCACGTAAGGAAAAAAAACCTGCAGGGAATATTCATCTCTCTACTCAGAATAAAACATTTTTAAGCACAAATGTAAAGAAATCTTTGGGCATTTAGATTTAAACTGGCTTCACAGGAGCCATATATTTGAAAGCATTTTAGTAGGAAGCAAGTGGTTGGAGGGGATTCTGTAAGCTTGGCATACATGGCCTGTCCCCTGTGGATATTATTAGTTGGTCACAACACTCTTCTCACCAAATCTGGATGCAATGTCTGCATTATTTTCAACAGTTGACCAAGGTTCTTAAACTAATGGAAGAAAATTGGGAAAAATAAGCATAGAATAGCTTCAAGGAAACAATTATGAACAAAATAGTACCCTTGTTTTTCCCAAAGCTAACTTCTTATGGGTGAAACACACAATAAAACAATCAATCCTATATAATAAAAGGCTAAAATGCAAATCGACTGAACGGCAGAACAACTGGTCACTATGACGCACACTGACCACCAGGGGGCAGATGCTCAATTCAGGAGCTGCCCCTAGTGGTCAGTGCGCTCCCACAGGGGGAGCACTGCTCAGCCAGAAGCCCTGAACCAGGCTCACTGCTGGCGAGCACAGCGGTGGTGGCAGGAACCTCTCCCACCTCTGAGGCAGCACTAAAGATGTCCCGAGGCTCCCGAACTGTGAGAGGGCGCAGCCTGGGCTAAGGGACCCCTGTCCCCCCTAGAGTGCATGAATTTCGTGCACTGGGCCTCTAGTAAATATATATTTAATATTTGGAGCTGAGGGTGAGAATTGCCTTTGAGTTTTTATTTTATTTTTTGCTTCTCTTCCAAATTAACAGAATAATGATCTTTATCTGGACACATGGCCTCCCAGTTAAAAGACTATATTTTCCAGTCTCCCTCATACATTCTGATCAGTGATATGCAAGCAGGCATACTTTACAGGAGTTCCAGAAAGTTTCCTTAAAGGAGAGGTGGCAAATCCTTCCTCCTCTTTCCTCCATCTTGCTGCTGGGAAACTGGATGTAATGGCTAGAGCCACAGCAGCCATACTGAACCTAGAGGAGTGGAGTCGAGCTTCTCAAAGCCACAAATCTTTGCTTCTCAGTATCCATGGAAGCACCATACCGGCCCTGCACTGTCCACCTCCAGACTTTTTTTTTCCTTAAAAAAGAAAGAAATTTCCATTTTATTCAAGCTACTACTTTTTAAGTTTCACTCATAACTTAGCCTATCCCAACTGATAGTTTTAAAATATATATACACACACTCTACATAATGTTGAATTAGGTACATAATAGTGAAATCTATGTCCGAAAGTGGGTATCAAGTGGTCATTGAAGAGAGGCAGACTTCAGTGTTCCAACTGGAACAATTACAGATTTAAGTTTTGACATTTGGCAGAAGTAAAAGCACATATTTTCTTTTGTGGTTGTAGATTTTATTTATGGTTGGCATCATTTCTGAAAAGTTGCAGTGTTTGCCCAGAATAAATTAATGACTGGTTAAACTACTATATTAAATTGAGGGATTGTTTTCTATTTTAAAACAGTTTACAGAGGCATGAATTTCTCCTTTGCATTGGGTATTCCAAGGGAACATGTTTCATCTGCATTCTTGCCCTCTTTGTCTTTCATCAAAGCATCAGCACCATTGAAAACACCAGTGCTGCAATCCTATCTTTTGTTTTTTTTTAAAGCACCAACGCTGTGCTGATTTGCATATTAGTTGGCATAAATTTCAATATTAATTTCAATATTAATTTCACTGCCTCTAAATCTAGAAAATAAATACAGCCTGCTGCAATTACACAGATAACCAGTATTTAGGACACATGCATGCCTAAAAGTTTTAAACGTTCTACATTTAATTATACGCAGATTATACTTACACATATGCTCACACGGTTGTCAAACTATAGGTTATGAACTTCATAATGAATTTATTCCTTTAGCCAGATGTAAAGTCTCCATTTCAGAGGAAATGATAATACAGTTTCAGGAATGTATTGGTCAGGACCACTTTTAATTATAAATGACAGAAAACTCACCTAAAACTGCTTTAAGCTCTATTGTGAATTTATTGGCTCACTCAATTCAGAAATCCAAGGGGTTGTCTGACTTTGGACATCTGGACTGAGCGTTCAAATGATTTCTCTGGAACCTTTCTGCTCTGACTCCTCTGGCTCCATTCTCGAACAGATGCCCTTTACATGCCATGCAAGATACCCCCTGCCAGTCCCAAGCGAATAGCGTCCTTGCCTCTTATATTCTCAGAAGAATTAAGGCCCTCTCTCTCCACATCAACCCTCAGTCAGATGCCCAGCCTATTAGTTGGCAGATTTGCCAGAATTACATGCAATAGAAAGGAATAGTTCCCAAAAGAAACCAATTGGGGGGCGGGGGGGAGGGAGGGGGAGAGGACACACACACAAAAAAAACCAAAAGGAAAAAAAAGGAATGTGTACTCATGAAGGGAAGATGATCATTCATTGGCTTTTGCTGAAATGAAGATGAGGTCAACTTATTACTGGGCTAAAAAAGCTATGTCCCTTCTTAGTGAGTCCGGGCCACTACAGTGGAAGAGCCCCTAGGAAGCTGGTGGCATGTACAAGTGCTTCTAAAACTCTAATGTGCATACAAATCACCTGGTGTTTTATTAAAATACAGATTCCGATTCAGTAGGTCTGGGGTAAGGCCCGGGCCCAGGTCATGTTGATGCTGCTGGCCCATGGACCACACACTTTGAGTAGTAGTAAGGGTAGACCCTCAATTGCTACAGAAAGTCTGTTTGACCTCAAGAGCACAGCTCCCTGTCTTCCTTCAGAGTTGTCTCATCATCGCCACTTTGACACAGCCCTTGGATAAAGCCGCCATTACTGCTGCCACCCAGGGGCTAACAAGATCAAGATCCCTGCATTTTTTCTCCTCCTGGCACAGGTGTACTGGCTTCTGCTTTGGGTGTCAAACAGTTCCTGGTGGGCTAGTGCCCCCTGTGACTGGCACATGTCGAAGCAGAGACACTGTGCTGAGCAATTAGGCCTTGCCACTGTTTCATGCCTTTCAGAGTGCGTGCTCCTAAATTATAGAGTTTAGGAAAACCGTTCCACTGATAGCACTACTTTCTGGACATGCCAAATTACTTGTGTGCATAATTTACAACAAATTCATAAGTCTTACTCAGCACCTGGGTGTTCTTGCTCATTTAGCGTGCAGGTGTATAAAAGATGTATGATCTCTTCTCCGGGATGCTCTCCAGACATAATACTCATCAGCTGCATCCTGAACAAACAAGAATTTCATCTGGGCTTTTGAACAGAGACGTGAGAATGTGAATGCCAATAATGGGGAACCAGGCATTATTTAGCTGAATGCTACATTTCTGTGCTTCCCTCTCTGCCCTTTTCCAGACATAGCCTTGATTCACCTTCCCCACACCCCACCCAATTTAGCCCACATCCAACACTCCATTTCCTATCTCCATGAAGGAGCAAGGGGTGAAGGGCAAACCTAACAGGACTAGTCTTTACTAAATTAATTCAAGTGAAAATGAACTGCAAGAATGGTCTTAATGGGGAAGAGAATTCCTGACCAGAATGTGTTGAAGCAGAGAGAAGCAATCCCACCCATGTGACCTGGGAGATTACTGGCTAATTATATTACTTGTAAATTTTGCCTGGTGAAGCCACCTCCTTCTCCCCTCCCTCCCCTCTCTGGGTCACTACAAGGAAGAAAGAACACAGAGCGTGTATGTGTCATCAGCTCACTCCCTTGCCGCAGCCCCCTCCAGCCCTCCAGCTCAGAGTTCCTCTGGCAAATGTCTCTCCCAGAGTCGCAACTTGGTACACACTGCCCAAAGAGAAGAAAATCTCAGTATAGTCAAGCATGTGCTTGTGGGCATTTGCTTAAGGTACAGGGCTCAATTTCCTGTATGGAAACTGATCCATTCTTGGGAATCAAAAATTCATACCACATTTTGTAGAAATCTGATGGGAAATTATGTCTGGGGAAATTTCCGCAACTTAAGCTATGCAAATTCACTATTTGATTGTAATGCCAACCCATGATCTGTGCTACTACCCTGCTCTTATAAGATGAGAGGCTATAAACACTGGCACGTATATTAAAAATGAATCCACCAAAGTAAAATTAGTCCTCAGCAAATGCTTATTTTTCTAGAATGTTATTTCTCAGATGGATTGGTATAATTTTTAGTGGTACATATTTCCAGCCTATAATAAATATATAAGTCTATCAAAACCTGATAGAAAAATGCATCAGATCATACACTGTGAACTAGGGATCAATTCTATAGTTGTCTCAGGGGAGGTATCTAGTAACCTAATAGAATGTTTCCAATTCTAATTTCTCTGATTCTGTGAAATCAATTTTTCTATAAACTATAACCAGTACATGAGTATGTTGCAAAAACTAATCGTATTGGCATAATAGGCATGTCAAATTCCGGTGTAATGGACATTCTGTTGTCCTTTTATTGAAACTAATAGACTAGCGTGAAAAGGAATAAAATACTGAAAATGATAAGTTTATGGCTCTGACTTTTTTCCTAGCCTTTTAAATTTGATAGTATAGCATATTGGCTCTCAATCTCCTTTTATGGGTATTTGAGTCTGACCCTGTTAAAAATGACAAAGAAAGGGCCAAGAAGAAGTGTTTTCCCACTGTCTTACCCTCAACGGTGTGGTCGAGAAATAGCCATGCTACGGCATCTTCATCTGCAAGGCTCATGTGTCAGCTGCTGTTGCTGGGAAGGTTCAATGAGGGAGAAGAGTTACGAGGATGAGGCTCCTGCTTTGTAATGTTGACAAATGAGCTGATCTCAGCTCTTTGTTTCAAAAATGCTTCTACCCAAAGAGAATAGGGTGAAATTGAAGTTGGTCATGCCAACCCAGGATGACCTTGAATGAAATAGATCTCTCTGTTTACCAGGCATAAAGATTACAGTGAGACTCATCAGTCAGGAGGCCAGCAGTATCATAGATTTATCTTACTGATTTGAACTTCACAGGCATTGAAAGCTAAAGCTTTATGGCTAATTATTATTGTTTTTTTGTTGTTATTTCATGTGGTTTGGAAAGCCTCTCCCAAAACAGATGGAATTTCCTCTTTGATACTTATCACAAGTGTGCCTGATAATTAATTTTGTGATTATCTATTTAATGTTTGACTCCCCCATGGGCTACAAGTGCTATGAAGTCAGGAACTGTATTCATCCTTTTAACTTTATAGTCCCCGTTGCTACCATAGGTTCTCAGTAAATAGAGAGTCCAGTTTGCTTAGTATAAGTTTTTACCCATTTTCCTGTAATAATTATTTAAATATACAGTCACCCTATCATTAGGTATGTGTTAGATGGAAGAGTGGGGAGCAAACACTGGACTGTGTATTGGAAATGGCACTGGGGTTTGGAGTCAAGAGCCATTGGTTGAAGTTCTAACTCTGCTACCAGTTATGTGACTTGGACAAGTGACTTGAGCTCTTTGAGGCTAAGCTTCCTCACTGTGAAATGGGAAAAATACAGATCAAATAGGATGCCTATCACACTATAATTTCTCAATAAATATTTCTTTTCTTTTCTTCTTCACTTAAGTTGGCACTATCCAACACTACTTTCTGCAATGATGGAAATGTTTGATATCGCACTGTCTAATATGGCAACCACCAGCCACACATGGGTATTGAACACTTGAAATAGGACTAGTACCACTGAGGCATTGACTTTTTAAATTTTTATGTAACTTTAATTAACTTACATTTAAATAGCCACGTGGTGCCAGTGGCTACTATATTGGACAGCACAAGTTACGTCCTGAGCCTCCTTATGTTTCAGAAGCCCTGTGAGGGGATTACATAAAGAGCAAGTTTTAATCGAGCTCTCAATAACTGTTCTGGGTCTTCAGCATCTAGGATTAATGAGTGTTTTCCATTTTCTTTTGTGAGTCACATATTTTAGGGCTCACTGATTTGACATTGTTTTAGCAAACTGTCCACATCTGGATGTTCGTTAACTTTTTAAAAACCCAGGGCAGTTCTCATGATTATAACACACATTTGAAATGAGATGACTGGGTCTCCATTTCACCCATGAGAGACATGCACCCCTAGAGAACATTCGCCATGCTAGGAGACTCATAATTTTACAACACTACTGGACTCCCACCAATACTGTGAAGCCACCAAATGTGTTTTATTTATGAAATAAATAACTTGTGGTCCCTTGGACTTCTTTTCCAGCTTTGGTGAGCAATATTATAAGTCATTTTGAATGTCAATCTTTTTTAAATTTGGAATTTAAATTTGGGGGTAGGGAAATGGCTTTATTCCACTAAGATTTCAGATTGTTGCATTAGTTCTTGAGCAAAGTCTATTGTTCACTTGAGGAAGGAGAAAAATAGAGTGATACATTTTCACTGGATTCCAGACAAATTAAATGGAAGACCTATTTTGACACTTTACCTGGAAAGGAGACATCATTAAAAACTCTGAGGAGCTTTGCGGCTTTCGGCTCGAAGGAGGCTTAGGTGCAACTTTCTTCGGGTTCATCTGACACCAGCTGCCTCCACCATGTCACCAAAGTTCGACCCCAGTGAGATCAAAGTTGTATACCTGAGGTGCACTGGGGGAAGAGTGAGTGCCATGTCTGCCGTGGCCCCCAAGATCCGCCCCCTAAGCCTATCTCCAAAAAAGGCTGGTGAGGACATCGCCAAAACAACTGGTGATTGGAGAGGTCTGAGGATTACAGTGAAACTGACCATTCAGAACAGACAGGCCCAGGTGGAGGCAGTGCCTTCTGCCATTGCCCTCCTCATCAAAGCCCTCAAAAAGCCACCAAGAGACAGAAAGAAGCA
>NW_005363098.1:3237335-3238581 GCF_000412655.1 Myotis brandtii | reverse complement strand
ATATATATATATATATATATATATATATATATATAAAGCACAATGAAAACACCACTTCAGTGAGATTGTCAACATTGCCGGACAGATGTGACACCAATCTTTAGCTAGAGAACTCTCTGGAACCATTAAAGAGATGCTGGGGACTGCCCCGTCTGTGAGCTGCAACATTGATGGCCGTTGCCCTCATGACATCATAGATGACATCAGCAACCGTACAGTGCAATGCCTGGCCAGTTAAGAACTATAAAGGAAAACATTTCAATTAAAGATCGTTTGACAACAACAACAAACTCAGATGACTTTTCTCTGTAGCTGCCATTGAACTTGTAGTCACGAGTCATTCACTCCAAACACAACAGGAGATTGCACTGCGAGCTGATTTTTAAAGCGCTGTGTATGCATATTAATAGCAGACAGAGCTCCTGATCGCCAGAGGAATCCAATGTGCCCTGGTTACAAAACAGGCAGTACTTCAGAAACCTAAAAGGGTACCAAATATGTACTTTCAATTTGTTTGAATGAATAGCAAAATCAGGTTTCTCTGAAGCTCAAGCTAGTTCTTTTTTCACTGCCACAGTGAGGCAGGGTGCTGGGGTCCAACCCCAGCAGGTCCAGGGGTCCCCAAAGGTGTGGACGGAGTCGGCGAAGAAGGAATGACACGGAGACAGCGTTCAGTGGATCAGCAGCCTAGCCAGGAACTATAGCCAGGATCTCCAGCCAAGTTCTGGTCAGGATCTCCAGCGAAGTTCTGGTGCCATGTTCTCTTGCCAGGTTCTGTAGTCAGGTTCTGTTCAGGTTCTCCAGCCAGGTTCTGTGTCCATGTTCTCTCGCTAGGTTCTCTAGCCAAGTTCTGGTCAGGATCTCCAGCGAAGTTCTGGTGCCATGTTCTCTTGCCAGGTTCTGTAGTCAGGTTCTGTTCAGGTTCTCCAGCCAGGTTCTGTGTCCATGTTCTCTCGCTAGGTTCTCTAGCCAAGTTCTGGTCAGGATCTCCAGCGAAGTTCTGGTGCCATGTTCTCTTGCCAGGTTCTGTAGTCAGGTTCTGTTCAGGTTCTCCAGCCAGGTTCTGTGTCCATGTTCTCTCGCTAGGTTCTCTAGCCAAGTTCTGGTCAGGATCTCCAGCGAAGTTCTGGTGCCATGTTCTCTTGCCAGGTTCTGTAGTCAGGTTCTGTTCAGGTTCTCCAGCCAGGTTCTGTGTCCATGTTCTCTCGCTAGGTTCTCTAGCCAAGTTCTGGTCAGGATCTCCAGC
>NW_005363098.1:3220343-3236788 GCF_000412655.1 Myotis brandtii | reverse complement strand
AAAAATCCCCACCTGGGGAAACAACCTTTCTCAGAGAGGTGACCTTGGTTAAAACACATAGCGCCAAGAAGGGGAGCAAACATATTAAGAACAGTATGCCATAAAGGCCAGGTCCCTTGAAACATATGCTGTGCAGATGTTTCTTCCCTGCAGCGACTGTGTCAAGCAGCAAGGATGGACCGGCTCCCGGCAGCAGGGCCATTCATGACTAATTGTGCCGGCTTACAGGCTCCCATGCACAGACGGCAGGACCTGAGTAACTATCATTTTTGTCCTTTCTGATTCACTATGAGGGTTTTTTCTCTATGGATGCCCAGAACTGACCTTTCAGAATGTGCCTACAAGAGAAATTTGTTTTCCATCCGTCACCACACCTTCATCCAGGAAGACAGCTCTGTTCCAAAGCAGGACAAACTAAAGCACTGGCTTTATATAGGAAAATCCAGTTTCTTCACTGGCTTTCTCAGAAGCCACTGGGCCTGGTTGCTGGGTCCTTGCCGACAGGAAGTCAAGGGACCGCACGTTACTGGTGGCTCAGTGCACACCAATAGTTAATTCTGACTCCAGTGGTGAGGGGGTCATGAGATTATACAGTTACAGCATGATTAACTCTCTGCTCATCAATTCACTTTTTTTTTTAAATTGGAAATGTTGCTGCAAATGTGGCATCAATTTCATTCGGTTCCACCTTATTACATAGCACAGCTTTCAGAGATATGAGGCACTGTGGCTAATCCTAATTTAATTTTAGAAGAAGTTAGCTCTCTGGCTGACTACAAGCCCAGTTCCATTTCTGGTGTGGTCCACAGTTCTGAGACAGGCTAGAGCTACCTGCGTGAACTGTGGTACCAAAGAATAACCTTGGATCTGGACGAAAAGTGCAAAATCTCAGAAGTTTCCTGACACCGAATCTGTGCTGGCAGCAAACGCAGCTGGATTCCGCAGCACAATTTCCATGTGGCCATGGGCATCTGTACACCCTCGGAATCCACTATTAAGAACATCATTCCCATCTTCCAGTATCTCACAATTCCCAGAACCCCAGCATCGGCCTTTCAGGAGAGCACTCAGTGTTCAGAGGAGTCCCTCTCTATTAAAGGAAATAAATAAGTTGATGCCTTTTTAATCTGAGCAGATGCATGGAATTTCCTGTGGGGAATTCTCACAAGGATGTTTTTACTTGAATGTTTTTCTGCAAGAGAAAAAGAAGAGCCTGGTGCCTTCCTGGATCAAAAGCACAGGCTTTTCATTAACTTGTGATGAATACATATGTATCAAACCCACATCCACTTAAGGAGGGGGGAATTAGCCTCTTGGTTTATTGGACCAGGCAGGGGCCATCCATCTCATCAGTTCTTAACAGAGCCTCAACAACTCCATAATTGAAGAAATTCTTCCAGGACCATAGCTATTATTTAGCCGTTCTATTACCTAGGATCCACACCAGGAAAATTATGTGCAGACACAAATCAGCCATTCTCCTGGGACTTATTTGCTGGATGTTGCTTGGCGAGAAATCCCACAGCATCAAAATTATGCTTAGAGAAAAAAAAAATGGAAGGCTCAAAGTGAACCATGCTGCTTTCGGCAGGAACAAAGCAGTATAAAAATAAAGCCTGTGATGCACCAGTTTCCTCCTCACTGATATCTCTGATCAGAGCTGTCTCCTTTCAGTTTGTTGGCTAGCCTTAATGTGACAGCTCCTCGGGCCAACACTGCCACAGTTTCTGCTTCTGGAGAATTCTGAACTATGTCGAAGCTAACAAACAAAACCTCCTTATACAGGTCCCACAAACCTTCATCTAGGGACATATTTGTGAGTGTGGGTGTGGGCGTGTGCCCACGTGCACACATGGGAGCTGTGACTACCTCACATAACCCTGTTAAGTGAAGAAAACATGAAGGTTGAAACATCTTAAATTAAAGCTGCTAATTTGTCTGTGATTACAGAAAAATTTTATAGAATTGTCCAGTTTCTCACCTAGAAAAATAAAAACTCAAGAGGGGCTAAAAAGAATAAAGAACTTGCTAGATTTTAAAACTTATTAGAAAGCTGCAATAAGTAAAACTATGATGCCAGCACAAGAATAAATAGCTAGACCAATGGAGCATAATAATGGATAAAGAAACTATCCATGGCTTCTGTTTCTATATCTATAACTACATCTTTTTATATATAGATACATAGATAGAGGATCTGTGTATATACTGTAGGCTATGATAATGTTGGCATTGTGTGACAGAGGAGAAAGAATATGAACTTAGAATCAGGCAAATTCAAACCTAGATTTGAATTCCAGTTCTACCACTACCTAGCTGTGTGCTCTTAACCAAGTTAATTCTCTAACTGAATATTAACTAGCTACATCTATAATGGGGGCGATGATATATATCTTGAAAGGTGTGAGGACTTGAGAATCAAATGAAATCCTACATGTATCAACTAACATCTTTAGATACAAACAACAGAGACATACTCTGGCTAATTTGGGCAGAAGAGGAATTTATTCAAGGCTATTGCATTGCTTACAAATTTCCTGAGAAGGTTGGAGAAGCAGACTTGGGAAAAGGAGGGACCGAGGAAGGCTGGGCAGCAGCCAGGACCCCAGAAACTCATGGCACCAGAGAGCATGTGAAGACTTCCAGCAGGAACTGTTGAGGCTTGGCCCACCTCTTTGGAGCAATAGATTCAGTTGCGAAGACTGAGTGGGTTTATTGATCAGCTGAGCCTAGATCATATGCTCCCAACATAAGTGCAAAAGAGGCTGGGAAAATAAGTTCTTGGGATTTTTAAGTTTTAAAGTCAAAGCAAGCTCTCTCCCAGCAAGATTCATTAAGTTGGGGAATTTACCAAAGGAAGGAACTTCAGATTCTGGGTCACCCAGAAAATGCATAAGTCCTTTACAAAAATGAACAAAGCTCCTGACATATAACAGGCGTTCAGTGAATGGTGACTATGAATATTTTCCCAAACCAGTGGGAGAAAGGGACATTAGCTATTTGGGAGGGGGGAAAAATCTGCAGTTTGCCAAAATAAATTCCAATTAGATCAAAGATTTTAAAAGAAATCAATCTGTGAAAAAGTATATGTCCCACTATGCCCATCACACCCTGAAAGGGCGTGAATCTAAGGGCTGTAGGCTTTACAATGGCATTTCCTCCAATTCTGGAAATACCAGAGAGGCGTACCTCCCTACCCCTCAGAATCATACCCATATGCCCCATGCTTAATTTTGCATTTGACCCCCAAAAGCCCTTCTCTTTTATTTAATGAAAATAAAATGTTAAATTAGCTTTCCATGTGCTTAACTTCCACAAGTCTTTCTTAGGGTCAGTCAGCCAGTATCGCAGATGACATTACCAAGAGTCACCTGGTGGCTTAAATTCTATTTCCACTACATTATAGGTTCCCAGGCAGGGGCCCTATTTTATGTATCTTTCTGTCCTGCTAGACCTGGCTGAATGATCTGGACATAGGAGGCTGTCAATTTATGATTGAAGAAGAAACCTGAATTGCTGGTTAACTGTGTTTGAAATGTCTAGAAATGGTTTCAGCTTTGAGCACACATCTCTCTGTTCTCAGTTTCCTTTTTTTTTAGAAGGACAAGTGCACTTACATTGCGTACTCCCTCGTAACTTCACACAGCATCAAATATTGATCACTAGGGGCTTGATGACACAATCCATAGGTGACAGCTCTTCAGTTTGTAGGTGAACAGATTTCCAGAATGTGGACTACTCTTCTTCCTCTCTTCTCTATCATCCTCCTGTTCTCAGTTTCCATCTGCCACTCTCCATCTTCCAGTGCCGAAAGGCTAGTCAAAGATGAGTGCGGCTGCTCAGAAATTGTTCTTTTCTAGCTGTATTTCTTGTTGGTTACAATTGTCTCCTTCATTTACTGCTTTCCACCACTGTTCGAATAGCTATGTGACCTGAAACACTAATTTCCTCATGATTCAAGTGATTCTTGCTTTTGCTTTGGCTTTCTAAAAGACTCTGATGTTCTTTATTTGAGGGAGCACTTTGAGACCCTTGGATGCAAACAACTGTAAATATTTATATTACTAATGTTGCAAAAAAGGAAGGAAACTTCATTTCTTATATATGCAATATTTTCATCTTGAAATGTTAAGTGCAACAACACTGTTAGCCGTGGTGCATCCCTAAATAACACATGAGTAAGGACTTGCTGTCCCTGAACAATTCTATTTGGCTCCAGGCCTGAGAAAGGCCATTTGCTACCCTGTTAGAGTCATCTCTGAGAATGAAAGGAACCAAAAGTCGGTTCCCTTTAATACTGTGAAACTCTTTTTCATATTTTATTTGCTAATGTACAACTAATTTCTAAATTAAGACCATGCTTACAAGAAAAGTTAGGGAGTTATTCACTCCAAGCCATTAGTAAGTCTGGTTTTGATTGAAATTTTAAATAACTTCTGATCATTCCTTCGGCTTGGCTTTTGGATTTCAAATAAGATGAAAGAATCTGCTTTCTTTTTTATTTTGAATTACAGTAGATTGGCCCAATCAGAAGATTTCAGATGAAACACTTGGGAAATTCCTTAATTCTCACAAGGAAAATATGTGCTGACTATAGACTCCTGTCACCACATTTCAAATGATCAAAGTATTGAATTGTATTTGTGATTAGGTCAGGGGTCAGCACACTTTTTCTGTAAAGCTCCAGATACTAAATATTTTAAACTTTGTGACTATTGAGGGTGAGGCTGGAACAGCTGGCTGGATGCTGGAAGGGGGAGCTCCCCAGGGCATGCTCTTCTCATGGCAGGGACAGAGGCCAGAGGAGAGTGGAAAAGTGCTGTAGGGTCTTAGGGGCCTCCACTTGGAGCTAGCACATTGTCACGGATGTCCCCACAGGCCCCTGGTCGAAGCAAGTCCTTACTCATGTGTTATTTAGGGATGCACCACGGCTAACAGTGTTGTTGCACTTAACATTTCAAGATGAAAATTATTGACCCCAGCCCAAGTAAAGCAGCAGGAAGGATTCTCCTCCCTCAGAGGAGCCGCCTGGTCTGGCAGCGAGGATGTGCATGAGGGAGGGTGGAGAGCTGGGGTCAATAATGCAAGTGGAAATTCGATTCAATGCTTACAGAGCACGAACGAGCACCAGGCACTCTTCCGGCTGCTGGGGATCTATCATAAAACAAGACTATCGGCCCTGCGGTGGGAGCTTGATTCTAGTGGGAGGTGGAAAGGATTTGATATTCAGTGCCACCTTGTTCTTGTCCACGTTGTTTTGTTTCACTGGGGATGAGGCTATTGGCATGTTTGCTCCTAGAAGGCAGGAATCATCTGGCCAGCTTTATGCCCCCCAGTACCCAGCTCTGGGCTTTGGGCAAGGTAAATGCTCAATAATAAAGGATGGGGAAGGGAGGGAGGGAATGTGGCATTTTCTGTCTCTCTTTTATGGGAATTACCAACTCTCCATCAATTCATCTACAGACCGGAGGCAGTGAAATGACAGACATTCAGATCTCTGTATTCGCAGACAATGCAAAGCTGGGATGCAGAACAAATGACAAGTGACAGTGCAACTGGATTTAGGAGAATTTGAATCATTTGGGTGAGAGAGCCCGCAGATGGCACTTGCTCCTCAGTACAGAAAATGGGTCATTGCTCCCAGACCAATTACTGCACAGCCTGGGAGGCCTGGGAGAGCAGCAGAGCCTCCGGGCCACAGGCGGGTCGGGGAGCCGTTGGGTGGGTCTGTGCCCACGGCAGGATGGCCACAACAGCCTGTAGAGGGAGTGCCGTGCTCAGGGAGTTTCCTAACTTTGGTCTGTGGCTGGGTAGACTGAGGATGACCCCCTCACACAGTGGAGAAGGGGAGAAGGCGTGGGGAGGCTGGCCGTGGGCACAGTGCTGCTGCCACCAGCCTGTCGCTGCAGCCCCGGGGCCACGCCTGCTCCAGCCTGGCAGCCAGAGGTCTACATTCCAGCCCAGCTCTGCTTCCTGAGAAAGGCTCCCCTCCCCGCCTTGGTTTCTTCATCTGTGACACAGGCTTTCCAGTATCGCCCTACTTACATCACAGGATTTGAGTGCGATTGGAAGAAAGAGCAAGTGTAAAAATAAAACCAAAATAAGGCCAGCTCAGGGAAGAGGAGTAAGAGTGGGTCTCACCTTGAGCAAGCTGTGACACTCTGTGTTGGGGAGGGGTGGAGCGCAGGGGAGGAAAGAAAATTTCAGATCCAGGAAAGAGAGTGTTTTCAAAGTGAAAAGGAAGGCCTGCTTCACTTAGGAAAATGACTGTGAGGGATGGTTTTTCGAAGCTTAAAACGTGCAAGTTTCAGAGGCCCATCTCCTCTCAGGAGGGTAATAAACATGGGAAATAAGTTAGTGTTGAAGGTAATTGAAGCAGAGTGTGAATGAGTCCAATGTATACCTACATCCCTTTCTAATGAAAAGGAACAGAAGGATTAAGAAAAAGGACGGGGGTGGGGGTGGGAAGAGGCCAAAGATCAATGCTAAAACACATGTTCTCTTTCTCAGATGGTTGTGATGTCAGGCACAGGTTAGCACAGACTGCTGTGTCCCCTCCCCACATATTCCCTTGCAGTGGTGTTTTCCCAGGCACCAGCCACCGGACACACTCCGCCAGCTTTCCTCCGATTGTGCCACGGCTCTCCATCACTGTCACCACTTTTAGCTCCGGTCTGCCTCTTCCTCTCCCTGATCCTGTGGGACACTCAGGGGCAGGGACAGGGTTCCGTAGTGATGTGGAAACAACTTTATAGACATCCACTGGGCTGAAGGCAACAACACAATTTATGGACTCCGTGAAAGCCCAGAATTGGGTAGTAAAACTGGATAAATCATCTCTCTTTTATAAAGCAAGTTCTCACCAATTACCACCCAGATCATAACATATGAGGAACATTGCTCTTCACCCAGATGCACCTGCCCCCCTAAAAACAAAGTGTCCGGATACCTCGGAGAATTATGCAAATGTAGGCAGTATTTATACATCTGGGTGCTACAACAAGGATCACAAGGTGTCTCCCTGCATGAGTTACAAGGCCTCTAAAAGCAATGACTCTTTTATAGGGTTTTAGATTATGGAGATTTACTGTAAATCCTGGCTGAGCCATACAATAGGCCAAGAGCAATTAACATTAATTAAACAATCCCCATAAAAGGTTGTTGTGCTGACACATTCATGACCTCTAAATGCACTGAGCCTGCTAACCTCCTGGAGGGGATTCCTTCAGCTGAAACCACGGGTGCTGAGCTGACTCCTATGGGGCCAGGGTAACTGCGCACATAGGGGTAACCCCTACTCAGCTCCTCGTACTGAACCACCTGGAGATCTTGTTACAGTGAGATTTTGATTCAGTCGGTTTGGGGTGAGGCCTGACAGGCTCCCTGGTGATGCCACGGCTGCCCATCCCCAGACCACTCTGAGAAGCAAAGCTGAACAGAAGCCCTAGAGATATACCCAAGGTGGGGTGGTCCGAGTGCGGGACAGTGAGAGCCACGCAAGCCATCCAGTGCCTTCCTAATAGGCTGGCCTCCTACCTGCTTTTCTAAACCTCAGGGAACCAGAGATGAGAATAAATAAGCAAGAAGTAGATGATGCAGACCCGGAACAAAGTCAACCTCAAAGTCATGGCTGATTTTAGAAGCCCAATCTATTGAAAGGAGTGGAAAGAAAAACCAGCTTCTGAGAAAGATGAGTCCAGGAATATCACCATGCTCAGGTCCTCTGTATTTTGCACCTGCTGGTAGGGGAAATCCTCTAGTGAAATCCATGGCCCCTCAACATGAGGGACTTCGAGGTGCGGCTTTTTCAGAAAGGGGAGGGTCAGGTCCCGAAATGTGCACCTCTCCATGGAGCTGAGAACCCCTGTCCCCAGGCACAGCCTCACTTCTCCTGTCTTCACACCATGGGGCACAAGGAAGGAACTGGATCTGAAGTCTGTCAAGTGGCCAGGAATGAGGGCCAGGGAGTGGGGACTGACTATAGAGGTCAGGAAGTGTGTGTGTGTGTGTGTGTGTGTGTGTCCGACATGAGGAATAGACCCAAGTGATGGCCAATGGGAGGAAAGAGCACGCAGTCAGGGCTGGAACAGAAAAGCGAGAGACAACATTACAGAGAACAGGAGACAGAAATTGGGAAGCTCTCAGGGCCCTTCTCTGGGAGCAAATGTGAGGCTTGTAGCAGCCCTGTAAAAGTGTAGGCCAATCCGTCCTAAAATAATATGATGATATTGTAACGACGTGGCTGCAAAAAGCATCAGTAACAATGTGTTGCCTACGGACAGTGTCCATTGTTAATTCAGTAACAATGTGATTGAAATTAGAGTGTGCCATGAGGCCACAGAAAGGGGCCTGTGCATTTTTCTTAAAGCAACCTCATAGCAATTTCCCGGCACAAAATAAAATCAAGTATAAAAAAAAATTGGGGAAAGAAAAGGGAAATGTTCACTTTGGCGCATGGAAGCCTGGGATAGGAGGTCACAAGGGAGTCGGGGAGGGGCCCAGGATGCCTCCTTTACACAGAGAATTTTTGGGATTCCTCAGAGACTGGAGTCATCTGACCAAGAAATTTGCCCTTGAGTCTGTGGCCTTCCTTTTTCTTCCCTCTGACACCCTTCCTCTGTAACATTTTCAGTGCAACTCAAGCCAAGTCCGCTATTTATAGAGCAGCAGCAATTTTACCACAGGGTGTGGTGTTTAATTTGAAGAGACGTCAAAGAGCGAGGGGCAGATGGCTAGGCAGGCAGTGCCTGTCGGTGACCTTGATGGGGCTCCCAAGCCCACGGACTCCCCCTGAATGTCGCAGATCCAGACATGTGATCTGATGGATGAATCCTGAATTGATCCAGCTGGAGGGGGGGAGGATAAATTGATAAGCCAGGTGCCTGCGTATTCATTTCTAATGGCTCTGTGGGTGGCTAGGGAAATGAGACCAGGTCAGATGATTCTTTCTGGAAAGTTGGTGAGTTCAAAAGACTCAATCATTTCTCACAAAATCTCTTGGATTTGAAATATCCCAAACATTAAAGCTTGGGGGCAGGGGGAGGGCAGAAAGAAAGAAAAGAAAAGAAAGCAATTCTCAAAACACTCCTTAACCCATCCTGAAAGACCAGTTCTTGTCTACTCCCCTCCACCCTCCCATAAATGTAATGCAGACCGTTCTCCTAACACCTGTTCTTTAACGGGTTATTGCATTGGTTTCCGAGGTCTGCCATAATAAGGACGCACAAATGGAATGACTTGAAAACAGAAGTGTATTGTCTCACAGTTCTGGAGGCCAGAAGCAGAAACCAAGGTGTCAGCAGGACTGTGCTTGCTCTGAGACCTGCCGGGCCATTCTGCCTTGCCTCCGCCTCGCTTCTTTCTGCCGGTTTGCTGGCAGTCCTCGGCGTTCCCTGGCCTGCAGCTGCATCCCTCCAAGCGCCGCCTGTCTTCACGTGGCCTGTTCTCTGTGAGTCTGTCTCTGTGTCCGTCTCTTTAAGGACACCAGTTGTATTGAATTAGGAGCCCACCCTAATCCACTGCACCTCATCTTAACTCATTACATCTGCAAGGACCCGAAAACCAAAGGCCGTCCCCAGGTTGCATTCTCAGGTACAGGGGGTTAAGGCTTCAACATACCTTGTTGGGGGGACAATGGAACAAAAGGCTGACCCTCATCCAAACGAGAGGGAATTCCTCCTGCCTAACTGCCTTCATTGGGGTTTGCCCCCTATCTGCAAACTTAAACTGAAATATCAGCCCTTTCTGGGTCCCCAGCCTGCTAACCCACCTTGCAGATCTTGGGCCTTGTCAGGCTCCATAATCGTGTGAGCCAATTCCTTATTGTATGTATGTAAATATACTAGAGGCCTGATGCATGAAATTCATGCAAGGTTAGGCCTCCCTTCCCCTAGCTGCTGGCACCGGCTTCCCTCTGGCACCCTGGACCTGGGCTTCCCTCCAGTGCCAGCAGGCACCCAGGACCTGGGTTTTGCTCTGGCTGCCGGCAGGCACCCGGGACCCAGGCGTTGCTCCAGCCCTGGTTTGTCTGGAAGGATGTCCGGAATGACATCTGGTCTAATTAGCATATTACCCTTTTATTATTATAGATATGTTACCTTGTATACATTTTTGGTTTTGTATCTCTGGGGAACCCTGCAATATACCAGGTGGTTCTAATATGCAACAAGCATTAAGAACCAGTGACCTATAATTTCCAGACAAGGATACAACTAATTCTGCCTGGGGAGAACACTTCATTAGAGCCATCAGTTTTGAGCTAGGCCAGAAAGAATGAGCAGCATTTGCTTTGCCAAGCAGATGGGGGCAGAGGAAAGAATATTATTAGCAAGGGAGGCAAAGAAGAGAGGCTGAGAAGAAGTAAGGAATAATTGGAGATAGAGCTGGAATGGAAGGGTTGGGCCCCCGTTCTGACCTGCTGCAAATGCCATGGCTCACTCAGTATGACAGGGACCTATTGAAAAGTTTTACAGACTCATGCTCCCAAATGCCACCCCCCACCAACCTTTCCTTGTGTGCCCTAAATTCTAAGTAGTAACACCTTCGGCTTTAAGCTGAAAAGTCCCTGTTAAAATGCAAATAAATGAGCTAGAATGGCTAACACCTGAAACCATTAGCAGCATTAACAACTTAGCTCAAATGAGCTTACCATGCAGTAGCTGGAGTCACCTACCAGAAAGGAAATGAGACCAAAGTATATGATATTATGCAGAGGCCCAAGTCAGCACATACTGGGGAGCAAAGAAATGTCCTGAATGATCGAAGGACAGAAGGGCAGCTCTGGTGGCAAAAAGGACAACATCGGGTGTTTTTGAGGACCCAGAGGTGAGAGGCTTTCCAAGGACGTGTTCAGTGGGGTTCGGACAATTAATTGATTTGTTGGACTGAAACTAGAGTCCCATTCCCTGCTGGTCTCTTAACCACACTGGCTCAGAGCAGAGAACACATGGGCAGCCTCTATTCCCTGCCACCAAAAGAACTCCCAGCAAACAAATTATTCTGTGTGGCCGCACCTCTTCCCTCTTCCTCCCTCAGGTGTGAAGCCTGTATCTCAGGCGGACCCTGCCTTCCCCTGGACACATCCATTAACTAGGCACTGGTTACATCAATGGCAACCCTGAGGAGATTTCCCTGTGCTGATGAAGTAAGGCGCTGAATATAATAGCCTCTTACGTTATCAGTATTATGGCCTTCTCTTCATGCCTGTCACTGAATTATGGTAATTTGTGTAGTCAAGGGTTTTAATCAGAGTGGAAGTCTCTGAGTTCCTGACAGCTCAGGAGAACTGTAAGTGCTCTGAGACTGACTTCACACTGTCACAAAATCATAACACAAGCAGAACGCTGGAGGCTCCCACAAGCCTCCTCCCACCAATTAAAAACAGAGCAACTTTCTAAACAGCAAACTCCTTTTCCAGACTTCCCACAAATGGGAGGGAAGCAGAGGGCACCTGCCTCTCCCTCCTCCTTCCCCCGAAGTTCAAAGCGAGAAACAGTGATTCTGGCAAAGGAGGTACTAAAAGCAGAGATTGCAATTTAGCTAATGGTTTCTACAGGAAGCAAGAAATCACTCCTCTGACACGCTGTGGTACTTAGACAGCATCGTGCCTCGTTGTGTTCTTCTGACCTTGGGAACCTCCTTCTGCACATTGTCTGTGATCACTCATTTGAATAACCGGACAGACCTGGGCCAATGAGGCACGCTAGCCACCCCCTTTGGAGGCTGTTAGAGGAGGCAGGCATACCTCTGGCCTTGCCTTCTTGTCCTCACGTGTAAGAGAAGTTCCCTCCTGACCATATGGGCCCCAGCTGCAAGGCAGCTAGCATTAGGCTGTGGGTCGCTGGGCAGAAATCCACTAAGTCATGTTTCTGTCACGGAGAAGCCATAAGAGACCATGGTGTCAACCTTCGAAGAACCTGAGATTTTTCTCCATTTTGCCTGCAATCTCATTTTGCCTGCAGGGTTCTTCTAGTCCTCCATCTGCAACCTTGTTCCCCTTTCTGGAGCCAGCATCCTTAGGAACCCCATGGCCAGCATAGGCCACCCTGGCACCTAACCTAGGCTTGTCCTTTGCATTCATCCAAACCTACCTTTGCCTGAGGTATTGTTCTCAAGTAACCATCAAAGAGAGATGACCTGAATATATATCAGGCAGGATTGACTAGGTTCTGCTGCAGTAAAAAAAAAAAATCCTCAAATTTCAGTGACCAAAACGAAGATTTCTCCCTCGTGTTACATATCATCATAAGTTGTCAAGGGGCTCTGTTGCTCAGAGTCATTCAGTGACCCAGGCTGACATCTCAGGAGTTGCAATCATCATCCCCAAGGGAAAGAAGGTTCCAGTGTTTTCCTGGCAATTAAATGCATTGCCTCAGAAATTATAAATATTACTTCCACTCTCTAGTCATTGGCCAGAATTAGTCACACTGTGCTACTTGACCCAAAAGAGGCCAGGAAGTACAATCCTCTTTTGTGCATCAGAACAATCGAATTATTTAGTGGACTGCATAAATGCCTAACGCACCAATTAATTAATTTACACTAAGAAGAAAAACAAAAGTTCACACAGAGAAGAGTTCCTCCTCCCAGGGGTATTCACTAGAGCAGTGAAACTTCCTTAGAGGAGGCAGGCATACCTCTGGCCTTGCCTTAGTGGATTTCTGCCGGTCAATTCTGTAGAGCTGAGCAGGGATGTGCAGACAACGAAAACAAGGAAAACCTCTCCCCGGTCCAGACCTTGAGTTTGCTTCATTTGCTCACGGTTCTCAAAGTGGCTTTCCAGATTGAACCCCAAATTATATAACTATGTGCTGAAGATGAAAAGGATGCAGTGAGAATGTTTCCCAAAGAATATGTTAGCGATTTAAATTGGGGAGGGGGAGTTGGAGGTGAGGAAGAATTGGAAGCCAAGACAGGAATCTGAAAGGAACTGTGGGATGATGTAAATGAAGCTGGACAAGGACCATTTTTGTTGCCAGTGTGAAAATTATTGCATCAGCCTAACATAAAGCAGCTAAGGCTTGGAGCAGAGTCTGAAGGAAAGAGACATCTGAGATTCTGGCAGAGGAATGATTGGCACAAGGAGATGATGGTGTGGGGAAGACGGAGATCCTTGTTGGTCTTGGGTCCAGGAGAATTGCTGAGTGATAGCAGGAACTCCTTGCAATGGCAACAAGAAGCTGAGTTTCAGAAACCAGAGGGCAGCAGAATAATGTTCTTGTGCACTAGCAAATGCTATATATGTGATCAGGGCAAAAAGCACTGGAGGAAGCAATATGAACGGATGATGTAATGTTGCAAACTCATCATCAGAGCCAAAGCTGGAGGGAGGGGGAATCACAAAGATCTCTGTGACACCTTCGCAGCAGTTCCAGTGGAATGGGCCTGTAGGGTGACACCACATCCAATCTGTCAGCAAATTCTGCTGGCTCTAAACTTCAACCTACAACCAAAGGTAGAATACACCTTACCACCTCTACCTGCTACGGATCTCCAAACCACTCCAATCTCTTGCCTGGATTTTTGCAGCAGACTCCTAATTGCTCCTATCTAAACCCTTGCCTCCTGATCATCTATTTTCTATGAAGTAGCCAGAATGATCCTCTTGAAACGTAATCATTTCTCTGATCAAAACTCTTCAGTGGTTTCCCATTTTACTCAAAGACTCTAAAGGCCTTCCTTTGACCCAGAAAGCTTTGGAGGATCCAGCCCTCTGAATCTCCCGGGGCCTCATCTCCCATTGCTCCCTTCCTCACCCACTTGGCTGTGGTCACACACTAACATCGCTGCTCCCTCTGCCATGCCTTCCACCTCAGGGCCTTTGCACTGACTTTCCTCCCTGTCTGGAAGGCTCCTCCCCAGAGATCAGCATCAGGCCTTGCTCTCATGCCTCCTTCAGCTCTCTGTTCAAATACCATGACATCAGGGAGGTCTTTCTTATCCATTCTGTTTTCAGAGCAATCCTTGTCCCCAGCCCTGAGGCCCTATCCTCCTTCAACTATTTTTCCTTAACCGATTTTGTGTTAAACGGATTGACACCTGTAACAGATCTCACAGTCTGCTTGTTTAGTTGTAGTATAGGTAAGCTCCCACGAGGGCAGGAGGGTGTCTCACCTGAGTTCTTCACTGCTGTCACCCCAGCATTAGAACAAGCCCTACCATATAGTATGAACTCAATAAATATGTGTTAACTAAATAAACTAAAATTTACCCCAACCTAACCACCACATGGATTCAGTGTCAAAGAGATATTCAAGGGACAAGGCATTCTTTTATTCTTGAAATGCCCTGTGAAGCTTCAGGTTCTCCTCTTCCTCCTACCTGCTATCAGCTGCCATGGAGACAGGTTTCTTAAAGGGTCAAGAAGGTGATAGATGCTTTACATTAGTTTTTATGTCCTCATAAAATTAGCAACAAGCAAACTTGAATACAACAGAGCTATAATTCTGTCTTGCAATTCTAATGCAATAGAGTGTAAGAGCTTGCCTCTTGAGGCTAAAAACTGTTTCCAGTAGCAGTACCCTCAATGGAATCATACCTCTGTAATGCAGTTACTTTATTCATTTTGTATATGTTTACAGATAGAGCCCCCAAGTCACCCAGCTAGTAAAACCAAAGCAAAGAAGAAAAGATACCTAGTGGTTTTTCAGTTTTTAAATTACAATCATTATGTAAGATACACTATTTTGCCACACTACGGCACTTCCAGGCTAAATAAGAAATACACTTAACAGCAAGGTAAACATAATAAGATAGCTTGTGTAAAAAATGAATATTACCTTGCTCTGTCTTCAGGGATGTTATTTTCAATAACAATATCAATTCACAAAGAAAAGTCAAGAGAATAATTATGGCTTTTAGCCAGTAGGACTGATAATATGTAAACAAGATCAGCGAAGGTATCGGGTAATGTCTTTGAAAGGCTTCTAAAGTTATTGTCCCACCCCAGCCACTTCAACTACACAAACCAAATACAATCTGGTAAGCCTTTATCATTAATGTCCAAATTTCTAATGAAACAAACCTCATGAAAAATAAACAAGTATACAGATGGACTTGGAGATACCTAGCATCAACTTTACCTTTTGTATTTCTTTATTTTATTTTAAAACCATTTAAGGTAATCAAAAGTGGTTTGTGAGAAAGAAACATGTGGGGAGGGGAATGGCATTTTCCATACACCAGACACAACCTAGATAAAGATATCATATACCCTTTCTGCAGCCAATGAGCTACAACTTCATTTGAAAAGGAACACAGAGGATCTAGCAGGTTCTCTTGGTGTTGATTTCTATTCACAGGACATTTGGCTGCCACTTACAACCTATTTCATATACAGGCTGCAGAACAGCCTTCAGGTGATGGGTGTAAGATGTTACAAATGCTTTTCTTGTTCCATTCAGACATGACCTTTCAAATATATAAATCTGTACACAAGAAAACTGCCCACAAGATTTCTAGAAAAAATTCAGTAAATTCAACTCACAGATATTTTTGAGCACTTACGATATGTGCAACACCATTCTAGGTACTGAGGATACAGTTGTGAACAAAATAGATTTAAAAACCCTGCCTTCATGAAGCTTCTATTCCTGTGGTGTCTATGGGGGAGGCAAGGGGGTGGAATGACAGCAAGCAAAATTAATCAATTATATTTTAAGGTGATAACTACTGTGCGCTATAATGACAAAATCAAGTGGGGAAGTGAGGGGAACTATGGAGATAAGACATATGGAACAGAGTTGTGATATGATATGACCAATTTTTTCAAAGCATCACTCTGGCTGCTTGGTCGAGGATACCTGTTGGAGGTGGGGGCATGGGTGGTGAGGGCATAAATAGAAGCAGAGAGACCTGTCAGAAAGCTATAGCATGGGTGCAGTTAGGGGAGGATGGCTCCCACCCTTGGACCAAAGTAGTAGCCATGTGGATGATACAATGTGGTCAGACTCCAAACATATTTTGAAGATGTATAAACTAGGATGGGGACAACAGATTGGGCCACTCCCATAGATTCATGTGGCCACTTGAAGTATGTACCTATGATCCTCTCCCAACTAGGTCCATGGCTGTGTTATTCACTCACCCACCAAAGACTCGTTGGCGTTAATGACAAATTTGAAGGCTAGTTCAGAAATTAAGAACCATGTTAGAGTTAAAGAGTTTCTGGGCCAATTGAAGGTGTCATGTCTCTGCTGCTTGGATGTTCATGTTGGGGGGTGGGGACCACTCTGTCTTTCTCATCTAGTCACCCCATCCATTCTCTCACCAACCCATCACCATGCTGGGGGCTGTGGACAATTGAGCCATGAGGTACAATTCCCAGTCTAGTTGGGGTGGCATAGGAAGCCACCTCCTCCTGTCTTCTGCTCTTCCTCCTCTCTCTCTTTTCCCTCCCTCTCTACCTCTGCCAGGTCTCCCTAGGGCCCTGGAGATAAAGCATTAAA
>NW_005363098.1:3162350-3220259 GCF_000412655.1 Myotis brandtii | reverse complement strand
AGGGAGACTGCTCCTGTTGTTTTGTATTCTTATCTGCTGTCTGACGCCTGTTTATGTACAGCTTTCCTCTCTGGAGTGGTGTGATCCTGTCTGACTTTCTTCTATTTCTTCTATTGGCTCCCAGTTAAGGCAAAGCCCAAAAACAAACAGGACCCAGCCCTATAAACTTCAGGATCAACCTAAGATTATTGACAGTGTGTGACCTTACTTGGGGCTTTTAACTTAGATACTCACAGATCTGCTCCCACCAGGGATAAGGGAGAGCAGCTCAGTCCCTTCTCAACAGCTGTGGACCACCTTCCAGGTTACCTGGACCTTTTAGTAAATGTGCTCTCCCAGTGCCAGAGACCTACAGAAGGTCATTATTGTTTTGGTTCCTGGTGCCTTTGAAAACATAGCTAAGGTTATGTACTAGAGATCATGTGAGTCTAGGAAGCCTGAGTTTTACTGTCTGTTTAGTCTGTAAATCGTGTTTTTTAAGCATGCACTGTGGCAGATGGTAGGTGACACCATGTTGTGTTTGGCTAGATGAGTTTCTTGCTAAAGTTGACCTGTTCTGCCAGAACTTCTAGTACTAGTGCTAATAAATCCATCAAAACCAAGAAGACTTTTTTAAAATGGTAAGTAATTGCCCAGACAGTGGGCTCAGTGGTTGAGCATCAACCTGTGAACCAGGAGGTCACAGTTCGATTCCTGATCAGGGCACATGCTTGGGTTGTGTGCTTGATCCCCAGTAGGGGGCATGCAGGAGGCAGCCAATCAATGACTCTCTTTCATCATTGATGTCTCTATCTCTCCCTCTCCCTTCCTCTCTGAAATCAATAACAATATACCCTGAGTGGCCAGATCATTATGACCCCCTGACGTTTGTAGGCAAATTAGCCATACACTGCATCATATGGGATATGGAAGCCGAAGGCCTGTTCAAACACCTTTGCTGTCTGCAGTTACCAAGATAAAACGACTCCAATTCGCACAGGAACACAAGGATTGGACAGTTGAGCATTGGAAAAAAGTCATGTGGTCCGATGAATCACGTTTCCAGTTGCATCATGCAGATGGCAGAGTGAGAATTTGGCGGAAACAGCATGAAAGCATGCACCCCACATGCATGAGTACAACCCCTCAAGCTGGTGGGGGCAGTGTTATGGTTTGGGGCTTGTTTTCCTGGCATGATTTGGGCCCTTTAATTCATGTGGAACAAGGTCTGAATAGCTCAACATACCTAAGTATCGATGCTGATCAAGTTCATCCTATCATGTTGATGGCATATCCCAATGGAGATGGCTTCTTTCAACAAGACAATGCGCCATGCCACGGTGCTCGTATGGTGCAGGAGTGGTTTCAAGAACATGAGGGAGACTTTACCTTGCTTAGGTGGCCCCCACAATCACCACATCTCAATCCAATTGAGCATTTGTGGGACGAAGTTAAAAGAGCCATCAGGCAGCTGGTTCCACAACCATCAAATCTCACAGAACTGGACAGTGCTATTCATCAGGCATGGTGTCAGATTCCTCACATCACCTTTCATCATCTCGAGGCGTCAATGCCAAGAAGAATCGCCTCAGTATTGAAGGCAAAAGGTGGTCCAAGGAAGTACTGATGGGGTGGTCCTAATAATCTGGCCACTCAGTGTATATTTTTTTTAAAAAAAAAAGTAAAATGGTAAGTAACTGTAATGGGTCTGTGCCAATGAAAATGTAGAGCTTCTCCACCCAGAGTGGAAAAAACCAAGCCGACCCCAGTATCAGCAATTTTCCAGTGAGGCTGTCACTGTGATCTGTGATGCGCTATCAAGATGAAACTGGAACCCAGTGTACTTTATTTAGGACATCTGTGAGATAAAAAATACAGCGCTCCTTTTCTATCTTTGTGACATTGTTCACAAAGATGTGATTTGGCTGTTAAAACCACTTGTGATATATCTCAAGGCTAAGGCTGACATTTCAAATAGAAGCCTCTCTTTCTCTTTGGTTTGTTATCTGAACCAGGGTTAGCTGTCATGGCCGTTCCATATTCTGGGGCACGTGGAGAGGGCGGAGCCGCGGACTGACCTACTCGGGCTTCCCACCCAACCTTGCTGCCCATCACCATTTCAGTGCCGGAAACGCTGGGAAGGTTGATTTTTTTCTTTTTTAATGACCTCAAAACCAGATGCAGACATACAATGATGTTTAATTTTTAATAATTTTATTGTATGCACTTTGTAGAAAATGTAGAATATACCTATTAGTATGAAAAAGGATGCTGCCATTTTAGGTTAGCATTATGAACATTTCAATGCATCTCCTTCAGATCTTTTTTCTGTGTGTGTGTGTATATGTGTTGCTCGTTTGCTTTTAAAAAGGGGGGGTGTCTGAATAATTTTGTGAAACCCTCTTTAATGCTTTATGACAAATATTTTCCAAACAACCTTTAATTCTCAAAAGATCTGGGAACACCATTTTTCGCCATCAGCATTAATCTGCAAAGAACGCCATTCCAGATGAATGTCTCTCTGAATTGTCATAAATCACATTAGAGTATTCATCAAAAGATAAATACTCTAATGCACACTGTGAAATCTCTCTCTCTACAGAGTTGCAACGTTGCCAACGCTGACTCTTATCTAAATACTAAAACTTGCTCTAGCTCAGGCAAGCACTGTGTTCTTGTTTGCTCAGCCTCAAACCTCCTCAGTACCTTGAGTCTGCCTGGCAAGAGGCGGGGGCATCTGGCCTGCAAAGGGGTCCCCCCTCCCCAAGATGTCCTATTTACTGCCCTTTCTTCCCTAAGAGTGTCTCTGGCTTTCTGCAGAGTAAGTCATTCTTAAAGTGAAATCTGAGGGGACTAGTTCCCTATAAGAAGACAACTTTGAGACAACCATATTTGTCCATTTGCACTGAAAACACGAGGTTATTGGATTAGTATTGAATGTCCTTTAAAGGCCTGTGGTGCCAATGGGGAAAAAGATGCACACTTTAAATCTGAGAAAAGAAACACTATGAAGTCCCTCACTGGGATCTAGAGTTGGGTGACAGCTACTCAGTCAGCCCCAGCATTTGGTATGCATTGATCTGTGGCATTGTCTTGTAACTATGGCACACTCCCATTGAAGACCCTCAGGGGAAACTGTAGTGGTTGGAGAAAGAGCAGCGTGGCTTCCTTGAAATGCACTCATTTATCTTTTGTCCTCTACGCTGACCTTGCATCAAATTCAAGTTCACCAGAATTTGGCCCAGATTTCCATCTGGAAAGCAGAGTGGTTAGGACTCACCACGGGCCACCAGGTCAACTACAGGTGCCTGAGACCAATGTTCACATTGGCCTTTATGCAGAGTATTACAGACTCATTTTCTTTCTTCTATGGTCAAGGTAATCTATTCTCAATGGCATACAATTTTTTTATTACAGACTCATTTTCTTTCTTCTATGGTCAAGGTAGATATCTATTCTCAATGGCATACAATTTTTAAAAATCCTTTTGAGAGGTAGATGCAGAGGAAATGAAGACACAATAACTGTTTCCTGAGAGCTAGAAATCACAGAGTACTGTGAAGCAGATCTGAAATCTCAGCCACATCAGCAGGAGATGAAGAGAATCTTGTATTAAATTCTTATGCCCCTTTCCTGGGTTGTGAAAGGCAAGTCAAAGGGAGGGATACTCAAACTAAGATGTGGTTTAATGATTGCAACTAGAAGAAGCTGAATCTATATTTAATTCTGTAACAGTGTTCCTATTCAAGGGCAATCACGGGCCTGCAATGGTTTTTCCACCTCTAACCCCTATTCCTTTGATCATTAAATTATTTATAAGTAACTACTAGCATCCAATAGGCAAATTCCAGGCTTTTAAGCAATAAGTGTTAATTTTTAAGTTAGGATTGTGAGCTGAAGCAACTCATTGATTTTATAGATAAAAATCCATAGGCACTAGTGGCAATCTCCTAGCCAATTGATTGTACTCTGTTATGCTAGTTTTCACACTAAAGTAAACTGAAGATCCAAGTGCAACTGTCAATATAAATCAGAGGGGAGTGGGGGGGTGGAGGAGCTAGAAAACATAGCTTTCAACTAAAAATATTGGTTCCACGACCTTGCACAAAATGAGAGAAAATAAAACAAAATTTCATTTTTACAGAACAAGTCAGGGTCAAGGGCAATCTCATTAAAAAATAATATTCTATAAACATGGAAATCAGCTCACTATCTTCAGGAAATGTGAGAGCAAAGAAGAAACTTACAGACGTTGACATTTCCACTAGAAACCATTTCATGCTCACCGCCAGGAAACACATCAACCATTGCCCAACACAGAAAAGGAGAAAAAGGAACCCGGGAAGGAAAGACTCGTCTCCACACAGAAACCTACACAGTTCTTGACACTGAGGAAGGGAGGTGACTGGGAAGTTTGAGGTGAGAAGGAAATCTCAGGCTGTCCACACCCACTTGATGGCATGAGGGTCAAAGAAGCTGAGGAGAACAGGAACCTATGCGAAATGGACAAGCTCTGGAGACAGAAATCCCAAGTAATGCATATGATCGAGGGTGTTTAAAGGACAATTCACTGAGACATTAACGCGATGCCTCTGCTGTCACCTTGAGCAGAAGGCAGATTTTACATTGTGGATTGGAACCATCATTTCCATTTCATAAAGTCTACATCCCAGGAAAATTGGGTCCGTAAATCGAGATTTTTGTTACATTAAGCTTTACTACTAACTCTCCAGTAGTTTTTAGTGGTGTAATATATTTGAACCATTCGAAGGTATAGAACAAGCTTATAAGATTCAAAGGTTTGAAAATTAATTGAATAAATCAATTAGACTAGGGCTCCAACAACACTGATTTTTCAGAAAAAATAAATTGAATATCGATTAATAAATTTAAAATTAAATGCCGTCAATTTTTAATTTTCAATGCTAATAGAGAGAAGGCAGAAATGAGAAACAAGATTCACAGAGAACTTTAAAATCTCATTTCCATTTCAATCTTTCCCCCCATTTCCATTTCAATCTTTTTTATTACACTAATTTGAGTTTTTAAAAGCTTCTCTGTTTCCTTTCTAGTCATTAAATAAACATTTATGAAGGGCATCCTATATGCCAGGCCCTCCACAGGGCATCCAGGAGAAAAAGAGCAGGGCCAAGGGACTGACCGAAACCCTAATGACACCACAGTCCCTTTCAATCCTTTCCTTTTATCCCCTCAGCAAAGTGCATAGCCTCAGTTAGGATTAATAAAAAGGAAAAGATGCCCTTAGTAAATATGGACATCCTTGTTACAATTCTCTAAAATCGAGTTTCCCACTAGCTCTCATTCTTAATCCTATCTATGTATGAACAAGAAAATAGCAGCTGGGGGAAATGGAACAAGGACAGACACTAGGCCAAAAGCAAAAGGAAAGTACATAGAAAACTAAGACACAAATAGAAAAGCAGAATATAATTCATTTATGAAAAATATTGAAATTAAACCCAATTTTTCCTAGTAGATTAAAAGATATAGAAATAGACTTACAAATGTGAATGTCACGATAGACTTATGTGGAGAGGATGTAGAAGTAAGACAGAAATGATGTCCATTCCTACAAATATCCAAGGAGAAAAGGTGGCTGGAGAAATCAGTAAGCAGGAGCATTTGACCCACATTCATTACAGAAGTGACCAGTCAGGAAGTCTACAACACAAGTTACAGGTTGGGGCAATTCACAATGAGCTCCTTCTACAAATCATTATCTTATTTATTCATTCCACAAACATTCAAGGTGGACCTACTCCATGTGCCAGGCACTCACGGAGCCTACCCAGCTCAATGGTGTACATTAAATGTTTTCTAGACGTAAATAAAACAAGAAAATAATGAATGGTCAAGCCAGGGCTTCAGCAAGTCCACACGTCCTTTAGCACCACAGTCTTCTGCTGGGTGCTTCCTTGTCCCTTGGGTCCCTTGGCTTGTGTGGGCTTCTTCTCACCTACCCATTAATAAAAACACCTAAATCCCAGTTGCCATAACTTCAGACTTTCATGGTGAAGTTGGTTTCAAGTGAAACCACGTGAATCTGGTCTATTAATTTTGAGGGATCTGAATAAAGGCAGGCTGTAGAATTTCTACAAATAAGATTAATGATCTTATTCTTCATTCTTTCTCAAGGACAAAATGGAAATATGAGCATTATGTTGTCAAATACCACAGAGACAGTGGATATCTTCATTGGATAGTTTTAGTCTCTCATAAAGAGAAGTGCCCCTGACTTGAGTCAATCAGCACCACACCTTTCTGCTGCAATAAGATATGCACTATGCATTGATGTGATCGCTTAGGCATCTGTGACAATGGGTGGGGTGACATTGCAGGTCTTGACACAGCTGTCCCAGCTGTCCAAGGGTATAGCACAGACTCATGCTAAAGTCAAATATGTGATGTGAAGGGCTGAGAGAGAGGCTGGGGAGTACTGCAGCCTTAAGAATATCACTCAAACACAGGCCAGCACCAACACCTAGAAAAGAAGGAGCATGGACCCAACTTCACTACGGAAATCCAAAAGGCATTCTTCCAGAATGCATTGCCTAATCAATGCTATCCCAGAAGCCAGGGCTTAAGTAAGAATAATAAACTCTTGTACATTAATATGTATACAGGTTTTTTTTTAACTCCCCAGGTGCTTCTAATGAGCAGCTATACAACAAAAGCTTCTAGTTCTTTCTCCTCCCTCCCCCAGACTCCATCATGAAAATAACAGTTTCTCAATACATTTTTAAAAAGTCATTAGATAAGGGTATCTGAGAGTATCACAAGACTTTCCCAAGACAAAATGCTTAGGAACATGCTTATTGATCTGAAATAAATGGGGGAAAGTGCAGAGTAAAATTAAGTGGTTGGCTAGTTAAGGTGGTGGTGAAGGAGAACAATATGATCTCTTTGGGGCCCTTCCCCTAAGTTTTTTTCCCCTGTAGGGGAGGAGAAAGTTTTCCTGTTATCTCAACAAAGAACAGTAAATTTTATAGAGAAGTGACAAGGCAAAAGAAAGGGGCTTTAGACTTTTAGAGGTGGCAGACTATGGGAAGGTAAACATATGGGGGATACTAATGGAAGATAAGGATTACTCTGACAAGGTTGAAATGCAGATTCCTCTGGTGCATCTTGATAAGCATCTACAGTTATCTCCCGTGTTTAATGCTCATTTTGGCCTTCCTGATGGGGGCGGGGGGGAGGGCAGAGGGTTTTCCTTGTGTCTGTTTATTAAATTGCATTCAGCTCTAAATCATCTTCATGCCAGAGTGGTATATTTTGGGGTGGCATACTCTGAACTCTCACACTTCTTCAAGGCTGTTTGATGAGTTGGAAAGCCCTCTGGGATCTCCCCACCAAGTTCCTCTATCTCATCACCCTGTTGATTTCCTCTTATCACTGAGTAGCTTGTAATTAGTGTATCAGAAGTGATCTTTTTTTAAATGATTTAATTAGCTTTTCCTGTTTGCTTTTGTGCTAGCAGGCCCTAGGTGACTGTCTGCCATGGGGAGATTAGTTGTAAAAGTAACAAAGAAAAGGATGAGTGTGGTTTTCACTTTGGTCATACAAAATAGGATTATGCAGCAAAACAATAGTTTTACTAGCCAGACATTTGTATTGAGGATTCTCTCAAGTCCTCTACATGCACTTTAGTAAGGGGCTAGTCACAGAGCTTGTCTGCTGTGCTGAGAAGTTATCCCTTTGCCCCTCAGACAGGAAGCTGATGAGGCTTGTTGCTCTATGGAGGCGGGTGTAATGCAGGAAAAGTTAAAGAACAAATACAGAAATACAAACGCCAGGCACTGTTGGGGGAGTGCAGAGAAAGAAGAGATTTGGTAGACCAGCTTTGAACCAGAGAAGGGCAGTTGCTGTAGACAAATGAAGACAGTGAGAGTCACACCAGGGGCAAATGTGGGCCCTTGCTTCCCCCTTCTGTTTAGGGTTTTGAAAGAGACCACCCCATTTGGAACCTAGCTCCTGAAAATTAGCCCTGAAATGCCACGAGGCTCTGAGCTTTCGCTTTTCTGAGCCACTCTCAGTTCCTATTTAATAAAATTCTGAGTTGAGAGCAAAGAAACTTGACATTTTGGTTAGCCTGTGTAGCCTTTACATGGATATATGCACCATTTCTGTTGGGCTTATTGAAATATTGAAACTAGTTTTGCAAAATAAAACTGTAGTGTTTGTACCCACTCCAGTCAATATTCTGAAAGATAATAAATTCTAGACACCCAAGCAGGAGTTAGGGGTCCTTTTCTATCAGGTAGCAACATTTCCCAAATTCCCAACCCAGTAACTATAAATATACATAAGTTTGCTTACTAATTAATCAGTCATTATTTATTGAGCACTGTGATGGACAGAACTGTCCTCAAGGAGGTCACAATGCAGAAAGAAATGGTGACAACGTAAATAAAGATTATAACTGTGATGGATGAAAAAGGGGCCGCACACGAAACCTGACAAACTCAGGAGTGGCCTGCATGGAGGGCCTTACAAACTCAGAGACCTAAGGAAACCACATAGGATGCTCTGAAATTAAGTTTCTAGCTAAAAACGAGTCATGGCGAGTAGTCATGTCCTGGCCAGTATCTTTCTTAACAAAGGTCGATCTTTACCTTGACTGAGCCTGTCTATTGTTCTCTTGCATCTATGATAACATGCCTTTGGAATTTTGGTAGACAGTTAGACAGACATGAGCAGAACAAGGACAATGAGGCAGAAAGTGCCAGCAATGGGCAGAACTGGAAAAACAACCCCAATGACACCTTGATTTGGGGACTTCTAGTCTCCAGAACTATTCAAGAATGAATTTCTGTTGTTTCAAATCACCACCTTTGTGGTGATTTTTTGCAGCAGCCCCAGGAAACTAGCATAAGTACCATGGGAGGAGTGAGTGCTTCAGTAGAACACGCACAGTCCTGGGAAGTACAGTGGAGGAAGCAAAGACCCCCACTCAGAAAGTGGGAGGCTCTGGCTGGCAGAGTGAGGCAGAAGTGGTTGGAGGCAGCAGCTGCATGGAAGATGTTAGCTCATCCAGAATAATGTAGGAGACTGAGAAAATCACTTCCCCGTACTCAGAAACTGTTCAGTGGCTCTGAGAGGAAACCAAGCCTCGAGTGTGTCAATATGGAACCTAATCTTAAAGAGTAGGGCAAGAAGCTTTCCAATTGTATAGATAGAGGAAGTGAGGAATCCATGACAAAGCTTGACACAGGAGACAGAACGATGATTCTCCAAGTGTGTCTGAGTTGCTTTGGGCCCTAAGTAAAGGATCCCTAGGAAATGAGGCATCAGGGAGCAATGAAAATTCACAATCTGTAGATGCAGTACTGCTGGCCACTGATGCTGTGGGACAAAAGGGAGTGAAATGTTGCTCAATCTGTTTCTCAGTGAGATACGATCATCTTTATTATTACTTCCACCAAGCTGACACTTTATCTACCAAGCTAATATTTCATGAGAGGCTTTCTTAGTTGAAATGGATTCCTATCTTCTTCTACCAGATTCCATAAATATATGGATACCTCAGAGAATGTGTGTTTGGAATTCAAGGTGTTTTCTAGGTAAAATCTAGTCTTTGATCTTTTAAAACAAATGAGTTTGGTTGCACAAATACGTTCATGCCAACCCATTTCTAAAAGAAATGCATTTTAAGCTCCATAGATCATATTTGAGTTTACATTCCAACATTAGATGTCATTGTAAATCACATAAACAGGAGAGGTGAAAAAGCTTGAGCTGTTGTTTAACATTGCAGGAAATGTTATTTTGTTCTAATTCCGGTTTAATTGAAATTATTTACAAAGGTAAAATATATTTACTTTGCAGGAAAATGTTTTAAGATTTAGGTAGGAAGAAACACATATCAAACTATTGAGCAAGATCTTTGGCAAGTCTTGCAGAAAAAAAAATGTTAACGTTCTATTTTCCAGAGATTGGTTATCCAAGTCTGTTTTCTTTCTCCTACATTGACTGATCAAAGTCAGGGAGAGAAGCTGGGTGAGTATGGAGCTTCCCATGTCCTACCCGTGGTCGGCAAACTGCGGCTCACGAGCCACATGCGGCTCTTTGGCCCCTTGAGTGTGGCTCTTCCTAAGCCTTAGGAGTACCCTAATTAAAGTTAATAACAATGTACCTACCTATATAGTTTAAGTTTAAAAAATTTGGCTCTCAAAAGAAATTTCAATCGTTGTACTGTTGATATTTGGCTCTGTTGACTAATGAGTTTTCCGACCACTGTCCTATCCAGTCCTCACTTCTGGTATATTTGCATTTTAAGCTTTACCTCTATTTCTTTCAGAAAGAGCTATTTTATGCGGCATAATGTGAAATCTCAGCACCCAGTAAGCAACATTCTCCTCTTCATATGGGTAACCAGCTCTGCAAATCCAGGAATAAGTGATACAAAAAGAAAGAGGCAAAACAGAGATTTTACATGCAATTAAGGACCCAATGTCCAAATGCCTGGTTTTGATTAACATGTACCCTTTTCCTAATGCTAATTCATTTGTTCATTTATTGGATTTCAAAACTGCACCCTATGCCCTCCAGCCTCGGCAAACAAAGACATAATTTAAAATACTATGACACAAATGTGCTATTTATTACTGTGTAAAAGAGCCATTATTACAGTGACTTATTTTTTTTCTTCAGGAAACCAGTTCTTTTCAAGTTATTTACCATGCTGTCAATTATTACCATCATTAATAATGATAATGATAATCACTGAGAAGTAGCAATGTGTTGAGGGATAAATGGAGCACAAGAGCTAGGCATGGACCCAACCTAGTGGAACAATGGCGATTTTGTTTCACCCCAGATTTCACAAAGTGAGGATGGCAGATAGCAGGAAAGTCTTCACACACTGTGCCCTCCTCATACTTCTAGTTTCAAAGCTCCCCTTTTGCAAATCCCTATGGATATAGACAATGTGGATTCACTGTTGCCCTTTTATGCATGACCTGGCACATGTGCACCCCAATTCTTGCAGCTCTTCAGGCTGGCACCAATTGCCAGATTCCCCCCAGCGGAGAGGGACTGGATGTAACAGTACCACTGGATGCACTACTCGTGGAATCTGTTATCAAGTCACAAGACAACATGCCAGTCTGGCACTGTTCTGCAAACTAGAAGTGCATGGGGGAAACACAGACACCCTGTCTGACAATGAATAGCTAAGCTGCGAAACCAAATGACTGGGCATCCACTAGAAATTAGCCTGTCAAAAACAACTGCACCATTTCAGATGAAGCATCATGTGTTCGTGTGTCTGTCTGTCTACCTATCTATTTGTATGCATCTGCTTCCTTTGCCTTCAAAAATGCATGTGGAAGTATATAAGGAGAGTAAATAATAACCCACATTCTTGGTAGGTATCTTGCTTGGTTTAATGTGTTCTGATAACATTATGAATATAAATCTAAGTGAAACATTAAGGGCAAGAGTAGAAATTGGATAATAGCTCTTTTCTACAGAGTAATCTCTTTGGAATAATTTATTCTCGCTATTTTCAGGGATGCCTCGAATGAAATATGTAATTTATTTTTTATCATATTATAGAATTTGACTTAATACAAACTTAAAGGTACACCCATCCGCACAAATGTCAATGCTTTTCATTCTAAGATGCTGCAGCTTAATTTTAACCATGACGGATATAGCTATGGAAGAAAAATAGCAGCCCTTCTTATTTTCCTTCTGCCCCCTCCTCGGCTCAGCCATCTGCCGAACAAAGATCAGAAAGGAAACCAGGCAATGCTGGGGAGAGAGGCACTGGTGGAATGTACCCTGGTTAGTGGCATTTCTGTTTCATGGCCCCAATTCCTACTGATCCCATTTCTTGGCCACCTGGGGACTAATCACAGAGGGTCAGACAGAAGTGGGTCTCCATGAAAACACACACACACACACACACACACACACTCCTACAACTAAGCTTTTCTGAAAGTGACAAGTGAAGATATTTTAACAAGAAGAAAAGTGAATACTCATCCTCTTGGCACTAATTTCTACCCAGTCATTCAGTTCTAACACCTTTCTTTTCAAGGTAGTGGATAGAGACACTAAAACTCTGCACATACATACAAACACTGCATATGGACACAGAATGCCTGTGTACAACCTCAAGGTTAACTTCTGCCCTTGGAAAAACACACATTATTCTGAGACCCAAATACAGGACTGGCTTTTGTAGAATTATCTTGGCAGGAGTTACCTGTGTGTATCAAAGGGTGAAATTTGGTCTACCCGTGGTCGGCAAACTGCGGCTCGCGAGCCACATGCGGCTCTTTGGCCCCTTGAGTGTGGCTCTTCCACAAAATACCACGTGTGGGCGCGCACGTACAGTGCAATTGAAACTTCGTGGCCCATGCACAGAAGTCGGTTTTCAGCCTGGAGAAGTCTATTTTGAAGAAGTACTGTTGATATTTGGCTCTGTTGACTAATGAGTTTGCCAACCACTGGCTAGGCTAATTGAATTTGTTTTCCTTTTATCATTTAGACCAGAGGTTCTCAACCTGTGGGTCGCGACCCCTTTGGCGGTCAAATGACCCTTTCACAGGGGTCGCCTAAGACCATCCTGCATATCAGATATTTACATTACGATTCATAACAGTAGCAGCATTACAGTTATGAAGTAGCAACGAAAATAATTTTATGGTTGGGTCACAACATGAGGAACTGTATTTAAAGGGCCAGAAGGTCGAGAACCACTGATTTAGACAGTAGAGTAGTATTTCCCAATACCTTTATCATGTTTTTAAGAAAGAATTCTTCTTATATACACTTATAAGTTAAAAGTGCTGTGAGGTAAGGGCTTCATTGTGAATAGCTGTCAATTTCTGCTTCACTGGGAGTGATAGACCAACATCAGATTATTTCTGACAGAAATGTTTCCCTTCAATCTTTAGAAGAGGAAGAAGGTAGAAGGAATATTAAGCTTTTTATTTAAGTGACCTGAGATTTGTGCCTTTAAACTTCCAATTACAGAGCACGATTTGCTGCTGAACCTTCGGTGAGCCTATCAGTCAAAAGCCTGCGTGGTTTCGTGGCATGTCACCTCCAGCCTCTGATTAGCTAATTGCAGGCCACGCTAAAACACTTGAGCAAGGCTGCTGCTTGTCTCATTTTGGAGGACTAGATCATTACAGTTTAGTAACCTAGATAAATCTTTTCAGTCTATACTTCTTCCCTCTGCACAAATCTGTTGCACAGAGAAGGCACTCAGGGCCAAATTACACTCTACATTTTTCTTGTGGGAAAATGTAAAAGAAAGAAATAATTGAACTGATGGAATTTAAGAAGGGTTATTGCATCCACTATCTGAACTTACCCATTCTCATCCATAGGTTGTCTCCTCCTCTAAAATGTAAGCTCCATGAGAGATCACAGACCTCCTCTGTCTTGAGAACTGCTATATCTCCAGGTCATTGCTCAGAGCTCAACAAGTATTTGTGGAATGGATAATTCATTCATTCATCCATGCCTCAAATATTATAGGTAAGAAAAATAAGTCCCTTTCCTTGAAGAGGTTCATAGTCTTTGAGAGGAGATACAAACACTAAACCACTACAAGGTAAGACATAAGACTAGGGGAGCACAGCAAAAACTAGATATTACCATTAAAAATAATTTACATATTATCCTCATGTATCATAAATATGGGATGATGCACACACAGACATATTTGCTATATTATCCCCCACACTGATTAGTTATTCATGTAACACATATTCATTGAGCACTTGGGCAATGCTGCCATGCTTATATTTGGAACCATGCCAGAGTATGAAGCTGGCCGTCCCAGGGTAGAGGCAACTCAGAGTCAAAGGCAAGCCGGGGTAAAGTCATGGCTGGTGAGTGTCTTGGGAGGTCTCTACAGTCAATCTAGTCATTGGTTCAGGTAGGCAACTCGTACTGGAATATTTACAGGTGGGTAAAGTTCAATAAGTTCTGTAAGTTCTCAGTTCTTGCATTAAATGGAAAGGCTATGATGTTTGAGCTTTTCAGGGATGCTCATGAATCAGGTAGGAGAGAATTCATCCCTCTTCCCTTGTTGTTTCCCAATTTAGGGCTTGTACTTTTCAGGATAGTATCAGGACTTGGCCCAGAGCCCTTACATGAGGATTTCTTCAAATGTTATCACCCCTGGCTTAAGGACATAGGGGACCTGGGACACAAGGCTAGAGGCCCTTTAGATAATTAGCCACCTGGTACCAGGACAAGTTGTCTCTATTTATTTATTATGCGCAAATGTATTAGCACAGAAATCAAATTACATCTGTGACTTTGGACCCAATGCATGATTGAAACAGTTGCTTTGTTGCTTAGTAGCTAATAACGATAATAATAGCTAATATTGATTGAGCAGTGATTATGTGCCAGGGCTTCATTGTATACATTTTCTATTGACTAGCCTATTTATTATTCATAAACACCCTATATCAAGCATGTCAAACTCAAAGGCTAACATGGGCCAAATAAAGATGGTTTAAGTTTATGTGGGCCACAAAAAAACAAAAGCTTCAATTTTCATAGAAACATAGGTTTATTTTGATAGAGACATACTGAATACAAAGGGCTGAAATAAATGAGTAATCGTTAACATAAAATAATAGAACATTTTAATAAAAATTAATATTTTTTCTTGAACATTAACTTACCAGACACTGACTAACTGCACAAATTAATAAGTGTAATGCAAATAAACCTATTTTTCTTGTTCTCCGAAAGCGAAATATTTCCTTTTGCGCACACCAAACAAGTCAGTGCAAGACTAATGACGTGGCAATCGGCTGCTAAAATATTCACTGCTAGTATTAGTGGAGAGAAATGGTGCGCCTGCGTGTAAAGCGTGTAAGGGAAATGAATACAACACGATTATAGTAATCAGTCATTAGCAAACATTGTAGTTTGTTATTAATAATTATGTGTAATGGGATATTGTAAAAATTAAGTTATGAAATTTTTATTAAAATGTTTCTTACAGTCCTAACCGGTTTGGCTCAATGGATAGAGCGTCGACCTGCAGACTGAAGGGTCCCAGGTTCGATTCTGGTCAATGGCAAGTACCTTGGTTGTGGGCATATCCCCAGTAGGGAGTGTGCAGGAGGCAACTGATCGATGTTTCTCTCTCATTGATGTTTCTAACTCTCTATCCCTCTCCCTTCCTCTCTGTAAAAAATCAATAAAATATATTTTTTTAAAAAATGTTTCTTATATACCGTTATATTGGCTGGGCCACAAAAATATTCATTGTGGGCCGCATACAGCACACAGGCCGCGAGTTTGACATGCTTGCCCTATATAGTAGCTATTGTTACTATCCCATTACAGATGAGGAAACAGGCCCAGAGAGGCTGAACAATTTGCCCAAATCACACAACTCATAAATGGTAGGGTGATAGAACCCAGATAACCTGGCCCCAGAGGCAGCAAACCCCTAACCACTGTAATAATTGCTGTCATTTATCAAATACCAGCTATGTTCCAGGGGCTTTATTTTTATTTCTGTGAGTCTGTTTCTCACAGCAACACTACAAGGTAGGCATTGTCCGCATTTTGAATGGCCCAATAAGTTCTGAAATCAGGGTGTGAACCCTGTCTGTCTGTCTCAAAGGCCTCTGCTCTGTCCACTGCCCAGAGCTTTCTCCGTGACCTTCGTTTCTGCTCAACTTGAGCAGTATCTTACCACATTCTTGCTTTTTCTATTCTTGCTTTATTTCATTTTTCCTGGTCAAAAATAGCAACAAGTTCTAGTTGAGGATTTATTAGGACATTCTGTGTTCCTTTCTGAGAGTTATAATCTTTCACATTCACATACTACTATATATCTTTCCAATAGTGTTCCTTTGCATGCCCTCATTTGATCATCACAATAACCATGAGCTATAAAAGATATTATTGTACCTTATTTCTGAAGCGAAATAAAGGACAACAAAATAGGAGAGAGTGAATAACATGCCCAAGGGGTTTGCACCCGGTCCTGCTCTGCTTTCATTGACTTGCTTTTGTTTCTACTTTGTGTAAATAACATCCTGAAACAAAGGTCGAGAAGTAGGAGAATCAGACAAAAAAGTGAAATCTGGTTTTCATCTTAGAGAATATAGTTTTTCTTAGGAGCTATGACAGAAATGGTATTACCTACCATTTTTCCCTTTTCTCTTGGTAATAGAATCCCAATTTAGGAGAGCATATGCCTTTTACGATTAAGAACAAAGCAAGAAGGTACATTCTCATGACTTCTATTCAAACTTGTCCCAGAAGTTCTAGTTGGTAAATAATGCAAGAAAAAAATGCATCTGAATTTAAAAGTAAAACTGATTTTATTTGCATACAACATAATTATTGATGTAGAAAATCCATTGAAATCTACAAAAAAGCTAATAAGTGGTTTTTAGTAAGATTGTTTTCTGAATATGAAGGTGAATGCTACAGGAAACAGATAAAAGAGTGGAAAATAATATGCAAAAAATCAGTTGTTTTTCTATATACTAATGACAATCAGAAATTAAAATTTTAAAATAATACTATTTATAATAGCATCAAAAATCTAATGTATTTAGGCATAAATCTGACAAAATTATGCCATACATGTACACTGAAAACTAACATTGCAGAGACAAATTAAAGAAGAGCTAAATAAACTAAACAAGACTCAATATTGTTAATATATCAGCTTTCCTCAAATTAATCTATAGATTCAATGAAATTTCAATCAAAATACCAGCAATTATTTTTGTAGAAACTGACAAACTGATTCTAAAATTTATATGAAATCAGATAGGACCTCAAATAGCCAAACAACTTTGAAAAAGAAGAACAAAATTGGACAACTAATACTAACCAATTTCAAGAGTTATTATAAAGCTATAATAATCAACACAGTGTTGTACTGGAGTAAACACAGACATAGAAATAAACCGAACAAAGTAGAGAGTCCAGTAATAGAAATACATATACATGAACAACTGATTGTTTTTACAATGTTGCAAAGGCAACGCAGTAGAGAAATGGTAGTCTTTTTCATAAATGGTGCTGGAATAATTGAATATCCACTTTCAAAAAGAGGAATTTTATCCATAACTTGAACCATTAAAAAATTAACTTAGAATGTATCAGAAACCTAACTGTAAAGCCTAAAACAATAACATGTCCAGAGGAAAATATTTGAGAAAATTTTTGTGACAGGTTTCAGTTTCCTAACTCTGGAGTTCCTCTGCTATAATGCAAATTCCTTTTGCACACAAGGGTGACAGTTGGCTTTCATAACATCATCCTGAAAGGGCAGGGTTGTGAGCAACCCATGCAGTTATGATATCTCTGCCTCTGATCCAGGAGCCTCATGTGTGCTCTCAGGAATATAAGATCAGAGGCCAAGTTCTACCCCACTCCGGTAACTCCATCACTCTCACGGTCTTAACCACCACTTACCTTCTTATGATACCCAAATTTATATTTCCAGGCTAGACTTTTTGTTTTTCAGACTGTTATTTTCCAGACTCTAATACATACACTCAGATGTCTGACATCTCAAACTCAATGTGTCCCAAGCTGCACTTAATATCCTGCCCCACACACCAGCTTATTCTTCTATGGAGGCAACATCTCTGCTTAGTCACCAAGGCCAGAAACCTGGCAATCACCAAACATGTGTGACAGTACAGGAGAGGCAAGATTCACGTGTAATTTCAATGTCGGTAACGGAATCACTGAGAGTGGTTATTATTAATAGAAAAACATTCAGGAAAGGAACATTGCACTCAGGAAGGAAGATGCTGAGCTTGTGGACATGTTGATTTCAAGGTGTTGGCAGGGCATCCAGGTGGAGATTTCCAACAGTCAGTTGGAAATGACACTGTACATGACAGATTGCTGGTCTCGGTTACAGAAATGAAAGCTCAAGAGCTTTTCTGAAAAGTTGAAGCTGTGGTTTGACAGGAATCATACTGCTTCTAAGAGTGGAAACACTCAGGAGCGTTCAGCTGTGGAGGACAGACCATGGGGAGGAAGAGAGAGAGGAGACCATCGAGGAGGAGTGGCATTTGGAGGGTGCTTTCTGGCCAGTTAAAGGACTGGCAGCACAAGTCGAAATTTATGTGCTACAGAGTTCTTGGATATATGACTTATTTCCTCTCCTCTGCCTGGCAATACCTCTTCCCTCTCTTTCCTGCTCCCTCTCTTACCCTGTTTGTTCTAGTCTGGGAGTGGCTGCATGGGGAAGGCAACATGCAGAACGGGGGCCTGGCTCCCCCGCATTAGGACAGTAAGGAACAGGTTAGCAGGACTCGTTCTAAGGCTCTGGCTGCCCTTGGTGATTTGTGCTGTGGAGTTAGCTGACAGCCTGCCTGAGAGAAGCTGAAGGGATGTGTGGCCTGCATGTCTGGAATGAATTCCTCTGGCTCTGTAAGATGTGACACTGCATAATGGCCATGAAGAAGTAATTTTGATCCTGTGACTATCTTGGCAAAAGTTCCAGAAAGACATATGGACCTAATCTTCGGGACATTTGTAGAAGACCTTCCCTTAGGGATTGCCTCTGTCGGCTTTCTTTCCCTTCTAAGTCGTATGGCTCTCACCTTAGCTTTATTCTGCTTTTACTCAGGAGATAAAAAGCTAAATTTTATTCAATTTGAAGAACTAAAAATATTAATGTAAGAGCAAGTCATCATTATGACACATATCAATTTCTCACCTCTGAGGCAGGGCACAGAGCCGGGCTCTAGATATTAACCCAGCCCAGGGTTAGGGAAAAAGAGGTCTGGGTGGATCTTGGTACACACTGTGAAGATAGGAGTTTTCACCATCCTGGGATCTAGCATCTTCATCTATAAACTTACGAAGAGTTGACCTAAACAAAAGAGTTTTCCTAGGAATGCTAACTTGCTTAAATATTATTCTGTGACAAACTGTTCTTTTTTCTTTTTCATGAATTTGAGGCATTACTTACTTCTCATTGGAACAGATTCTAATCTATATACTTTTTTTATTTTAAAATAGTTGAGAAAGCACAATAAATCCAGCTAAGTTTCCCCTAAATTTCTGTGTATATTTAGGAAGTAACTACTTGCTCAATTTAAACTTCAGTTATGACCTTTATTTAATCCTGATCCTTGTTTCTTCCCTTGAAGAGTCTGACTAATGTAATAATTAAAAAAAAATCTCAGAAAATACCAAAGCCCAGACCCCAGTCTATGGAAATTGACTGTGCTTTGCCCCTAAAGTTGTGCTTTAAAACTAGCTCCCAGAAGAATGCCAGTTAAGAGGTCTGCCAGAAGCCAATCTCTATTCATTTACTGGTGTTTTCTAAATCCTCTTTGAGAAAATAGTTTGGAGTTGTACTATGGGAAACAGAGAAAGTGACTGAAACTATGGAGATAGATGGAGATTTCCTGGGGTATGAGGTCTTCTTTGCTTAGACCTAAATTTTCCCCCTACGGAAGCTCTCAGAATCACCTTACTAAAAAATTGCTTGGCTGATGGCCACCTTAAAGAAACAGGGTTTTAAAATGTCAGTGGTCACTACACTAACAAGGACTAAGCAAATGACTGTTCTTTATACCTTGACTAATTGAAATAAGTAATTACACCCGCTTCTGTGTTCCTACACATTACAGTTATAGATGAAGTCTGTCTTATAGAATCTGATTATAGACTCAGAGAATTACAGACCCTGAAAATGCTCACAAGGTCATCTGATCCAGCCTCTAGGACAGTGGTCGGCAAACTCATTAGTCAACAGAGCCAAATATCAACAGTACAACGATTGAAATTTCTTTTGAGAGCCAAATTTTTTAAACTTAAACTATATAGGTAGGTACATTGTTATTAACTTTAATTAGGGTACTCCTAAGGCTTAGGAAGAGCCACACTCAAGGGGCCAAAGAGCCGCATGTGGCTCGAAAGCCGTAGTTTGCCCACCACGGCTCTAGGCTATTGGAGGGTAACTTGCAAGGGTGCAGGAACACTAGCAGGCTATCAAGACCTTAGATGATATTGGGGGCATGAGCAGAACTCCTTGCACATGTCTGAGATACAATGAAGGGGTTGTTGAGCACATTGGTTGCTTTCTTCACGTGGCTGGAAACAAGATTGCTGATAGGTCCTAGTTTTACCCAGTTGGAAAAGCTTCTTTCCTTAGTTCTGACACAAATAAATAAACCAGAAAAGGGTTCTAATTGATAGTATGTGGGTCAAATATTCCCTTCTCCCCGCCCAAGACAAAATAAGCCATGGCTGTGTGTGTAGAGCCAGCCCAACTTCATGGGCATGCAACCTGTGCTGTCACAGGGAGACCTATGCTTCGAAGGGTGGTATGCTTGGCTTAATGCTCTGCTGTGGCCATCTAGAAATTCTTAAAACATTTTGAACAAGGGATTCTGCATTTTAATTTTGCGCTGGATCCCCTAAACTATGGAGCCAGCCCTGGCATGGAGTCCTAACTCCACTTGGCAGTCACGTGGATGGGGTGGGTGGGAAGGGTAAATAATTCCCAGAAGCAGTGGGTAGATAGTGGCCAGTATGGCTAGCCTAGTTTTGAGAATGGAAGGGACATGATACATAAAAGATATGGTTCTTGTCCTCAAAAAATCTCAGTCTAGTAGGACAGAGTCTCTTTCCAAAAGTTTGTCACAGTACCCTCATATCCAAATGAATATATTTATCTTGAATGCAAATGGGGACATCCAAAAACTGTAGGAAAATGGAAGTTCCTCAAGAAATTAAAAATAGAACTTCCACATGATCCAGCCATCTTACTGCTGGGTATATCTGACAAAGAAAAAACAACCCCAAGATCATTACCTTGAAAATATCTGTATTCACATGTGCATTGCAGCATTATTCACAATAGCTATGGCATGGAATCAACCAAGTGCCCATTAATGGATAAAGAAAATGTAGTATATACATATAATGGAATATTATTTAGCCTTTAAAACAAGAAAATCCTGTGATCTTCTAGTACAGTGATGGCGAATCTTTTGAGCTCGGCGTGTCCGCATTTTGAAAACCCTAACTTAACTCTGGTGTCGTGTCACATATAGAAATTTTTTGATATTTGCAACCATAGTAAAACAAAGATTTATATTTTGATATTTATTTTATATATTTAAATGCCATTTAACAAAGAAAAATCAACCAAAAAAATGAGTTCGCGTGTCACCTCTGACACGCGTGTCATAGGTTCGCTATCACTGTTCTAGTATGACAATACAGATGAATCTTGAAGGCAGTATGCTAAGTAAAATAAGCCACTCAGAGAAAGACAAGTACTGCATGGTACCACTTACTAGTAAATGTGGAATCTAAATTTAAAAAAAAAAAAGCAAAACTCATAAAAACAGAGAGTAGAAAAGTGATTGCCAGAGGCTAGGGAGTGGGGGAAATAGAGAGAGGTTGGTAAAAGGGTACAAACTTTGAGTTATAAAATAAAAAAATCTGAACATCTAATGTAGAACCATAGTTGATAACACTCTATCGTATTATTGAAATTTGCTACGAGAATAGAACTTAAATGTTCTTCCCTGCCCTCCCCAAAAGAGGTGTGTTAATTAAAGTGATGGTGTGATTTTTTACAATGTATACATATATCAAATTGTCATGTTGTGCACTTTAAATATCTTACAATCTACTCGTTAATTACACATCAATGAAGCTGAAAAATGTTTCTGAAAAAGAAAAGAAAATATAGTAAGAACATCCACCTTTGCTTCAACATCACAAAAACTAGTTTTCATAAAATTATTAGCTAGTCTATGATCACAAATGGAATTAAGAGTCTCCTGTACATTCTAGTGGCAGCGATTTATTCTTTCCGCAAATAGCCATAAAGAACAGGATAAAGTAAGCCCTGGAATGGAGTCTGAAGCCTGCTAAGGACTAGTGAACAGTGAATGGAAGGAGAACAAACAGAAGGAAGCTGAGCGAAGGAGAAAAGGAAGGAACCAATGGGCAGGAGGGAGGTGAGTTGGAAATGCTCTGTTTCTCAGGCTAGTCAGGTTCTCCGGGAAGATGGTGGGTGGAAACCATAAAAATAAAGGGTAAGCCATATCTAGAGCAATAAATTTTATGAAATGTTAATTGGGTTTACTCTCAGAACTCTTCTTTTTATTATTATGTTTAACACCAAACACTAAAAAATTAATCAGGAAATTCCATCTGGCCAACAATTTTAATTTATGAAATTCCTTTTGCTTCGGAAGATTAAAAGCAGTCCTCTGAGTAAACTGAGCATTCTAAAAGAGCCCCAAACAGCCCTGAACAAAGACTCTAGAGTATCATTTTCTTTTATACTGTAACATCTTTGAGTCACTTGCAATCTATAACTAAACTCACATTTTATAGAAATGATTCTACAAAATGCAGCATCACACTAGAATTCAATACAGAAGGCTATTTTTAAAGTGTTTTGATTTTTAAAAATTAATTATAGACCCCAGATAACATAGTAGTTAGTTATATCTTGGCTTACTGTAAGTTTTATATTGCTCAATAACTCTTTAAACCAATTTTTCTATATCTGTGCTTTATTTTGAATGCAAGTCAATGTTAATTGAAGATTTTTTAAATTATGGTTGCCCTGTTGTGTCGTAGGGAAAATAAAATCACTAATATTCTGAAATCAGCAAAAAATGTTGTTTACCTTTAAAAATACACACTTGAGCCTCACTAGCATGGCTCAGTGGTTGAGGGTCAACCTATGAACCAGAGGTCATGGTTCAATTCCTGGTCAGGGTTGCCCAGGTTGTGGGCTCCATCCCCAGTGTGGGGCATGCAGGAGGCAGCCGATCAAAGATTCTCTCTCATCATTGATGTTTCTATCTCTCTCTCCCTCTTCCTCTATGAAATAAATTTTTAAAAGGCTTTAAAAAATAAAAATACACATTTGGTCTTTGGATTTTTGTGGTTTCTCTAGGTGTAATGTAAGAAGTTATCTGACACCAAAATGAATCTTTGAAACAAAAGCTCTCCATTTAAAAGCATATAAAAAAGAAAAGCAAGGAAATTTGGGGGCCATGTACACCTTGAAAGAAAAGCATGTTCAACTATAAATCTATGAAAAAAAATAAAATTATGAAAACTTCAGGCCTATATATTTTTGTTCAATTGAACTTATTAGTTGATTTTATACCAGGGTACAACAGAGAAGAGTTCTTGATGTAGATAAGACTTATGTGAGACCACATACCTGGGAAATATTATAGTTTTTATCTTATATCAAAAGGCACAGGTAGTATAATGTAGAAGTACTACCGGGCAGTGTGAGGCCTCAGAAAGTAAACGTTAACTGCTCTTTCAAGAGTATGTGGTTTAAAAATATAGGAAGGGAAGTGATCATTTCTCTATCTTGATTAACAAAGATGAAATTCTATGTCTTATCTGGTTTTTGCTATAGAAATATAATCCTTGGGTAGTTTTCTCCTAAGAATCCCCTTGAAAAGGAGCAGACTTTAGCTATAGACAGAGCTAGAGGCAGACCAGGACCTCAGACACGTGAGTCTTGTAATAGAAACTAATTAATTTTCCGTAATTTGGCCTGTCCTGCCACATTACATTCCAGATAGAGTAAAAATTACCACTTCCAAGCTTGCTTCTTGACAACTGAAAATAAGTAATAGCATTTTTTTGAAAAAAGAAAGAGTAAACACAATATTTGAGTCATAGAAATCCAACAAAACACACACATACTCAGTTATATTTTTCAACTCCATGGACAACAACTATTAACTTACACAGTGAGAGCACAGTTCATATGATCCATTGCCCAACAGAACCAATGCAAAGGGATATTATCACTTTGAAATAAGTAACACCTTGGATCTCTGTTGGGTAAAGAGAACACAAGGGCATAAGTATAAGTCTAGTTGACATTTCCAGAAGGAGATAATAAACAATGTAGACCGATGGCAAAATATTTTTGGTCTTCCTTGGGGAAGTGAGCTACAGTAAACAGAATTTCTATAAGGGAGGTTGTTACACAGCAGCTAATGTCCTCTTGTCACAGATCCCAAGAGAAAGGCCCCAGGCTGCTAAATTGGTTGCTGGTCTAGAAAACTAAGCAAGACAAATATTTTCTTTCCTAAACTCAAGATTCTTCATGTTGACATATACTAAGGACACTAAACTGAGAGATTGTGAAATGTCAAACTGCCCCTCATAAATTGTGAGAACATTTCATCAGATGATGTGAGTTTTGGTGTGGCAAACAAAAGGTATTGCATTTACTTAATAAATCTATACAAATTTTTAAGAGTCATGGGTTCTGAATCACTGCAAAATGTTTCCCACAGATACCAGTGTGCTGTGGCAACCAAAATAAAGATAACAGCTTTAGAGAATGAACACAGATAGGATATTAGGCTAGATGGGCTCTTATTTGCTGGGGTGGCATTTTATGTAATCTTACTTTTGTCTTTTGAAAAACACGGTATCCAGTCCCATTCTTAACATCATTTCTTTTCATTTTTATTACATGTGAGAGAAGTGAAAATGCCTTTTAGTAGCAAAGCTGGTCTAAGTGTAAAATCAACATCAACTTGAAATCACTGTTGGGTCAAGTTACCAAATCTTATGGAATTAGAATCAAGTGTCAGACTCCAAGGAGACATGAATAATGTCTGTGCTGGTCTTTCCCTCCAACATGAGTATTCATGAGTCACTGGGAACTTTTTTCTGTCTCTCTCTTTGCATTTATCTCAGGAGTTGTAACGTTTAATTGCTAATGTCTTTGAATTGAGCTGCTTGATTTTTAATTCAACCTGGCACCTCTTCATGGAAAAATTTCCTCTCAACAGCCATACGTTAAATGGTAGTGAGCCCTGAAGTCTCTGCCACCCGTGAGATTTCAGCCTTTATTGCTTTGTGCAGCCCATCCATTCTTGGTTCAAGGGCAGATCCCAGTTCAGAAACTCACAGGTAAGGACATGGATTACTTGGCAAGATGTGTAAGATACACCTTTCTGTTCTCTCTGGGCCACTCGGTGGATTCTGATACGTTGTCCCCTCACTTACCAAGTAGGAGTTCATTGTTCATTCAGGGAGGGAAAGGTGCCATCAAAGTCCATAGTTCTTGGTGGCCTAGTTCTTTAATGTCAGACTTTTTGCTCTTCAAAATCTTTAAACTTAAAACCAACAGAACCATCTGACATACAAAAACAGCATCTAAAAGCTCTCAATCATTATTTGTGTGCTATTCTGAAATAAGATCCTGCTTAGAAGTGTGTGTGTGTTGTAAAAGCTCCTTAACTTTCAAGGCCAAATCCCCAATTCCCAAACACAAACGTTAGAGCTTCTTAGTGCATAGCAAGGATCTGACTACATGCTAAACATAGCTTACAGAGACACAGAGCTTACCATGTTCTGGGACTCACTTCTTTTGACTGAGGAGTATCTTCTTTCAAGTAAGTCACAGGGGTGTGTAGAAGTAGAACTTATTTCTTACACATAATTCTGGTTTGCTTCCAGGATTATGCAGATTTCTAAAAAAGGAAAGGCCCGGGAAAACAGCAAACCATTCCTTGAGACCAGACTGAAGAAGCCAAGACATGGAGAGATTACAGTTTATGGGCTGGGCAAACCTAATGGCAGCAATGCCCTGGCCTATCTCCCCCAGATGGCACTTCATCTCTACAAAGACATTGCACAGGGCTGTCCTATTCCTTGCCTTGGAAAGGAAGAAAAAGTTATAGATTTCTTTGCCTCAAAGCAATCTTCTAGAGAAAGGAATTGTTCCCCCCACGTCAGTATTTTACCAGAATCAAGACTTAATGGTTAAATAAAAGGAAATGAATCTTGTTCTCTCGGCTGCCCGGCATGCACATATTCCCTGTCTTTCTTCTTCCCATAATGACACTTAACTTGGTCTTAAAATGTGGCTTTTCTAAGAAGGAACTTTATGTTTTTAGGAAATAGGACTTTTTCAAAAACAGGACTTCCTCTAGTACCACTTCTTCCTATGTGAAAATTTTTGCTGTCACTTTTTCTCGTATGTACATAACCTTAAATGGGGGAATTTCCCCCCTCCTTTTTAAAAGAGAATTTATACTGACCCAGCTACCCTCTCTCCCTCCCCACATGTCATAAAATGTCAAGACAACAGGCTGGGTGCTACAGCTATAGAACAGAAAGAAACTACCAGTCCCATGGAGGGACCAAACTCACAAGTATATTAAGAAATACTACAATAAGCATTCACATCCAGCTCTGTTATACTGCAAGGGGCATTCTGTTTATTAGTCTGCTAACCATCTTTAAAGCCCTGCCTTCGTTGCCACAGGACAAAAATAGTTTATCAAAGAATAGGTTAATTTTAAGATTCAAAGTTGTATACAAATAGATTTTAGACACACTGCCATGATACATTATTAAAATAAATGATAGGAATGATCTTTTAATTTTACTTGAAATTTTAATGTTTGTATTAAAATTGTTTACTTCATTTAAAAAAAAGGAAACTTAGAACCACTTATATCATTCTTTTACATTGTACTCAAGTTACTGAAGATGTTATAAGCCCTAGAATCCCATGTTTTCGCACTATACCCCCATTTCCAAACCAGTGAAAGGATGAGAAAGGAAGTGATGACAATTAAACACAACTTAGATTTGGGGGGAAATGATTTGTGTTCAGAAATCAATGTGTTCCTATAGATACCTGGGGATTTTAAGTCAAACACAGAGAGGCAAGCCAATGCGTTCCAACTCTGATATTCAAAGGCTCTCTGAAGAATAAACCCAAGCACATTGTTTTAGATATGCTTTCTAACTACTTTAGGTATACTTTATAAGTAACAACTTGAAATTCAACTCTGGTTTACATCTCTTTAAAAAAAAACACTTGTTCTAAATTTATTTGTACGATGTCGATTACATGAATAAAATAAAAGCTGAGAAACTCGCCCTAAGAAAATGTTTTTTTGCTCGAAACCCTGTCCTGCTACCTCTTCGAGCTTCTTGAAAATGAAAATCTCTGTGTCTTCCAGATGACAGCTACCTTTTCAGTGGAACCAAAATAGCTCTCTCAGGTAGAAGGCTGTCTGTCAGTAAGAGTTCTGACAGGTATCTGATTTGGCATGCAGGAGGAAGGCAAGAAATGGTCCTATGGTAGGAGGTTCAGTGGCAGCACCCGATGAGCTAAGGAGCAAGAAAGGAGGGGTGCTTTGAAAACAATGCACTCCTAGACACTAGATCAAGCACGAGGAAACCAGTGGGCATTTCTGGAAATGACAGGTAACCTAGAGGGGAGAATAGAGCCATTAGCTCTTGTGGGATTTTGAAAAGGCTGTGCAATATGCAACGAATGGGAAGGTTTCCATTTGTAAAAGGAATCAAATCCACTTTCATGCATAGGATTTTCTCTCCCTCTAGTGGTGGGGTGGTAGTCTTTGAAGTGATATGTTATCACTGCATAAGATGTTTCCATTATAGCGCATTTTGCCCATAAAATTAGGATTTTCATTAGGTGTGCTGCTATCTCTTACAGGGTTTTTCAAAAACATCCCTAGCTCTTCTTGTTAGGAAGTTAATTGCCTCCTAAGCATGCTGATCAGCAGTGATAAGGTAGCAAGGTGCTCCCTTTCCTTTTGGCTAAAGGATGCCCATGCTCACTTCTGAGATACAGGGTTCCCTCTCCTCCGCAGTCCTATCAGTGGTGGAACTCTCCTGACCCCAGGTCTGGGCCAGAAAGACCTGTGGAGCTACATGAGAAAGAGAAAGCAAGCTAACCTAGAGTAAAGGTGGGAAATATAAAAACTCAGAGGAGAGAAATTATTAAAAGGTCTAAAGAGTGATCTGAACATGACAGGACAATAATTAGAGATAAACGTTGGAACAAATCTCCACCTCTACTTTGCAGTCTCTGTCATTTCTCTCATTTTCTTTTTTGACCATGTGAAAATACTTCTGGTCTAGCAATTTGGATCAATGATAGTGGGTGAAAAAATAAAATGGATAGAAAAAGTAAATAATGACAATTTTAAGGAGAGTAACTAAAATTGGTTACATGAATGGATTAAATTGCATATCATATCTGTATCGGAGTATGAATGGGAATACTTGTAGGTAATAGCTGTCTAATTAATAGATTACTTATTGATCAATAACTGAAAATCTATCAGTGTGAAGTGAAGTACGCAGACTATGTGGCGTTTCCCCTGTTCCACATTCAGTTAGGCATCAAAGATGCCTACTTCACTTCTCCTCTTGTAAGTCTCTAAGGCAACCAAACTCATATTTTTCTGCAAACCCTCTTCTCTTCTAGTTCCCTTATCTCAGTTAATAGCTCTATCACTCATCCAGTTTTACAAGCCAGAAATCTAGGAGTTACCTGACCCCCACCTAGCCTTCCACCATCATATCCAACCCATCACCAAATCCTTCAATCATACTTTCTAAAGCTGTCTCACACAGGCCAATTTCTCTTTGCCTCCACCATGACACTATTCCATCACCTCCCTCCTAAAAATAGGGCTTTCATGTCATCCTTTGTCAAATGCATTATCCACACTGCCCTCCTTCATTCAACAAATATTTGTGAGGGGCCTATTTTGTAATCTGGTAATACTGTGTTGAATAAGACAAATTCTCCATAAACATCAGATCGTCATAAGTACTATGTGGAGAATTAAAGTAGGGAGACATAACAGAGAATGGCTGAATGACTAGTCTAAGCTGTGTGTGCAAATGCCGGAAATCAATGATAGTTTCAAAGAGGGGTATGAGTTTCCAAGCAGGAAAAATAAAAGAAGTCTGCTGGAATGATGGCATCTGCTACCAAGGCTTCCTCTCATATAAAAAGATTGTTTTGAGTACTGGCCAAGAACATAAGGAAGAATACAGGCATACCCCAGAGGCATTGCAGGTTTAGTTCCAGACCACCATAATAAAGCAAGTATAGGCACACCTCAGAAATATTGTGTTTGGGTTCCAAACCTTGGAGGGTCTTGACTTCCATTTTATAAAAAAATGCAACACCTGTGAAGTGCAGTGGAGCAAAGTGCAATAAAACGAGTTATGCCTGTAAGTTAAAATGCACTAGAAGGCTCAACCTAGGTCTGTTTGTCTCCAAGTACCTCTGCTTAAATACTAACACTTTTCACCTGCATGAAAGTATCCCATTTTTGTTAACTTTTCTGTATGTCTTCCCTCCCAAGCATGTAAGCTCCATGAGCATACTGTCTTCCTCACTGCTGCAGCCCCTGTGCCTAAGAAGTGTGCCTGGTATTGAGTAGACTCGCAAATAAGTATTTGTTGCATTAATGCACAAATTGGTGTGTGAAGTGGGACAGTAGACAGAGAAAATAATTGAGCGGGTTGGGGGGTTCAGGAAGTCTTCGAGGTATGTCAAGGTCATTGACTTCAGTTCGAAACGTTAACGGTGGTATAAAATCCCGGCCACGTTTCTCAGCTTTGGATCCTCCTCGCCGCCTGCTCTCACTCAAACTCTTACACACGCTCCCAGTCACAAACCTCTCCAGCTCCCCGCTAGGAGGAGTCACCCTTCTGACCCGGAAACCCTCACTCGCTCTTCTCTATTGCTCTTTCCCTCCCTCCCCGCCAGCGTGCCGGGAGCCTTCGATTCGCAGTGCTCGCTGGGAATAGAAGTCTTCCCGTTGGAGCCTATGGAGTTGTACACGTTTTCAGAACTACACTTCCCAGAGACCCTCGCGGCAGAGGGAGGCTGCGTCAATTGACGGACGCCGGAGGGGCAATGGCGGCGCCCGTGCTGCGCTGGTGCTGTCCCGCAAGGCGTTGGATTTTAGCCAACATTGACCGCGGTCCTCGCCACGGAAGAGGGGCTCCGACTGGGTCCAGGTCCAGCGGGAAAAGGGGACAGAGCTCAGTGGCTCAGCAGCCCCTCGTCACGGCCCAGAAGCCGAGGAAAGGGTATACGATCTCATACCATCCTGCCCAATCCAGTGTGCGGTGCCACTGCGGGACTGGGAAGATGATGGCCACCCAGCCCAGCAGTCAGTTTGGACCTTCTGTTGAGTGGGAGGGCGTTGGGCTGTAACTTGCAGCCTGGGAAGCACAAAACTTGTCCTCTGTGAGCCCCGCCTCCGCACAGAAACCGCCCCCCGCAAATAGATACAGTGTGTTGGGGGAATTCGCAAGTGTAAAGTCGCAGGTGTTTTCTTAAGTCAAAAGCTGCTACACAGACCGAAGAGCGGATTCAGGCACCGCACTAGTCGTCCCAGCAGCGGGGTCTGTGGCGCTAGAAGCGGGATCTCATTTAGCTGACATTTAGCATTACTACGGCCAGCAGTGTCCTAAAGGTGGGAAGGGAGCCTTTACCTAGAAGCGCCGGATAGTGGTGGCTTAAGGGCCTTAGTCGGGAAGCACCGCCTTCTGTGGAGGCCTTTCCTGGGGAGCATGGATGTCTAGACACAAGACGATGCAGCCAGTACAAGAAATCGTCACTCTGGTTGTGCAGAGAGCTTTGTTTATTCTGCTAGATATCCCCTGAACAGCTGTTAATTCTTTACAGCATAAGACTTAAAACCGTTTCTTTTTAAAACGTAAATATAAGGCACATGTCTAATACTGTTAACCCTATGAGATAGTTAGGTTGGCATTACTTTTGCTTCTCAGTTGGAGGGAAAGTGTCCAGAAGGTTGATTTCTGTGCTTTTCATAAGTTGGATCACCTCACTGTGAATGGAAAGTATTTTTTTTCTCTCACGTAACGAAACTGAAAAAGTACTTTGAATAATGTTTTAGGGAAATGCAGAATTTCTAACGAAGTCTTCATTTAATTCCTCTCAATTATAGGCGATGCTTCCAAACTGTAAAAAGAAGGAATTAATCTCACAATATTGTAGATATAGAACTTCATATGTTGGAATGATTGAAACAAAATCCAAAACATGTAAACAAAAATCTAGACAGTATAGAAAATTGCTTGGGAAAAGAGCAGGATAGGAACAGATAAAATATGAAAAGAGTATGTGTGACTAGGCTATCTGCAAATTGGGTTTCAGAGGGACACTTATAAGAACCTGGAGATACCTGTATATGGGACTTTCAAAGATCCAACAGAGGGGTGGCCAGATTAGAGAAATTATAGCTTTTAACAGCTTCTTAGATTTTATAGCAATCAAGCATAAGCAAATAAGCAAAAGAACTTGAACCTAGATCTGGGTAACTGAAAGTGGTTTGGGAACAAAACAAAACAAAAAAAGCCAAATCTGATGGTTTAATGTTTTCCTGTGCACAAAATTTCCAGGAGTAGTATTTAGTAGTGATCGATTACATCCATGTCACTGATAATTTTACTTATGAGCCACTGTTATAAAAAGGAATTGAAAACATAACTTCTCTTTCGTAATAATGAGATGTGCAGCTATTTATTTACCATTATTTATCTAGTAGTAGCATCCTGACGTTAACTCTAAAAATGTGTACCAGGTCAGCTTTCTTCATTTGCTGAGTGATTAATTGATAAAGGACCGTTAATTTCACTGAAGTCAGCCACGCAGGCACTACCTGATACCCATTGCTAAATTAAGATGTCAAATTGTTCCTTTCTCTGTGGCCTCCTGTTTGTACAGTGAACTCTATGCCACGTTGTAAATGAATTTTATTTTGCTGGTCTTGTAGGTGTTTATCATGAATTGCTTTTGATTTAATCACTACTACAAGATGACACATTTTTAAATGTAAGGAAATAAAATGTTAATAAGTTAAAAACAAAATAGGAAATAAACATTTGTGGTTTAGGCTCATAGAAATTTATGTGTGAGGACAGAGCTAACTATTGCTTAACCATTATATCTTTCTCTTTAGTGAACACCAGTGGGCAGCCGTGGTGGGTTTGGAAATCCATGCCCAGATTTCCTCCAACTCGAAACTCTTCTCTGGATCCCAAGTCCACTTTGCAGCACCTCCAAATTCTTTAGTATCTTTTTTTGATGCATCTCTGCCTGGAACTTTGCCGGTAAGGTTTTTATTTAATACTCTTTACATTAGAAAGGGTTTATGTTTTATTGAACATAGATCATGATTTCTTTGTTTTAATATCTTGGCACAGCTCTTAGGAAATATTTGCTTAGGGAATTTTGAATGAAATAGGATGGACTGAATGTTTTCTAAAGACCCATCTCTATAATTCTTTTTTTAAGTCTAAATAGCATGTTTATTTATTCATTTATTCTCTCATTTCACACGCATTTTAGAATGTCTACTCAATACCAGACACTGTGCTATAAACTGGAAAATAAAGATGAGCAATGATTCTTGCCTTTGAGTTCAAAGACTATTTGGGGAGGTATGTCTTATAAACAAATAGAGTGCTGTGTGATTACTCCTGGGAGGGTAATAGGCAGAGCATGGGACAGGTAATCAGTAAGAGAAGGACTATTATGAGAAATTGGAGTAGGGGTATAGTTGGTTAAGAAAGGGTATTGGAAGAGGTCGTATCTGAGAGGCCAGGTAGGAGTTAGGCAGATAAATGAAGGAAGAGGACTTCAGTTAAAGGAAACAACAGCATATTTATCACATGATATTGCAGTATAAGGTCAGTAATGATTGTGGTTGTTGAAAATTAAGAAGTAGTCAAAATGGAAAAAAAATCAACCACAATATACATTAACTACTCATTTATCTACTCATTTTCACTTAAGCGCAAGGAATGACTGGGTGTAGCATACTCATCAGCAAAATTTTAGCATATACTTTCATAGAATTGGCTGAATTTCAACCAACTCTAGGATGGAAGGAACAGTGTGACCATTGGTGCTAATAAATGGCTCATAGTCTGTCTAGAACATATAGTTTCGGAGGTGGCATTTCCTGTCATCCTTAGAGAAAATGTATATATGGTGGTGAAGAGGGGTGGGAGGATTATCGTAGGTGAATTCCATACTCTCACATTTAAATCCAAGTGAAAGCTGGTTGAACTGAGCACTGGAAGGCGTGTAGGGACAGAGGTTTACTTTTCTTAGGGTCACTGCCCAGAGTGGAAGGTTGTGAGCAGTGCCTCCAATGTGTCTGCTATCCAGGGCTTTGGTTGTATTGGGGCAGTTTCTCTATCTCAGAACATTTTCCTTACTTGTGCTTTTCATCCTTGCAAACAGTATCTAAGGTCACCTTTATTTGATGTTGGGTAACTCTGGGGGAAGACAAGTAAAGGGTGTCTGTCTGCCCCTCCCTCCAGCTTAGAGTATTTGTCTATGTATGGAGAGATTGTTTTTGTCTGAAAAGATGTAGTTTTTCATCTACAAATACATGAGTTCAGTGGAGTGATGGGGATAGAAGGTAGTGGCAATAGATTGGAAAATTGGTGAGTGTTGAAGAAGAGGTGAGAGAGTGGACAACTCTTTAAAGAAGTTTGGCTATGAAGGAAAAGAGAATGCAGTAGGTGCAAGAAGATCAAGGGAAAATTTTTGTTAGTCCTGATTTCCTTAATATTGAAGAGGCTTGAGAATGTTTAAATGTTTAAATGAGTTATAGTCTGCAATACTGTATTATATACTTAAAAATGTGTTTTAAGAGGGAAGATTTTATATTACATGTTCTTATTGCAGTAAAATAATTTTCTTAAAATGCTGATGAGCCAATGAAGAAAGGGCAGTTAAAGAAGCATTTGATTATTATGGCAAATTGAACATATACATTTAATCTGCCTCTCTGTCCACCCCAAAGAAATCCTACGGAAATAATGGTAAAAGAATTTAAAAGTTATAAACCTCCAAGAGAATAGGAGAGAAGACCAAAGTGCATGAGAGATGGTAGATGGAGAAGGACTTAATGAGCAGAGCAGGCTTCACTCTTCTGGAAGAAAGGGACAGAGAGCCTGCAAAAAGAGACACTAGTGAGAAATGAGATGGTGTGTCCTATGCAGCTTCGGAAAGGGTCAGGATGGGAGCTGCAGGTATTGAGGAAAGCCAGAGGGAGGTGAAAACAAAGGGGCTAATTCAGTCTGCACACAGAACAGTTAGACCAAAGGTCCTCTTCCTGACCCTCTGCAGCTGCACCACCTCCACAGAAATGTATAGTTAGGGAGAAAGTCGGTTGGCGATACACTCCTCCTGAAGATCCCAGGCAGAGCAAAAGGCACTGTATCAGACGCTTACTGAACTCTTGGGGCTACTTAGCCTTTTACCTGCCCTGTTTGAGGACCTCAAATGACCTGGAACTGCTATCTCTCCTCCTCCCCTCCTCTCCCAAGCAGGAATTTGCAGAGATTTGTTTGAAAAGGACATGTCCCTAGGGAAGAATTGGAGGTCAGGGGCAGAGGTTTCTCAGTAAAAAAGTATAACACACATTCAGAATTAGACAATGGGGGGGAAAGAAAATGAGAGGATCAATCTCATTTTGTCCAACGTTTGATTAATAAGAGTTCCAGAAGAGAGAAAATAGATAAGAGGAAACTATCAAACAAATAACATGGATTAGTTTCCCAGAACTGAAGGACATGTCTCCAAACGGAAAGGGCCTGCCAACAACCCAGAACAAGGAGTAAAAATAGTCTCCCAGGCCAGGCACATCATCCCGAAGTGTAGGCATGCCAGGAGTAAAGATTAGATACTAAAGCTTACAGAGAAGAAACGAAAGGTCACGTGCAAAGGATGAGGAATCAGAAAGGCATCGGTCTTCTTAAAAGCAACAAACACTTAAAGCTCGAAGAGAAGGGAACAGTGCCTTAAAAAAATCTTAGGGGAAAAAAAAAAGTCATTCTAACCTAGGTACCCAGCACTATAAATCAAGTGTGACAGTAAAATAATGGTATTTTCAGACAGGCAGATTCTCCAAAATTTTTCATTATCATGGGAACCTGCTGGAGTAATGGAGAGGTTCCAGACTGCCAGCTCTGCAGCAGACCCAGAGGGCCCGATGGGAGGGGAGGATGGAGGACTCCAGAACAGAGAGGATTCAAGAAAAAAGAGAGGTGGGCTGGGAACAGCAGATATCTAATGTTTGTGTGGAAAAGAGATTTTACATATAAACTAGAGTCTTTGAGAAGAATAAGCCATAGGTAATAAAAAGTGAAGCAAATGAAAGAGACCTGTTAACTCCAAGAAAAACTAAATGTTTAAGAAAGGAAACGTAGCCATAGTATACTCAACAGTTCGGCAACAAACATACTTAAATAATAATAATAATTAATAATAATAATAATAAAGGCACCAACTACTGATTTAACAAAAACTGATATAACTGGGATGTTGAAAAATAAAAGAACTAAATTCTTTTCTACCATAACTGGAAGTCATGGTCTAAATTGATAAAGCAAAAAGAAAGGATTGTAAGACTATGTTTTTGGAACATTTTTGGCCATGTGAGGGGAGGCCTCTTCTTTTTAGATCCTAAATTGGTCAGATAGTTTTTGTTTTCTTTTTTTGGCTATTATTTCTTTTTCCTTTTTACTTTTTTTTAAACAAAGCAATGAGTGAAAGGTTTAGAACTCTCAAGAGTCAAAGGTGTTTTTAACAAAGTTTTAAAAAACTTTATATGAAGATAATATTAATCATCAAATATTACCTCTACTGGTTCCTCAGCCTTCTGCTGGTGAAATTTTTCTTTTTTCTTCCCAGAGTCCAAACAGTGACAGATGCACCCATCTGCTCACCCTACCCTGTTCTTAGGAGGAATAAGTTTATCCACATTCTAGATTATTCACACCCAAGCTCATGCTTGTCCTGCGTTTCCCTTTTCCCCTGAGGGTGAAGTGACCCAACTTTTTGGACTCAGCTTATCTCGGAGATGCACTGAGGGGCAGCATAATTTGTTCTTAAATAGAAATATTGTAAAGTAGCAAGCATGAGTAAATCCTTATGAGACAGAGTAAGATATAAAAGTATTGCAAAATATCTCACCTTGTAACTTATACAAATGATCTCTTGTATAAGTTACAAGGGAAGGGGAGGAGAGGGGAGGGGAAGGGGCTGAGTCTTGTGGCTCCATGTTCTAAAAACAAGAACACTGTGTCATTGGGACAGTTTATCAAGTCTGTCTTTTTCCCAGATTAAGGAAAGATTGTCACAATGCAAATGGCCACAAGCCTTGGCAAGCAGGTGATGGCCTGCTTGTTATTTGAAAATAGGAAGATAGGTACCAGATAAGACAGCTCAAAGATCTGAAAGTGGTTGCTGCCAGGGAACAGGGCTGGCAGGGGAGGGTGGTGGGAATGACTGCTTTTCATTATAATTTCAAGATATATGTCTATAATATTTTGTTCAACAATTAAATGTTAGCTTTAAAGAAGTAACATATAGGGGAGAGGAAATTATTAACAGAATCAGGTTCCTGAGAAAGCAGGGGGTGTCCCCAGAGCACAGACAGCTCTCCCACTGTAACCTGAGGGAAGGTGTGCCCCTCTGCCCACTGGTAAAGGCAACTTTTTAGGTAGGGTTGTGGAGGGTTGAGGAAGCTCTCATCTGATTTCTTCCTTTTCTAGCAAACACCATTTCTTACATCTCACTCTCCTTTTTGGCGTTCTTTCCTGCCTATATTAGTATCTCTAGCTTCTGGGTCTTTGGGTGATGCCCTTGCTTCGTTTTCTTGTGCCCCCAATTGTTTCTGTTTCTCCCTAGCTCTTGAGTGATGGTATAGAATTTTAAGTTGACAGTTATTTCCCCTCAGTGCTTCGAAGACATGATTCCATTGTCCTCGGGCATCTATTACTGCTGATGAGAAGTCTGCATCCTTTGTAGGTAATCTGTTTTTTTCTCTGATAGTTTTACCCAGGATATGTCCAGGTGTGGATTTGTTTTTATTTATTCAGCTCAGAGCTCAGTGTGATTTTTACACTTGAAGACTCTCCCCTGGACTGTGGAGGTATCTCTGTGGCATGAATTCATGGTGGCCTCTGCTAGGGCCCACTGGGCTTTCTTGAACAAACAGGTTCTATGTTAATTTCTTCATTCCCAGCTGTCACACAGATTGGATAGTGCCAACATCCAAGCCCCACACCCAAGCCAAGTGCAGGGCTGGGGGCTCTGATTTCTCAAGTCTCTTTTCACCCATGCTTGAGGTGGGCGGCCTTCTCCATGTCGGCTCCTGCAGCTGGTGGGAGATATTCTGACTGTCCCGGGAGTTTGTGGTTCCCACCTGCCTACCCCAATGGGCTCACAGCCTTGACTTCTTTTCCTAAGGTGCTTTAAATTAACATCATCCGGTGTCCCTTCAGCCTGGTTAACAATAATGATAGCAGCAAAATCAACTAATATTTACTGAGAGCTTGTTATGCGCCAAGCACTGTTCAGGTGCTTTCCTTATATGTATTCACTTATTTTAATCTCATAACAACTCTGTGAGGCACAGTTCCTATCATCCCAATTAGAAAGTAAGTGGTGAGGCTGGACAAATCCAGTACAGGCATACCTCGTCTTATTGTGCTTCACTTTATTAAGCTTCACAGATGTTGCAGGGTTTTTGTTGTTGTTTTTTACAAATTGAAGGCAAGGTCCTTCACCAGCAAAGAGATTATTACTCGCTTTGTTGCGGTGCTGTGGAACCGAACCTACTGTGTCTCTGAGGTGTGTCCGGTCTGGCTTCCAAGGTCACAGTCTTAACCTCTTTGTAGGTCCTGCCTCCTGAATTCCCCCCTGGGTTATAGATGGCTCTCAACCCCACGACTGCTATGAGCTTCAGAGATTTCCTCTTTTGCTTTTGAGCTTGGCTATGTGTGTTTATTTGTAAATTTATATGTATAAAACCCTAATAAGCAAATAGACCAAACGGTAGAACAACCAGTCGCTATGACATGCGCTGACCACCAGGGGGCACGCGCAGAACATGGTGGACATTGGCAGTAGGTGGCAGAGCGTGGAACATGGCGGCCATTGGCTGTGGCGGGATGGTGGAGCAGGTGAGCAGGGGCGCCAGACCAAGGCAGGGCGCTGGTTGCTGTCATCGGGGTGAGCCTCTGGTGGTTACTGAAAATTCTTTGCTCCCACGCTCTGTCATCTTGCCCAGCCCTCGCACCTGCTGCTGGCACTGGCCCCACTCACACCCACTGCCATTGCCACCACTTGCACCTGCTGCTGGCGCCATCAGTGGGTGCGAGCAGCGCTGCCAGCCCCAGTCACCCCTCAGGACTTCTCCACCACTCCTTGCTCCTGAGGGGCAATTGGGGCCAGCAGCTGCCTCTCACATTCGCTGACGGCACCAGCCCCACTTGCACCCGCTGCTGGTGTCGGCCCCAATAGCTCCATGACGTCAGCAAGTGTGAGTGGGGCTGGCGCCATCAGCGCGTGGGAGCAGCGGCAGTGGCGGGAGTGGGGCTGCGGGCAGACGGGACTGGCTGTGGTGGGAGGGGCCATGTGGAGGCGCAGAGGATGGACTTAAACCCACCCCCTGTGCCCACCGCATCCCAAGTTCCTTTCAAGGTGCACAAATTCGTGCACTGAGCCCCTAGTGCATGTATAAATGTCTGTGTTTCTAGATATAATACTCATTTTTATCCCCCATCTTCACCCCCCATTCTGATTTGTGACACTTCTGAATATTTCTTAGGACCACAGGCATTTTATATTCTTATTTTACCTTTAGTTTTAGAATTATATGGAATCCCATCATAAATCTTCAGACTGAAAAGGTCATTCAGCCCATTTCCCTGCTTATAGGCAGGATTACAGCTAAACTAAGGACAGCATTCTTTGTTTTTATGGCAGGGATTCAGCCTCACTCATTTTGCCCTAGTTTAAAACAAAACAAAAACCTCTTACTCTGATACACAGTCTTCTTTAATTTATTAAATAATTAGTTGTCTATATAGCTATAGACAAGATCCTCGGCTATTTGCTTAGACTTAGTTATTTCCTATTTGTCATGTCATTTTAATTTCTCTACTTACAGTACTTGGTATATGGATGTGAAATAGGAAGAAAGTATATCTGTTTGATAAAATGTCATGGGATTTATAAGTCTATTTGTTTCATAATTTGCCAATGTTTCCAGTAATGGTGCAGTTTTAGCAAGGCATCCAGTTTGTTTGAAATTTATGCATTGCACACACACACATTTGTTATTTGAAATCCTTGCTCCTTGTTGGTGCCAATCCCTGTGCAGGAGAAAGCAAAGAGACCATTGTTGCCATTGCTGATGCCGATGCCCACTGATAGGTGGTTCAGCTGTGGTCAGTAGGTAACTTCTGATCATGTTGGGCTGTGCCACAGTGAGATTAATTAGAAACTAGTGACTCTTTCCTTGTTTTGCTTGTCTGGTAGCTCTTATCTGCACATAACACAGAACCCCCTACTAATTATGAATGCTGCTTATTTCCTGGGGAAAGGGCTCCAAAAGCTGTTTTCCACACGAATAAACTAGAGTATTCTCCTCTTGTCTTAGGATCAGCCTGTCTTAAAAAGTATTTGGGGCTTTCCATATCAATGGTGTTTGGAATTGGCCCTGGCAGCTGTGGAATGGAAACTGAAACATTGTTTACCTCATTGTATAAAACTTGCTTTTATTCACAAGAGTATATAGCACTATTAGCAAGAAGAAGGGGAATAAACAGGGGAAAATGCGATGTGAATAAATCTGATGTGATGCCTGCCCTCTGGGAACTAACAAACAACGTGCTTCATGCTGGAGATGTGTTCTGTGGATTGTACCATCAGGGATCTTGTCCCTTAAAGAAATGATAATGTGAATGCTCTTGTAAAGTACTTTGCGATTAATTTATTTTTAATATTTCTTTTGACAGATTTATTTAAAGCTACGTAAATCTGCAATATTCTAGCTCTGAACAGAGAAGATATTGTTAATAACTTTGGTTTTGAAGGACCTAATAGATTTAGAAATACTTGACTGGTTCTAGAGAACATCAGGTTGAAACGCTCTCCTGACCCTTAATTCTAAATGTTATTATAAAAGTTGTTTTAACTCAAAGCTTCTACGCAAAATAGAAATTCAAGAAAACAGCAATAGGAAAAAGTACTTATTGCATACATTATGATAAGATCTATATTTACCTCTCTGTCTATTTACACGTAGATGTTTCATTATTTAAGAAGACAAATATGACAGTTTTCTATTAATTTTTTTTCCATTTCAACAATTTGTTTTAATGTAATCTGTAGAACTTATAATTACATTGTGTTCTCAGACTTTAGTCTTGCCAGTTACTCTCCAAGGTGCTTTTATGTTGTTCTTCTTTATTCATTTGTAGAGTGGGGTGGTCCAGGGGTGACGGGGTTTCCCCCCAGGACCCTTGCCTCTTTAAAAGAGCTGTGTCTGGCCCTAACCGGTTTGGCTCAGTGGATAGAGCGTCAGCCTGCGGACTCCAGGGTCCCAGGTTCTATTCTGGTCAAGGGCATATACCTTGGTTGCGGGCACATCCCCAGTAGGGAGTGTGCAGGAGGCAGCTGATCGATGTTTCTCTCTCATCGATGTTTCTAACTCTCTATCTCTCTCCCTTCCTCTCTGTAAAAAATCAATAAAATATATTTAAAAAAAAATAAAAGTAAAAATCATCATTCTCCCCTTAAAAAAAAATAAAAATAAAAGAGCTGTGTTTGTGAGCTCATACACACAAATGTGGGAAGGTTCCCTCTCAGCTCTTAAACTCTCTGATGATCCAGACTTGCCTTATGATGTCATTTACTGGATGTTTCCCATGAATTCAATGACTCATGACAATGATGGACTTTCACATTCAGTAGTCAGCATGGCTTCCCCTCCCCTCATGTGGGAAGTGTCTGACTCCTTCCCTGTCACAATCTTTTTCCAGCTTTCAGTGAATTCTTGAAGGCCTCCCTCTTCTCAACCATCTTCACTCCCCCCACCTCTCTGCCAGACTTATATGCAAAATTTCCCACATGAAAACTAGCTATATTAACTATAACACTTCAGGGTAGCCCAAAAATGTATACACACTTTAATAGCTTATAGCTCAATTTTGAAAATGAAATGTATTTTAATAAACACTGCCTTTGTAATGGTTCAAAGTGTGTGTATACATTTTGAGGGGACCCTATATGTTTGTTTTATATAGTTGATGGACCATCCTTCATGTATGATGTTTATAGCAATTTCACAATTTCTGTGTTTGATTATAAGGTTCTAAAAAGCAATTCCTGGTTCTTTTCTGGGCCACTTAACAGTAACTTTGCATAAAAATATGTATGTAACACCCTTAATAAATATTTCTCTATATAATTGCACATACCTACATGTGCATACATGGGGAGTACATCTAAAAGAATTTTCCAGGAGTCTAAAACACTTGATATTTTTTTAACTTTACAGGAATCTTTCTAAAATGCATTTTATACTTGCCCGCTTTTTAAATAGAGTATATTGAACATAAGCTAATCTTTTCTTAATTACTCAAGGTTATCAGCAACATCAGTGTGGCTGAGTGTTGTAATATAATGGTGCCTTCAGGGGTGATTGAGGTGGGTAAAGCTATCTGATCCTATAGTAAATGGCTAATGATGGCCATTCTATTAAGGTTTCCTCATCTACCTCTCTCCTCCTTTTTAAAGCTATTGTCAGTATATTTGATTCTAGGAATCCCTTGCTCATTTTTCACTGCTCAATTATTATTTCTATCTGCTCCTGCCCAGAAAGTCAGATGATCACATTTGTTAATGTAAATAAGAACAAGGCTCTGAATAGAGACCTGTCCTACAAAATAAAGTACATGGATGGTATGAAAGCCAGTTAGCTTCTTGAAGTTAGAAACCATATCTGATACAGTAGGAAGAGATCCTGGAAATAATTTAGTTTAGTCCTTTTAAATTACAGATGAGAGGATAGCTGTTGTAATTTGCCAACGATCACACAATTACTTATTGTCCCAGTTAGATTGAGAATTTGGGTTCCTCACTCCCAGTTTAATGCTCAGCTTCCAGTCTATGTTTTCACCATAGTTGCATGAATATGTGTCTGTATATATTTCAGAACATTAACACTTAAGTGTATATATAATAAAGGGGTGGGCAAAATTAAGTTTACAGTTGTAATACAAATAAATAATACAGTAATTAATAGTAATACAAGAATGAACTCTGTATTTCATGTACTCACAACTGTAATCCTACTTTTGCTCACCCCTGTTTGTTTATAGGTATACATTCACATGCTTATACACACACAGAGGCATTGACTATTCAGTATTGACACTGATTGTGTGTGCTGTTTATTACAATATCTACTAGGTGAGAGATCTAAACCTGGGGAGAGGGGAAAGTGCTGATTCAGAAAATGAAATGGGCAAAAGGAGATCTAACCTAATTAGCCTCCAGTTCAGAGCGCCAGGCACTGGATTTCCCCAGACCCACTATTAAGAGAGCAGCTCTGCCTGTGGGCATCTCTTAGCTAATGGAAAATTCTTTTAAGATTTTTTTCTGTATGCTTCATTCTGAAAAGTCTTCTCTGCACTTTCTTCCAGTTCACCAATTCTCTCTTCGTTAAGTCTACTCTGCTCTTTAACTACCCACTGAGTTTTTTTTATTTCACTGAGAGTACCTTTCATTTATAGAAATCCTATTTTTCTCTTTTAAATCTTTTCTGTCTTTTTGAAAATATCTTCTTCCTTTTGCATGTATTTAGTTCTTTATTTCCTTAACAATTTTAAATCTACTTATTTTACAGTCTGTGTTTAATAATTCTATTGCCTGAAGTTCTTGGGTTCTCTGTTCTGCTTTTTTGTGTGTCTGCTGGTTCTGGCTAATGATATGTGATCTTCTTGTGTATTTTGTAATTTTGGATTATGAAGCCATGTTTGACAGGGATTCATTAGTGGCAATCTTGTGGCTGGGTTGAAAGCAAGTCTCTCCAAAGAGCTTTTACATTGGCTTTTGCCAGATGTCCTAGGTCAAAGCCAGGGCTATTTTTTCATGGTTATCTCTTAGCTTTGGGGTTCTTGGACCAAAGAGTTAATAAAATTGAACCCCAAGTCCTCCTGAGAGTAAATTTAAGACAGTCAATTCTAGAGTCTTGTTTTAACCTAAAGTCTGGGCTGAGACTTTATTAAGATTGAAACGTTAAAAGGGAACAGAGAATGTGACAACATAGCTGGGACTGTGGCCAAGGCTGTGAATGGTCATGACCCAGAGATTCAGAATGGGCCATGAGAGGCATGTTTACATGTCTCTGACTTCCTTTCCTCTGCCACCAGGATATTCCTCTCTTCTGATTGCAGTTCTCCTATGGTGATTTTTTGTGTATTGCACTTCTGCACACTGGTTGAGGCCAAGATCTGTATGAATCTCGGTTCATTGAGCTCTTTCCAAATTCCCCTAACTTGTGCAGGGTTGCACACTCTCACCCATGGCCTTGAAAGCTTATCATTCCTTCCCCCCCACCCCCAAATTTCATCTTTAATGAATCATTCCCTTTACCTTTGTGTGGAAAGGATGATACCATCTCGGTCCTGTCAAGGAACAAAAAAAACCCAACAATAGTGTTGAACTGAGAGGAGCACCTGTGGTGGAGGAACCTATGGGGAACTGAGGGACCTCATCTGCCTTCTTCCCAGTGACTCCCATGGGCCTGCAGAGCATCTCTCTCACCTGGCCTTGTGCTCCTTCCTGGTGAGGGAATGTCTCAAGGCAGCATTTCCTCTCCCTAGAGATTCATTTCTGAGCAAGAAACCTTCAGTGTTGTGTTTGGAAAGGGCTTTTCTCACATTTCTACATCCCCTCATGCAGGTTTGTTTTCCCTTCAAAATATGTGCTTGGATGAGATTGAGCACAACAACGAGCCATTGTTAGAGGAGACGGTGCTATACTTAGAACTCTCAACTCTTTAAAATAGATGTGGTGCACTACTGCTCCCAAAAGTCTGAAATGCTAGAAAGTGAGGTGGGAATGTGTAGAAAATAAAATATAAACACATGGCCAAAGATGCCTAGGAGGACAAAAGCTTAGGGATCTTTTGTTGATATAAATATGTAGTAGTTAAAAAAAAATTGCCTAACAGTGTTCTGTGACACTGTGTTTGTCTCTGACATTCAGGCAGCTCATACAGGCTTTGTTCTGGTGATTTATACTAGAAGCCTATAATAAAAATGCAGCCTCAAATCATGCAGCTGGGCACCATTCATTTTTCTTCCACAGACAGTTTCAGAACGTACAAAACTGCAGCAGACCTGTAAAAGCTGTTCCCTCACAGGAAATGCATGCCCGGCCATGGCAGCTGGCCCTCTTGGGTTTCTTCTTCTTTGTGGAGTCATTGGTGATGCTGTGGGGTTTCTAGATTTGGTTTATGAGTGCTAGAAAGGAGTTGGTTTATGAGTGCTAGAAAGGAAGTATGAAAATAATACTTCCCCTTTTGAGTCGGAACTAATTGAGAAATCAGATAGATGGAGATGAACCTATCAACTTTATTATCAATAATGGCTTGATTTAAAACTGCAACTTGATATATAGCAAATAGCTTCTAGTGCTTTCTACCTGAGTTGAACTCAGCTACCCAAAACTGTAAGCCTTCCACTTGTAAAAAGCTTATCATATGCCCAGAATAGACCAGCATATACCATCTCCACGGGCATGCTGATCAGAAGGCGCTCATGCAGGCTTTGTTCTGATGATTTGTACTAGAGGCTAAAATAAAAATGCTCAGCCAGAAGACACTGGCCACATGTTCCTTGTCCCAAAGTCAATGGTCAGAAAAGCCACTTCTCTTTGGGAAGCAAAGCAATATGGAGTTGAGAGCAAAATCCAGCCACATGGAAACATGGGGGCAGGAGGATGGAGAATGCCCAGTTGTGCCCTTGAATACCAGTTTTATTGTGTCTGTGAGTAGAGGTGAGACCCTTTTTTTTAATGGATTCTGTGGGATTCTTTCTCCACACCACAAGTATATACTTGTCCTCTGAGGCCATTGGTATAGGCCTTTCTTACTTGGTCACTTTGATATGTATTTTCAGCTTCACATTTAGTATGGGGGGAGGAGTTGGCTGTTCTCTCCACTGCAGCATCTTGGGGAATTTTTTTTCCTTAGCTCTTTAAAATCTTGGCAAAGTTAAGAAGTCATTTTGCCATTGGCATCCCAGAAATGACAAGCGTAGGCTTGGTGATATTGGCATAGTTAGTGTAATCAGGCTGGGCCCCTCTTTAGAGCATTCTGTTAGTTGCAGCAGAGGGTTCTTGCTACTGAGCTTTCATGTTTCCCAGCCTTCCACCACTGGTTGCATCCTTATTATAGGCCTGGAGTTGGGGCAAGGAGCATAAGTGAGAATCAAAAGATATGTTTCCTCAGGAGCCTTTAAAGTATTGTATTCCAGATTTTGATGCATGAATATCCTTTCACAAGTATAAAAGCAAGAAGCATAATCAATCAATCAATCAATCAATTTGTCATGTTCTGCAGCTTTCTTAGGAGATGCAGACAGGCAGTAATATGTGATTATCAATGTCTTGAATTTTCAGTGATGTTTGCCAACTCATAGGTCACCCCAGTGAGCAAGGTCAGGGGCTCTGGCCCCAATTGATAGAAAAAAAACTGTTGGCCTATTGATTTTCCCAAGAACACAGGGAGCTCAGGGCCTTTCTTTAAAAAAAAGAAGTAAGAATTGCCTGGTTCCCGTTGTTAGCTTAAAGCACCAGACTGAATTTCCTTCTGCAATATGTGCTAATTGTTCATTTCCAACAAAACACAACAGGGAATTTTTCCTTTATAGCTGGTTGTAAATGTTCAAGATGCCTGTAGTCACTCATAACCTTTGTTTACTTAATCACACCAGTAAGCTGTCTTATCTATCTTCTTGCTTGTTCTCTTCCATTGCTACATATATGCAAAGAAATGAAATATATATGAAAGCACTTCATAAACTCTCAAGTGGCACATAAATGGTATTTGTTATTATGATGAAAGTCATATTCTTCACTTTGCATCATTAAAAGATAAATCAAGCTATTTCCATTTCATAGTGACCAATAGGGTTGAGCAGGGAGTGTTACTTGTGTAACACTCACCTGAAATAAAATGACACATATCACAACAGCATGAGTAACAATAATATGAAGTTCTCAGTCATAGAAGTCTTTCAAAGAAGCACACATTGAGAAATTACATGTACAGGGTAAGACAACAGAATGGAAGCATTAACAGGAAAAAAAAATAGACAACTTTAGGGGAAAATAAAAGTATTTTTAAGTAGAAAAGATATCATATTGGGGAAAATTATTTTTCTACCAGGCAAAAGAACAAATCTTACTTTTATGTTCTTGATTTTATGTATATGTTGTCTATATGCAGGATATATATGACAGTACGGAATTTGCTAATGGATTTTTCACATGTTATTAAGAGGGTTGCACCATAGTTCAGCATCTACACAAGGGCCTTAATATGTCTCATCACTTAATGATGGCATAGGAAAGTTTAGATGGATTAGTATATACAATGTTTTCTTTTCTGCAGCTGATTTTCAGCAACAGTGATTGAAAACTTCCGATTCACATGTGGTTTATGAGCTGCATTACTTTAAATAGCTCCAGTCTCCTCTTACCACCTCCAGGCTTGTAACATCTCACCATCCATTCAGGTGGAGAATTATCTACTCCTTTCTCCCTCCCCAATACTTTCTATTTAGAAAAAAATTCAAACTTATAGAAAAGTTGAAAGACTAATACAGTGAACATCCACCCTGCACCAAGTATATTTTTCCCCTTGGGATGAGTCATTTGAGAGTAAGTTGCGCACTCATGGCACTTGATTCCTAAATATTTCAGCATCTATCTCCTAAGAACAAAAAATTACCTTATATGACCACTCAAGAAAGCTAACATGAATATAGTACTGTTATCCAAGATCCGGTTCACAATTCAAGTTTGTACAGTTGTCTCAGCATTAGCCTTTATTTCCTTCTCCCCAATCCAGGATCCAGTCAAAGATCATACACTGTTTATTGTCATGAATCTTTAGTCTCTTTTTTCTTTTTCTTTCCTTTCCCTTTCTGTCTCTCTCTTCCCCTCTCTTTCTGTTTCCCTCCTTTTCTTTTCTTTCAGGACATTGACATTTTTTTTTAAAAGTCCAGATCAGTTTTTAAAATTTTACCTACTCTTGAAGAAAACATAATGAAGGGACCAGGGGCTTTTTGCCCTGTGACTGTTTGGCTTGGCTTTTTATTTTTCCTTTTAACTTCCATGATTTCGTGGCTTGCTGTGAAGCTTCTTACTAGATATACTAGAGGCTCAGTGCACGAAATTCGTGCACAGGTAGGGTCCCTAGTGGCTGCCAGCTGCCAGCCAGGGCCTTCCTTCCCCTGGCTGCCTGCTGCCGCCGGCTGGAGGGAGGGGCCGCAGGCGTTTGGCCAGCCAGCCCCGCCCCTGGTTGAACTCCTGGTGGACAGGACAATTTGCTTATTAGGCTTTTATTATATAGGATTCCTATTAGATAGGTAAAATTCAAGATAGGTTTTTCTGAAGAAGAAATTCTGCCTCAAAATCTCAAGAGCAATTTCTGCCCTAGTTTCCAGCTTGCCACATAGACTTCAGAATTGACAGACTCCACAATCAGCTGATTTCTTGAAATAAATTGTATGTGTCTGGGGGAGGGGGGGGGAAGGTAGGTTTTTCTTCCTAAACATCTGTGTCCTGATAGACTCTTTCAAAGGCTGTGCTCAGGACATTCCTGGGACTGATGAACATAGTAGGAGTACTTTCGACAGATGGCATGTGTCTCTAGGAATTTGCTTTTAACATTCATAGGACTTGTCCCACCAAATTCACTGTCCATACCGATAGTGAGTACCTAGCCAGCATTTCTTAGAGGTCCTCTGGTTCAAGCCAGTTGCTTCTGATCTTTTATATAAAGATGAAAGCTCTTATTTGGGATCATTAGAGCTTTTCACTAATGAAATTAATGTTTCTTATCTTTCATTGATTATTCTTGAGGTTTCAGTAATACGAAATAGTTTGTTGTTCCCTTAAATCTCTCCAAGTATAGAGCCCTATTAGTGAATTTTAGGATTGGTTAGGAAAGACTTGGCAATCTAAAATGAAATTTAAATTTGTATGGTTTAGCCTTTTTAATATTAATATACTTTTCTTAGAAACTATAAACAAGAGAAAAACAAATGTTCCAAGTTAACAATCCTGATCCCATCCCAAAGTTTTATTCAAAAAGTATTCAAAAGAACTGATTTTTCTAAAAACTATCCCCATGTCTACTTCATGCCTTCATACATCTCTTCTCCACAGACGCTAGTTGAATTTCAAAAGTAACTGCTGTCTTAGAAAGCAGGAAGTCATAGATATGTGGGGGCAACAGTGAGATGGAGGTGAAAATTGACTTAGTTAACTATAACTGACAACTTGTTAGAAGGTCATTTCTTTCACTTGAGAATGCGGGCTTTTGTCAGCCACAGGCAAGCATACAATATTATCCGGGAAAATTTTGCTTCACTATAAAATGGAAAATGCAATAATATAAGCTTCCTGAGACACTAAGAAATATGATCTCTATTCCACTGGAGATAACACACTAATGATCACAAAAGGTGTTGGTTATCATTTAATGGGGAAATATTATGTTGACATAGTGCATACTTTTAGCATCTGTTGTGCCTTACTTTGGATTGTAAATCCAGACTGATGGATCTGTGGAGCTGTTTAGACCTTTCCACATTGGATTCCCTTATCTCCTAGAAAAGCTTAATTATGAAATATTTGATTGAGATAGGCATCTTGCATTTAATAACACTTCCAGTCTGTTGAGTAATTTTATTTAATTCACAGAACAATCCTGAAAAATAAGGTTTTTTTACCTAACAGATAAAGAAATTGAGGCCAAGAGAGGTTAGGTAATTTGTGCAAGGTCACACAGCTAACAAGCAATAGAGATGAGATTTCAACTCAGGTCTTTCTGACTCAGTTTTGTCTCAGTTTGTTCATCAGTAGAGGTCTTCTTGGAGATCAGGTTAATTGCCAATGAGTGATGCCAGATTAGAAACTGTTGGGAATGTTGTGGGAAAAAGGAATAGAGACCAGTTAACCTGCACACCCAATCTTGTTTTTTAGTGGCTGCCAGCAACTCAAACTTTCTTATCTAACTTGGCTAACTGGTTGAGTGTGAGGCTCCTCAAATGAATGCTATAGTAGTTGGGCCATTGGCCTCCAACCCCAAAGTGGAGTCTAAGCAAATCAGGCAGTGTCATGTGAGAACTCTTTCCACCTAGCACAGAGGCAGGCCAAGCGCTGCTAAGGTCAAGGGCTTTTCATTTTTCCTTCAAGCCCAGAGATGAATGTCAGATCTTAGTATTCCAATGGTCCCTGGAAAAGCAAGAGAGATTGCTCCAGTGCCACAGGCCAAACTGGTCTAGGCTGCCTTCCCCAGGAGGTAGGCAGAGGCAGGAGGAGAATGGAATCCCAAATGAGAAGAATGGGTCTCTGATACTTAGGAGCAAGAAAATATCCTTGCCCTTGATCCTGATTAGCCTGGGTAGTGGAAATGGTGCAAGAGGACTGGGAATGGAGAGGAGCACTGGAGCTCAAGGACAGCTGAAACAACACTCCTCTTCTTTTGAACACAAATTGTTTCCTATGAAATGGATATTTATCTTTTTCTCCATTGTGAAAAAGGGATTTAAACAAGAGAACATATAACATTCTCTTTCTCCTTTTCCCTAGGCAGTGCCCATGTTTAGGCGTAAAGAGTATACATATTTATGTGGGTATATTTATGTAAATATTTAATATTTCCATAAAACTAGTAACTTTTGATGGAAAATTCCACTTTAGAAAAATTAACTGACCAGTTTTAGCAAGCTTAATTATCATAGCTCAAGAGTATTTGTATTTGTTTTGGCTGGTGAATAAAGAGCTCAGTGGTGAAAAGGGATGTGGGGGGTGAGGAAATGGGGGAACACTTTTCTCTACCATAATGAAAATTTATCTGTGTGGCAACTTTTGCTTTGAATATGAATCAGAGGGAGTGCATGCTTCGAGACATATTTATGGTTAACAGTAAGATAAAGGCCCGTTTTACTGCCTTATTTTTACTTAGTAAATCTTAATTACCTTCTCTTCATAAATTAAGGCATTTATCATGTTATATCTCAGTCATCAGATTTGTCATATGTAGCATTAGTTTCACAGAATAATTTCTTTTGGGCTTTTTGTAAAACGTCAACTTATAGTCTTTGTTTTAATGCTCCAGAGGAATTGCTGACTGGATTTTCAGTGAGCACAGTTGTCTTGTCATATTGTCACAGTTTTTAAAGGAGGTACTGATACCAGTTGGACTAACTCTGGGTGTGATAGCTCACCATTTGAGGGTAAAATAGGAAGGGGAGAGAAATGGTGTGAATTACAGACTATTTTGAAAGACGTGTAGTTTTATTTCTTTGAAGTACATCACAAACTATTTCCTGTTATAGGTCCCAGAGACTGGCTTTAGTGAATAGATTTATTTGTAATTAGTAGAATTTGACATACCGTATTTTTCTGTGTATAAGACGCCCCCCACTTTTCCAGCCCAAAATTAAGAAATCAATATTTTAAACATAAAACAGAACACATTTTTATTTAATAATTATCGCAGGTAATGTTTACATACCAGTACTATGATTTATGCAGCACATCACTTTATTCAGCCTCTGTTGCATCACTGCTTTCTTCTTCATCACTATTAGTTCCAGACATATCAATTTCTTCAACTTCTGTTGTAATACTGCTGTCCTCTGAGTCACTGTCTTTATATGTGAGATCATCCTCATAAACTGGTGGCATTTTCTGAGCTAACTTTGTTTGTGTTTTCATGGCCAACCCTTTTCTCCTCATGAAATTGAAGCACCATTTTGCCTTGCCTATAAAATCAACAATGTTCATTTCATTGCAAACATTCTTTCCTGATATTGAATAAGCTTGGTTGACACACATAAGCCACTCTGGCGCTGCTCCATAATCCAAGTCTTAAGCCTCTGCTGCAAGTTTGTTCATTTTGCTGGTTTTCCTCTTAAGGACTTCCTCTTTTTTGGCATCTTAAGGAGTTGTTCTTCCTGTTTTCTCCACTGTCTGGTCATACATTCAGTGGGAGGAGGCCCAAATTGTTTCTCTGCAGCTCTATTTCCATGCTCTTTTGCATAGCTCAGTGGTTCTCAACCTTCCTAATGCCGAAACCCTTTAATACAGTTCTTCATGTTGTGGTGACCCCCAAACATAAAATTATTTTCGTTGCTACTTCATAACTGTAATTTTGCTACTGTTATGAACCATAATGTAAATGTCTGATATACAGGATGTATTTTCATTGTTACAGATTGAACATAATTAAAGCATAGTGATTAATCACAAAAACAATATGCAATTATATATGTGTTTTCCGATGGTCTTAGGCGACCCCTGTGAAAGGGTCGTTCGACCCCCAAAGTCTTTTTTTTTTTTTTTTAATTAAATCTTTTTTGTTCAGGTTACATTTGTTCCTCTTTTTTTCCCCCCCCTGACTCCCCTCCTCCCAGTTCCCGCCCCACCCTCCGCCCTCACTCCCCACCCACTGTCCTCATCCCTAGGTGCACGATTTTTGTCCAGTTTCTTCCCGCATCTCCCATTCCCCTTTCCCCGCCAAGAATAGTCAGTCCATTCCCTTTCTATGTCCCTGATTCATTATAATCACCAGTTCATTCTGTACATCAGATTATTTATTCACTTGGTTCTTAGATTCACTTGTTGATAGATGCATGTTTGTTGTTCACAATTTGTATCTTTACCTTTTTCTTCTTCCTCTTCTTAAAGGATACCTTTCAGCATTTCGTATAATACTGGTTTAGTGGTGATGAACTCCTTTAGCTTTTCCTTATCTGTGAAGCTCTTTATCTGACCTTCAATTCTGAATGATAGCTTTGCTGGATAAAGTAATCTTGGTTGTAGGTTCTTGGTATTCATCACTTTGAATATTTCTTGCCATTCCCTTCTGGCCTGCAAAGTTTCTGTTGAGAAATCAGCTGACAGTCGTATGGGTATTCCCTTGTAGGTAATTGAGTCTCTTTCTCTTGCTGCTTTTAAGATTCTCTCTTTGTCTTTTGCTCTTGGCATTTTAATTATGATGTGTCTTGGTGTGGTCCTCTTTGGATTCCTTTTGTTTGGGGTTCTCTGCGCTTCTTGGACCTGTAAGTCCATTTCTTTCACCAGGTGGGGGAAGTTTTCTGCCATTATTTCTTCAAATAGGTTTTCAATATCTTGCTGTCTCTCATCTTCTGGCACCCCTATTATTCTGATGTTGGTACGCTTGAAGCTGTCCCAGAGGCTCCTTACACTATCTTCGTATTTTCGGATTCTTTTTTCATTTTGCTTTTCCGGTTGGGTGTTTTTTGCTTCTTCGCATTTCAAATCTTTGACTTGATTCTTGCGCTCCTCTGGTCTGCTATTGGGTGTCTGTATAATATTCTTTATTTCAGTCCGTGTATGCTTAATTTCTAGTTGGTTCTTTATCATAGCATCGAGGGTCTCATTAGTTTTCGTGACTCTCTCCTCAAGTTTATTGACAGCTTCTAGCACATTTTTGCAAGCCCTCAAAATTGCGATTTTTAGCTCTATATCCTCCATTTCTGTCATGTTTTTTTGTCTCCGCATTTTTTATGCTTTCTTGGTGCACCCCCTAGTGGTCTTTGTGCGCAGTCTTGTTCTAGTTGAGCCTTGATTGTTGTAGTTAATACTAGAGGGATTTGACCACCAGGCCGACTGGCTGTGTGAATCAGCTGTGTCTGCCGCGGAAAACTTCTGTCCTCTGGGGAGGTGCTAATCTAGCCTTTGCCTGAGGCTATCCGGCAAATGGCTCTGCGCAGGGCTTGGGCGGGGCGGGCTCAACAGGGCGGGCGGAGGGAGCCGTTATGGTGCCCTCAGTCCTGTTCCCAGAGGCTCTGCTTCTCAGAACCCCCGGAACCGCTGCAAACCTCGGAGGGAAAGCTGCCTTCCAACTGATGCCAGACACTCCCGCTTCTCCCGTTTGGGTCCGAGTCCCCAGCGATTCGCCCGTATCTGGAGCTCAGAGTCTGAGACTCCCCCCTGACCGAAAACGACAACCGCGCTCTCAGCCACCAGCCCGCTTTGCGCGCGCACCTCCGCACCTGAGTTTTTTCCACACTGCGCCTCCTCTGAGCCTCGGTGTGCTGTTATTTTTCCTTCTAGTTGAAGAGTCTCTCCTCAGCCAGCCTTCCTGTGGTTCTGGGTGATGTCCGTTCCGTCTTTTAGTTGTATTTTTGAAGTGGTTGTTTGCGGTAGCAGTCTGCGGTGTTTACCTATGCCGCCATCTTGGTCTCTCTCCCCGTTCCGTCTTTTAGTTGTATTTTTGAAGTGGTTGTTTGCGGCAGCAGTCTCTGGTGTTTACCTATGCCGCCATCTTGGTCTCCCGGGCCCCAGTATTTATCTTTTGGTATCTTTATGGGCTCAGAATGCTCTGGTCCCTGTTGCATCTGCGCACTTTCCACCTCCACCTCCAGTTTCTAGTTCCCAGGTTACCTGGCTTCTGACTGGTGAGGCCAAGAGCAGGATCTGATGAAAGACTGAAGGTGGGAGGAAAGCAGCTACAGGGTCTTTCTCCTCTCCTCTTCTCCTCTGACAACATCTCTGGTAGTGGGTGGGCCTCTACCAGGGCTCCAGCTAGTAGATGACAAATCTACCATATGTCCAGTGTCCTCTGAGTGCCCCGTCCTCAGCCCTGGGGTAGGACTGGCTTCCTGCTGTTGAGAATCTCCTAAGTGGCCTCCCTGTGCCCTCTGACGTCTCATCTCTTCTATCACCAGGGTAAAGTCTCTGCATTAAATGTGTCCTATTTTACATACTAAGTGGTTTCTTTTTCCTGACATATATTTTATAGAACAATTTTGCTTTCATTTCATAGCTTATGAATGTTGATAAAGGGAATGTTAAATTATCCATTACCTCAGTTAATCAGATGTAGATAATGGGGCAAAGAATAATAAGATAAAATGACTGCCCTCAGGGAGCTCAGTCTGGCTGGGGAGATAGTGCTTAGCAGAGTACGTGGGAGCTGAGGAGGACTAGACTAGGGTAGTGGTGGGACATCCACCCTCATATCCTTTTCCTGACCAGGATCTGCCCAGTCTGTCTCTGTAGTCATGAAATTTATTGACTGTCTCATCTCCTGCCTCTACCTATCAGACTTTCCTTATCTTCTGATTAAATAAAAGAACTGGCCTCTTTCTGTATGCTTGAAGCCATTTACTTATTTGATAAGGCATTTCATGAGCGTATGTGTCTAGGGATTTCAGAAGTCTAGCAATAAAACATTCCCTGCTAATGGAGAAAGCCTGTAGGTCCACACATTATCAAACCTTCACATGCTAGACACTGTATGTTGAGTGTTCTGCAAAGTTAAAAGAACACAGTGTTTGCCCTCTAGGTGCTCACCATCTGAAAACAAACCTATAGAGATAGAAACTGGCAAGAAAAAATGTTAGAAACAATATCTACCTTAACTTTTCTCCAGTAGGGTTTGGTTTGTGTTGCTGCTCCGGAGTTATGGCCAGGTGTTAGTAGTCTTGAAAGCTAACACTAGAACTCTTTATTCTTTGAAGATTTAAGATGGAATGTACTAGCTTGAGTTCTGGGGCTCTTACTTCCTGGCTCTGCCTCTTATTGTAAGTGTCATTTTGGCCAGATGACTTAATCTCTATGATTCCCATCACTATCTATAAGATGAGGATCATAATAGTGTCTGCCCTAGGATTGCTCCGAGGATTAAATGGCAAAAGGTATGTGATGTGCATAGCACACCTGCTGACACAGTGCAGTGCATGAGCATGATAAATACTCATGCACTACACTGTGTTTCTGCAGCCAGAGCAAAGGCTCTTAAGGCTCAGTTGAGAAAGGTGTGTTGTGTGAGTTCCAAGGTTCATTGCTTTCCTTCCACATGAAAGCTGCTGTGGTTAATCCCGAGATCCTTTGTAGTCACCTTATTTCAATTGCAAAGACAATTCTAGACCATGCTTTCTTCAGGACAAGTTAGTCTTTTGAGTTTTCAAGGCACCTCTTTAATCACATCATACATGATTGGTTGTTGCTTCAGGGCACTTCCTGAAACAAGTTTGAGGCAGGTAAGACCTTTGTGGCAGGTAATACCTTAGAGGAGATTCAGGTATTGCTGCCTCTCTGAAAACTTCTGTTAATATCCATCACCTCCCTCCTCATGTGAGTTTCACACCTATTAATTGAGCACCACTATTTTTTAGTTCTGTATTGGGCTTCAGGGATACAGGATGAACAGACAGTTCCCATTCTCATGAAACTTAGTGTAATGGAAATATATGTAAACAAGTTCAATGGACCCTGATGCAAACACAAATGGAAAGATGTGGAAGGTCAGAGCGGTACCTGGGAAGAATATAAGGAAAGTTTCAGAGATTTTGTGACATCTCAGTAGATCTTGAATGGATTAAGAATAGGGAGGGTCAGCAGGTCAGCATGGTTTGTACAGGGGAACTGGACCATATGTGTGGGTGTGTAGGGGTGTGATTGGGGATGAAATTGAAGATGCAGGCAGGATCATGTAAGAGCTTGGCCTTTCTCCTGTAGACATTGGGGGCTGTTGAGTGATTTTAGGCAACAGAATGCTATAAGATTTGCATTTTAGCAGAATCATCCTTGTGTGGATGGTGAACTTGAGAAGGATGTTAGAGATGTTGGCAGGTTCCTGTCCCCACTGCAGATTTATTAAGACCAGTGACAGAGCCCTATTTACTTCTGTATCCTTGAAGCCTAATACTTTTTAGACATTTAAGAACTGTTATAGAATAAAAACAGCCCAAGTTGAATTTCCCAATTCTGCATCCTATCCTCAGAACATGCTGACCTAGACCTCCATCTGTCATAAGCAGCTTGACTAAGATCATAATAAATTATTTTTGGTTGGCATTCTTTTAACTGGCACTCTCTATTTACTAGCCCCTCTGTGCAACTGTAGTGTGGTGATGATTGATGCTTATAATTCTGACCCTGAAGTACTTCAAGCCTTCTAAATCATCAGAAGGAGATTAAAGTATAGTCAATATCACTGCAATGTTTGTGTGTTTTACTGCATTCTTATTCTTTGGAAATTAATGGTTTATCATGTGCCTGTGTGCTCAGTTGCACGTAGGCACAGCAGGAGTCCATGATCACCCCAACTCTGCTCTCTCTCCTAGTGCCTGCCAGGCACAGAGAGTTTATTGGCAATGTATGCCTAGAAATAGGCAAGCAAAATAAACCCAGGTTTTCTTCTTTCCTGGGAGGAAGCAGGTTGGCCCCAAAGGGGCAGATTGGACAGAGATGAGAGAGGAAGCAGTAGTTGGAAATATAGTGGGAGTGGAGTGCTAAGGCAAGAACTGGTACAGACTAGCGAGACAGGCAATTTACAAGCAAGCCCACGCTAGGGCCTGAGGCAGGGACAACAGCTTCGCAGTCTTGTGTGCCTTGACCGGAATCATCAGGCCTGAACTTGGCAGCAGTGTCTACCAGTTATATTTGTATTACAGTAACAACTGTTCAGTAAAATGCCAAACAGCAAGTGAAAACATCAATAATTAGAGCATCCTGTTTCCCACACTCACACATCTTCTGGTGAAAACCATTATTAGTGCCGAGCTGGCAATATGATTTGGCCCAGAATGCAGAACTCCAAATAGAGGCTATGAGATGGCTGACTCCATTCTGTTACCTGGCTTCCGGGGGGAAAGGCATGTGGTGGTATTACCAGGAGGGAGATTGGCTGTTGGGATTATCTTTTGGGTGTTGTATATTGCAGTAAGTAGAGATGTACAGGTTTGTTTTTCAAATCTGTGTTTGATCAACAAGTTATGCCTTTGTCGGGGAGCCTCACTCATTGTCCAAGCCTGGAAAGGCAGTCCCCAAAACACAGGGATTGTTTGTTACCCTCTAGGCAAGGGCACAGGTGGACTTTAGAGCAAGCTTTACCAACTCGGTGATTTTGGGTGAGTCTCTTAGTATCTCTGGGTCTTACTTTTTCTTCTTCTGAAATATTGGAATAATATAAGTTCCTTCTTTACATGGTTGCTGTGAGGCTGGAATACTATGTTGGATGTGAAAATGCTGAACTGGGAAGCCCTATATGCATAAGAGTAAACTACAGATACTAAAGCACATGATAAATATTCTAATAAAAATAGAAATGTTTCATCAGCAAGCACAGTATCCTCAAAAATTTCCCCAAAGTACAGTGGGGAAAATGAACTAAAATTGAATTCCTACTGTAGAGTAGATGTTCTGGCTGTTACTCTAGCCACTCCACAAGCTCACATGAAATCTCTGTTTCAGAGATGAGGCAATAGCTTCTAGTCACAGCAGTATATCCACATAGCACAGGTGGGATGTGGGCCTGGCTCCAGAACTTAGTGCTCCTTTCCCTTCTCTCTAGTTGTCTGTCTTACTCCATCCCTCCCTCCTCCAAAGTTCTTAAAAGCTGTTCATGTCCTTTGGGGCTAGGGAGTTGCCATTTCTTGGACATCCACACCTGTAGGTGGGGCAGGGCGGATCCAGAGGCCCTGAGCTCCAGGAGCCCCTGGGGGGGCCAGCAGTTCGGAGAGAGTCGGGGTGTAGGGCACACTCAGAGTTGGCAGATCTGGACTGGAGGCAGGTGTGCCCCTTTCCCAGACCTTGAGGAAATGGCTGTAGCCCTGTAGTTTCCGGAAGTTCATCTGTCAAAGTGTGTTTCAATCTCATGCAGGTTGTTTGGTGAGCTGCTTCTTGGGTCCTTCTCCCAGGAATCAGTGCGTCCCCTGCATTCTGACCGGCTCCTTGCTCTGCTTGCAGAGGGAGTGAGTTTAAATTTATCCCATGTAGTAACCACTCTGCTGAGCTTTTCTGGGACCCTCCTGTTGACTTTGATGCCAGATGTAGAGGAAAGGATCCCCAGGGTGGCAGCTCATTACCTGCCCAGTGGAACCCACCGCCGCATGCATTTTCTTTCTTTTTTTTCTTTTTTTAAAAATATATTTTATTGATTTTCTTACAGAGAGGAAGGGAGAGGGATAGAGAGTTAGAAACATCGATGAGAGAGCATCGAAGAG
>NW_005363098.1:3104556-3162233 GCF_000412655.1 Myotis brandtii | reverse complement strand
GGGGATGTGCCTGCAACCAAGGTACATGCCCTTGACTGGAATCGAACCTGGGACCCTTGAGTCCGCAGGCTGAGGCTCTATCCACTGAGCCAAACCGGTTAGGGCTGCATTTTCTTTTATATATAAAGTTTTCACGGTTCCAGACTAACAGAGTCAGCTTATGAAGTGGAGCTGCCCACACAGAGAACCAGAGAGAATGCCTGTTGAAGGGCCAAATTGAATATTCAGGGAGGATGTCAGTGTGTGGGAGAAGCATTTGTTCAGACTGGATCTGAGAGGAGCTGTGTGTCGTGTTTCCATAGGTTCTCAACAGGAGGTGTGTAGAGGCGGCAGTGATGACAGGCCTGGCACTGAACTGCCACATAAACAAGAAGTCCTTGTTTGACAGGAAGCACTACTTCTATGCAGACCTCCCTGTAAGTATGCTTTGTGATCGCCTTCTGTAAGTTCTCAGAGCTGGGGGGGTTGGAGCAGGGGAGGCGGGCTGTGCCTCACATGTTTCCCATCAGAGGTCTGTCCATCGCAGCAGGAAGGTCTGCCCGACCTGATGAAGGCAGGTGCCCCCCGATGTTTACTAGATTGGATGCAATTGTCCTGATTGCTGACTCCTTGCTTAGCCTCATGCTTCTGGTGGCTCGCTCATAATTGAACGGGGAGTAGAAGAAGCCAGTGTTCCCAGGCTCAACCCAGCCGTGGTGTTTGGCGCTAATTGCCTGTTAGGACAAAAGCTAACTCTGGGGCTGATGCAACGGTAAATGCGGTAAATGTGTACTGTAGTTCTGTAGACACAGCGAGAGCTTTCCTCTTTCAAGTTGAAGTTCCCAATAATAGGACCGTCACCTTTGGAGACATTTCTGTCATCTCACAAGGAGCAAGTAAGTGGACGACAGAAAGCAGAACCATGCGCCTGAAGCCTAGACTTACAACAGGAATTGGCTGAGCAGTAAAGCCAATGTTAACCTGCTTTTTCCTTAAAATTAGAAAGTGTTTTTCTTTTAGAGAAGCCAGTTTTTTTTATAACATTGAACAGAACCAAAACTGCAGTGTTGAATGGGTTTCCCCAAATCATGTTTATTTGATCGGAGCCTCTGATACTAAGTATGGCCCTTCTTCGGATTAAAAAAAACAAAACAAAAAAACCCCACAAAAAATGGCGGTGAGGATATTGCTCCCCATTCTTCTTGAACTGGAGACTGGGGTGAGCTGCTTTTTAGTGGGTGAGAACGGGAGGAGAATTAAATAAAAAATACAACTAGAACCTGAATTCTCCAGCTGCTGCTTGGACCCTCTGGCTGCAGCCTTTTAGCAGATCCTCCTCTTTCAGAGGATGGAGAGCGTGAACTGACATTTTTACATTTTTAAGAGTGATAATCAGTTTGGTTAAGGTGGGGGACTTAGCACTATGGGACTAAAATGAGAAGTTTTGATTATGTGTGTCTTTTTATTCTTTCTGGCCCAGGCAGCTCAGATGACCCAGAGTTAGTCTTGTCAAATATTACATGGACATACTCTTAAAAAAATTCATTATTTATCTGAATAAGCAGTTTATTTAAATTATTCTAATTTGAATTTAAGCATCCTGTATTTTATTTGGCAGCCCTACTCAGAGTTTAATTTTTATAAATTGAAACTTCCTTACTTCCTTTTTGCACAGAGAATGAGTTGGCCTAAAGCAGTGATTCTGAAAGTGTGGTTCCCCGGACCACTAGCATCAGCATTTCCTAGGAACTTGTTAGAAATATAAATTCTCAGGTACCATCCCCAACCTGCAGAGTCAGAAACTCTTCAGGTGGAGCTAGTCTATGTTTTGACCAGCCTTCAATAAAATATATTTAAAAAAAAAAAAAAGAAATATAAATTCTCAGGTACCATCCCAAACCTGCAGAGTCAGAAACTCTTCAGGTGGAGCTAGTCTATGTTTTGACCAGCCTGCCAGTTGATTCTGAAGCAGCTCAAATTTGGAAAATGCTGGCTGGGTGGCTAGGAGCACAGACTGTGGAGCCAGACCATCCAAGTTCAAATCCTGACATTGATGCTTACTAGCTCGGTGACTTGGGGCAAGGCCCTTAATCCCTTCCAGGCCCTGTACCTCTTGCTAGGATTGTTGTGAAGATTAAGAGGTGTACGGTACTGAGAACACAGTGTCAGGGACCCCAGCAAGCTGAAGCAGACGCTTCAGCTGTTACTCTCTGTTCTTCTCCAGTTCTCCCTATTGACCTGCTGTCTCTTTAGCACAGTGGTTCTCAACCTTGGCTGCACATTAGAATCACCTGGGAATCTTTTTAAAATCCTGAATTCTGGGCCTATCCTCCGGAAAATTCTGTTTCTTTTGTTACTAATGTTGTGGACCCACCCCATAACAAAGAAACAGAATTTCTGGAGGATGAGGCCCAGAATTCAGGATTTTAAAAAGATTCCCAGGTGATTCTAATGTGCAGCCAAGGTTGAGAACCACTGCCTTAGAGGCCTCTGACAATGAGATTATTGTTATTCCCCCAAATGGTACTTCAGTAGGGAAGATAGGATTCGGGTTGTTTATTGCACCATTATTTGGGGCAGGGGATGTCCAGGGGGGGTAAATGGGGATAGGAAAGCCAGAAGAGGCCAGGCTAAATTATGGCTGCAAGGCATAAGATAATTTTTCTTCTCCTTTTTCTTTTTCCTTTTTTTTGTTTTGTTTCGTTTTGTTATGTTGTGTTTTTAGGTAAGCCTTTAGTTTTGTGACCTTAAAAGGAATAGTGAACTGGACCCAGCTTTTACTTGTGGACTGGTGACTCTGTAACCCCTGTTTGTGTGCAGGCAGGCTACCAAATTACCCAGCAGAGGCTCCCAGTCGCTGTGAAGGGCAGCTTGGCGTACAGCATCTGTGTGGGGAAGAAGCGGAATCAGGTGATCAACAAGACAGTGAGGATCAAGCAGATCCAGCTGGAGCAAGACAGTGGCAAGAGCCTTCACGATGACCTGCGGTCCCAGACGCTCATTGACTTGAACAGGGCTGGTAGGCTTAGAGATTCTCCATTAGTTTTCCTCACAGTCTCCCCTCTCCCCTCCAGTTTTCCCAAACAAATTGAGGACACAGGCCCAGAAGCCTGACAGGTGGAGATCAGAATATCCACATTGGTACCAACACAGGTGATTAGAGAACTGTGATTACTATTGGGCTTGCTAACAATCCACCCCTAACACGAGACAAACGTAGCCGCCTCGTCAGACCCAACAGCTTGATATCTTAAGCTGACTTTAAAAGAAATGATCCAAAGTTAAAGATTAAAAAGTGAGGAAAGAGAGAGAAGCAATTCTGAGGCTAGGACCCACTTTGAGAGTCCTTCAGTGATGCATGGTTTTCCAAAGACTTCAGCCTAATTTATCTGCTGATCAGATTGGAGAGCTCAGTCAGGCTGACTCTGCCTCTCATTGGTAGGAGTGGGCCTTCTGGAAGTGGTCCTGGAGCCCGATATGTCCTGTGGAGAAGAGGCAGCAACAGCTGTCAGGGAGCTGCAGCTGATACTTCAAGCCCTGGGGACCAGCCAGGCAAACATGGCAGGTACAAGCTCACAAGCAGTGTCCCTCCTATACCTCCTTCCTTTCTGCTTCTCGGGTCTCTGCACTTAAGTTTTATTCTCCATCAGCTGCTTTGAGGTGGTTTACATCCTTTTTCCAGCTTTTTACATTCCTAATTGTTTTGTTTGTGTTTTTTTAGAATTTTCCTTGGATTCTTTTCTGAGCCCCCTAAACACACTAACAACAAGGGTACAGAGGCCCTGGTTCCAACCGTGTGAGATTAGGAGTCACAAGAGTAGATGCTCTGTCTGGCTTCATGCATCAGAATGTTGTGAGGGTTGATGAAATAATGTGTTTGGATGGTTTCACCTTTCTCAGTGAGAAGACACTGTTTATCCAGAATAACTCAGTTTGTGAGAGCTGTGTGGGTGGCACTTCTTTGTTAGTTGATGCCTTTTCTTTTGGTCTTTCTTTTCTTGCTTCTGGAGAATTTTCATCCATGTGCAGCTGAAGCCAAATTATATAAACTATAAGCCAAGGTTATGATTTCACTAAACTTTAACTTTGAGATAAAATCTTCAATTCAATAGAAATTAAGGTAAACAAGAAAACCCACTTGTATCCTTGGGACCAAACAAACTCTGCATTTTAAGTATTTGTACATTTGACATAAGATTACAAGTTCCTGTCAAGTTCAGTTTCTTCATGGCTTGCTCCCTTGGCCCCTTCCTCGTGCTGCTTTGCTGGCCCGGAAGTCCCTGAAAGCTAGTCTCTCCCGTGGTTTTCTTCCTATTTTCTGTTCCCAGAGGCTTTTTAAAAATCTTCTGCCACCAACAGAGCACTCCCTTACAGAGTGGGGAGGGGATACAGATTCTGCATGTACAGTTGTTCATCTGAGATCACTGCAGTGGTGTAGTAGGGTTCTCCAGAGAAACAGGACCAGTGGAATGTGTGTACTAGTATGTTACGCATGTGTGTTTGTATCTAATGACATTTATTGTAAGGAACTGGCTCACATGATCATGGAGGCTGAGAAGTTCCAAGATCTAGTCAGGAAGCTGCGGGAGAGCTCTTGCAAGAGCGCAAGCTCCAGGGGAGCGGATAGGGCAGTCCAGTTCAGGTCCACAGGCCTGAGGACCCTTGGAGAGCTGATGGTGTTCCAGTCTGAGCCAAGTCCAAAGGCAGGAGACCAATATCCCAGCTCAAAGGCAGTCAGGCAGAGAGACTGAATCCCCCCACTCTGCCTTTTGTTCTGTTTAGGCCTCCCATGAATTGAATGGCACCCACCCACAGTGGGGAAGCAGTCTGCTTTACTCAGTCTGTGGATTCAAATGGTAATCTCATCCAGAAGCACCCTTGCAGACACACCCAGAATAATGTTTAACCAAATATCTGGGTACCCCATGACCCAGTCAAGTTGACGTAGCATCAGCCAACACGAGTGGTCACAGTGAGTGCCCGTAAATACCTCTGATAGTGATGATTCGTCTCCCTGCCAGTTTGTGATGCTGTTTACCAACCTTTTCATGTCATGCAATATAGTTGTATTCTACAAAAAAAAGACTTCTGAATTCATAATGCCACATTTGTCACATAAGACATCTTACAAGCAATAAATTGTTATATCTGAGCCCTGGTACAAGTTGAATCTGAAGATAGAACTTGCCTATTTGGTATCTTCCTTAAGCTAATGATTGGAAAAACACTAGCCACATGAGTGAGTGGCTTAAAGGTTAGCTGCCTGCAAGTTTGCTTTAGAGAAACAAGGCTTTGTTTTAGAATAATAAAACTCTCCGTTTTAGATTTATGGCTCATGCTGCTTTTACCCACAGAACATAAGTGAAATATGGGCAGGTTGGATGGTTATTCATTCATGCACTAAGTGTTAATTCTCTGTTGCTTTAAAAAAAAGTTTTTATTATTCCATTCTTCTTCAAAATAACTGATTTCTACCAAACTTATGGAATAATAAACAGGCCACCTGTTAGCTAAGAAGTAACCCCATCTGGGTCCTTGCCAAGAGATAAACCATATCGGCAAGAACGCATCAATTCAGTGACAGCTGAGAGGATTCATTAAATGGCATTTGTGTGATATTTTTTATTGCTTTTAAAAAACCGAAGTTTTGCCCATAGCACAGCAGCAGAGTGGCTGTGGTGGTCCCAAAGTGCTGTGGGGAGGGTCCAAAGTCTGTAGCGTCTGCAGGGGTCAGCCCCGACCCCTTTGCTCTCACCACCATGGGACCACTGTGTTGGCACTGGAGACTGCAGCCTAGGAACTGAGGGCTACTCTGGGGAGGACCAGTGGTCCCCAGGGTGCTTTGGGAATGACTCTTAAATTCCTCTGGGCTGTGATTCAATGAGTTCCTGATAGTTTTGCTGATGAGCATAGACCAGCTCAGCCTGGGTTCCAAAAGTCATTTCTTTCTCAGGGCTGTCTGCCACTGTGAGATCTTCAAAACAGTCTGTTGAGTTGAATTTGTACCTATGTAGACATGCAAAATGTTTCAGTGGTAATAATATTGTTCAGTTTGAACATGTGGCATGTGCTCATTGGTTCACTAAGCATTTTAAAAACTCATTTATCTCATTTAAACTTTATGACAATTCCTGAGAGATGTTTTTATGCCCGTTGTACAGGTGAGGAAAGTGAGGCTTAAGGAGGTTGGGTTATTTGCCCAAAGCTCACAACAAGTGACTGAGCTAGGATTTGAGCCCAGGTATGTCTGACTCCAGGAGCCTTTTCTTTAAGCACTGATCACACTGCCTCCTAGTGGCAACCACAGTAGATAGCTATCCTATATAATAAAAGCCTAATATGCTAAGTGTCCGGTCGTCCGTTCAACCAATCAAAGCATAATACTAATGATATGCTAAGGCTGCTCAACCGCTCGCTATGACGTGCACTGACCACCAGGGGGCAGACGCTCCAACCGGTAGGTTAGCTTGCTGCTGGGGTCCGGAAGATCAGGACTGAGCGAGTCTGGCCAGACACGCCCTGGAGCCCTCCTGCAGTCCCTACCCCACTGGCCAACCTCCCGCATCCCTCCCTGGCCCCGATTGTGTACCAGTGGAGTCCCTCCGCCTGGCCTGCACCCTCGCACAATCCGGGACCCCTTGGGGGATGTCGGAGAGCCAGTTTCGGCCCAATCCCGCAGGCCAGGTTGAGAGACCCCACTGGTGTACGAATATGTGCACCAGACCTCTAGTCTATCATAATTGCCATAGATAACTTTGAAAGATAGTATAGCAGAGCATGGGTACCATGGGTGCTCATGGCACTAAGGTCCCAGATCTGGAATGGAATCCTGTCCTACCACTTCTAGCTATAGGAACCTGGCAAGGTATTTGATTTCTCTGAACCTCACTTTCCACACTTAGAAAAATGAGTTCTCAAATAATTGTGTATGGAAAGGGAAAGGAAGAAACCAAAGAACAAAAAAACCATCCAAGTCTTCAGTTAGTTGGGGCAGCTGGATGGTGTCCCAGAGACAGGGAGATGATTTACTGAGACAGGGACAATTGGGAAAGGAGTAATTCTGTGGGAGAAAATCATTTTGAATGTTAAGTTTGAAATGCCTAAAGGGTGTCTAAGTGGCTTTGTCATTGAACTAGATTGTAGGGAATGAATGTGATAATGTGTATAAAACTTATCACAGGCCCCGACAAATAACCTGTGCTCACTATCTTAGGTATTTTTAACAATAGTAAGTAGTGTTACTTTTACAGAATCACCGCTCATTTTAGATGAATACACTTTGTGAAATGTGGTCACTTTTTCTCATTGTCGAACCTGGTTATTTAAGTTCTGGAGAGTATTCAGTGATCAGAATGAGATAGTTTAATAGACTTCTCACTAAATCCTCAGGCCCCTGCTGCTTACAGAAACAGCTTTCTGTCCTGATGTTATATTTCTGATGTGCGAATGTGTTTCAGGAAAAAATAATGTAACTGTACCATATCACTGTGCTCAGTGGTGTAGTTCTTTGGCTTTGCTGTTACAAATCTCTACTTCTAGAGGGTAGAAATTGAGCTTGATAGCATTCTCATGATATGTGAATAAAGGCCCTCCCTTGGTGTTGCAGAACCTGACTGGTAAGGCTTTTGTACACTTGAGGTGATTTAACTTAATTTGTTTGAAAGGTATTTTGTCTTCACTGGATAGAATGTCTTTTGTTAATGTTTGATGCCATATTTGAATCCAGGCTAGGGAATGCTCTTTCAACACTGCAGGATACTAAGTGATTCCTCTCAGACTTTTCTATAGCATGGTCATCTCTGGGAGAGACGGAAATTCATGCTTTTATTCCATTTCCAAATTAGAGTTCTAAATTGTGAAAGATGGTTTCGTTCTTAAAAGCAAGTGAGGTCCAATTCAGGGTTCCCTGAGTTCCAACAAAGTTGTCTCTCAAGTATTGAAATTTGGTTGAGTAGAGCTCAGCATACTGTGGAAGTTTTCCTTTGAGCTACATGGGCCTTTCAGATTATTCCAGCTGTAATTTAGTCCTACTTAGACGCAACTTTAGAATTTATCAGGAACCTGCTGTGAGACAGTAACCAGTCCACTTACTCATTGCTCAGGAAAACACCATAGTTTTGGCTTGTTCAATAAGGTATTAATTTATTGAACAATTACTATGTTCCAGACCCAGCTCTGGGTTCTGAATATAGCCATGCAAAGGATATTCACAAGCTTATGTTCATGAGGAAGGAAAATTCATTAACAAATAAAACAAAAGCAATTATAGTGATGAGTGCATTAAGGAAATAAATAGGGTGTCAAGGAAATTGAAGGCCTCTCAGGGGAGGCAACATTTATTTGAGACTTGAAGAATGAGTCCAAGCCCAGGCAGCATAGAGGGAGGGAATGAGCATTCTAGGAAAACGCTAAGGCAAAGTCCCTGCATGAGAAAAATCTCAGGATATGCTCGGAGTTAGCATAGTTAACAGCCACTGCAGGGAAAGCATAATGAGAGGCGAATGCAGCATCAAGTGAGGCTTGGGATAGATTACCGGTAATGGCAGGAAGTTGTTTGGGTTTCATTCCAAGTGCAGTGGGAAGCCCTCAAAGGGCTTTGAAGCAAGGGAATGACTTAGTCTTAGTCTATGTAACATTTTAGAAAAAACACTCTGTCTGCTTTGTGGAAAGTAGACTCAGAAGGGTAAGAGGAAGGAAGACCAGGTAAAAAGCTTGTCATCATTCAGATGGAAGATGATGCTTTTGTGGACAGGGCTGCTATCAGTAAAAATGAAAAGATCAAGACAGATAGGTTCAAGATGGCTTTTTGAAATAAGAGGATTTGTTAACAGGCTGGAATGGAAGCCAAGGGACAAGAAGAAATCAAAGATGCCTTTTAGGAAGGCTGAGGAGCTAGGTCAGTGATGGTGAACCTATGACACGCGTGTCAGAGGTGACACGTGAACTCATTTTTTTGGTTGATTTTTCTTTGTTAAATGGCATTTAAATATATAAAATAAATATCAAAAATATAAATCTTTGTTTTACTATGGTTGCAAAGATCAAAAAATTTCTATATGTGACACGGCACCAGAGTTAAGTTAGGGTTTTTCAAAATGCTGACACGCTGAGCTCAAAAGGTTCGCCATCACTGAGCTAGGTGGTGGTGCTATTTATTGAAATTGCAAAAGTGAGGACAAGAATGGCTTTTGTGGGGTTGGGGGGCAAGTCAGGATTTAGTTTCAGAAATTGAAATACCTTTAAGACCTCCAAGTAGAGGTGTCAAGTAGACTTTGGATATCAATGAGGAGCTCCGAATAGAGTTCTGGGCTGAGGAGATCAATTTAGGAGTCATCAGCAATAGATGGTATATAAAACATATACCCCTACAGCAAGAGTATAAGCAAAGAAGACAGTCCTAAGAGTTTGAATGGGAAAGAAAGCACCAGCAAATAAAGTGGAAATGGAATCTCCCAGGGTGGCCGGAGGGAAATCGAGAGCACTTAAGGCTGCAGGAGCTGAGAGAGGACGCTATTTCAGGAAGGAAGGATTAGTCAGTATGTCATGTGTGGCTGAGGTATCCCATAAGGGGAAGAGAGAACATGTCCTTTGTCCACTGGATTTGGCGGCAGGAGGTTGTTGGTGACTTTGTGTAGGCATTTTCCCAGAGGAGGAGATAGAAGCCAAGCTGAGCTGGGTTTAGAATTAAATGGGAGGTGAGATCATGGAGACAATACGTGCAACAAACAAAACTTGTTTGCGACGATTTGTTGAAAGGAAAGTAGAGAAATGGTAGCTGAATGACGGAGAGAGAATTGGATTCAGGAGAGCAGGGCTTTGGTTTTGGGTTTTGTTTTTTTAATGAAAAATATTACATATGTATATATCAGAAGTAGTGCTGAGAAAGGGAGGTTAATGACTGATGTGAGAAGGAGGTGACTGAAAGAGTGATGTCCTTGGGAAGGCAAGAGTGGTGGGAATATAAAAGCTGGGCCCATTTTTAAAAGGCCTGCCATTCTGGTCTTAAAGATAAGATTAGTTCAAAATACACTGTAGACATGTGCTAGATCCTGTAGTATTGGTTGTGTACGTTCTAATAATGCAGGGGAGCCAGCAGTGGAGGCCAGCTTATTGATAAGGGGTTTTAAGGAGAAGGTGGTAACACTCAAGTGGGACCTTGAAGGATGAGCAGAGGTTGAAGAAGGGACAGTCACACTGATGAAGAGAGTGCGTGGGAGCCAGCAGTGCAGACAGGAACTTGTATGAAGAGAGCTCCCCTGATTGGAGGAGAGCTTTCTCATGGAATGCCTAGTGGGGAAATGAGGGTAGTGTCAGCCAAGACCAGATGAGGGCTCTTGAATACCAAGCAGAGGAGACGAGTCGATCCAATAGGAGCTGGCTGTGCACTTGAGCAAGCAAAGGGAATGCTGAACATGACTTTGTGGGAGGATGAAAGTCAGAGCTGTACCCAGGTGGCTGGACAAGGAGGGGTTGAGGGGTTGGTTGCTGTATTAAAAGTCTAGATGCAATTCTGTCATCTGGGCTTGAAGCCCCGAGGCCTCAGGCGGGGGTGGCAACAGTGGAAATGGAGAGGTAGTAACAGGTATGAGGAATATTTGGAGGGAAGAACTGATAGGATTTAGTTATCAGTTTGGATATAAAGGACAAAGAAAACAAAAGCAGAAGATGACTTCAAGGTCCCCAGACAGAGAGTCTGATGATGTCAGGAATAGTTGGAACTTTTTGAGATTTGGGTAAGCACAAATTGTCCAAAAGGAGCTACAGGATTTTGTAAAAGTCTTGAGATGTCCAGACTGGAGACATAGAGTAATTTCCAAACTGAAAGGCACCTGTTCCCTGACTGTCAGCATGGGGGGAGTTGCATTAGCAGGGAGGGTGAGCTCTTCCCTTTCCTGTGGGAATGAGTGAAGAGCTGGGCAAGCAGCAGCCTGCCCTTGGTCTCCAGCTTGGAGAGTGAGCCCCACAGCCCAGCTCTGAGGCAGTGACAGAGACCAGTGCCTAGGGCAGTGATGGCGAACCTTTTGAGCTCGGCATGTCAGCATTTTGAAAAACCCTAACTTAACTCTGGTGCCGTGTCACATATAGAAATTTTTTGATCTTTGCAACCATAGTAAAACAAAGATTTATATTTTTGATATTTATTTTATATATTTAAATGCCATTTAACAAAGAAAAATCAACCAAAAAAATGAGTTCGCGTGTCACCTCTAACACGCGTGTCATAGGTTTGCCATCACTGCCCTAGGGTCTCCTTTCTTGGCATGGAATTTATTCACACCATTTAATTATTTTAATATGTATTTGCTATGGAATCTGGGAAAATTCATTTCTTTATTCAGCCTATCAGAACACTTAGGTTTGGCAGATTATTTTTCAATTTAAAAACCTGCCTACGAAAATAAAAATTCAGCATCTTGTCTTCTTATTCTGTCCCATTTTAAATATTGTAAGTGAAATTGGGAAACAGAATTTGAGCTTTACTTTGTAGGGTATAAGACCTAAGTGTTTCTTAACTTCACCTCCCTATTTGTCTTGGAACTTTGCCTCCCTCTCCTCCTCAAGAGCCTCTTAGTCCTCTCCACAAAGCACCTGCTTCCTTTTGGGTTATTACTCCTAATCTAAAGGGGCTTTCAGGGTCAGAGAAGGTCCTCCCAGGTTGGGGACACCTCCCTCTGAGTCTCACGACAGACTCCGCGTCTAAACAGCTCTGTCCACTGCAGCAGATCCTTACCGCAGCCAGAGAGGATTCAGAGTCCTGTCTAGAAGGAGGGGATTGTTACAGTGCCGGAGGAGGGAAAATGCCCAAGTTCTGCTCTCGCCCTTGAGCTTTAAATTCTCAAGGACTCTCTTATTAATCTCCCAGAATCACTGTTGGAAATCCCCATTCCTTTGGAGAGCATGTAGGGTTATCAGATAGTCATTTCTGAGGCCTTCCCGACAAACTAGCTCTGACATTTTGAAAAAAGCTTGAGAATAGAACTGCTGAGTAAATCTCCATTTTAACAGTGTGCTTTTTTTTTTACTTGGCACAAAAGGAATGAGATGTCCCCAGCTGGTGTATCCAGAATTTCTCCTCTCTCTGCGTGTGCACAAGTGCACACAAATACATACATATACATGCACACACTTGAGATGCTTTGGGGCCAGGATTCTCTTATGCAGACAGAAGTGCCAGTCATGTGCTTCAGAACCAATGTTCCTTCTCTAAGGTTAGGTTGCTATCACTAAAAAGCAAGTAGAGTTAGATATTGCTTGCCTAGACACTTTCCTGCCTTTTAGACCATGTTGCCTCAGAGAATTTCTAAAGAATTGTCTTTTTTTCTCTTTTCAGAGGGCCAGTTGAGGGTGGATGCTAATATATCTGTGCATCGCCCTGGGGAGCCTTTGGGTGTTCGAACTGAAGTGAAGAATCTCAACAGTGCCAGGTTCTTGGCCAAAGCAATAGGTGAATGTCAGCTGTTACTCCTAATTGTACCTCTCTGTGTCCATTATCTATTGCTGTGTAACAAACTACCCCAAACCTTAGTGGCTTGTATAGTAACTTTCAGTTTCCATGGTTTTTTGCACTTGTGCACTGGGTGGTTTTGCGGCTGTCCTGCCTCAGCTCCTTGATGTGACTGTGGAAGCTGGCAGCCCTTTGGGGCCTTGGTGCTGGATGTATGCTAGGCTTCTCTATCCACTTGGTCTTTCTTCATTTGCTTGCCTAGCCTGGGCCTTCTTGTGTGGCTTCGGGGGATTCCAGGGAAGAACTCTTGATAGGCAGCAGTTCTAGACCTGCGGTCACTGGGCCTAGATAGTGGAGCCAGCCCTTTTTCTACCAAGCTGTGTAACCTGCACTGGGTCATTTAATCTCTCTGAACCCAAGTTTTCTCAAAAAGGGAGAGAGTAGAGTTTAATAAAAGACCCTTTTAAGCACCATAATTCTATGAAGGCAACAAAAAGAAAATACAATGTACAGTAGTCCCCCCCTTATCCACAGAGGATATATATTCCAAGACTCCCCATGGATGCCTGTAGCTGTGAATAGTACCCAAACCCTATACTATGTTTTTTTCTATACATATCTATGATTTAATTTATAGATTAGGCACAGTAAGATTAACAATAATAAGTAATACTAAAATAGAATAATTATAAAACTATACTATGATAAGTTATATGGATGTGATGTCAGTCTGTCTTTCTTAAAATATCTTATACAGTACTGTACGCACCCTTGACTTGTGATGATGTGAGATGATACAATGCCTAGTGCAGTGAAGGAGGTGAACGACATAGGCACTGTGATGTAGCCTTAGGCTACTGTTGACCTTCTGAGGATACATCAGAAGGAGAATCCTCCCCTTTGAGTCATCCTGGGTCATATGTTGATGGTTGGATGTCAGGAGCACACATTGTCTGAGACTGAGGAAATTTAACCTTGGACTGTGGTTGAATTCAGGTATCTGAAACCAGAGAGTGAAACCATGGATAAGGAGGGAGTTGCATAAAGGAAGAATTATTATATATGATTCTGTTGACTATTTTTTGTTAAATATTTAAAAAGTTTTTTAAAAATTGCTTGGCTGGATGAAAGGAATAAAAAAATATGTTACTAAATTACTGTGTTTTTCTTAGACTATGAAATTCAGAGGCAAATCGAAGAACTTGAGAATGGAGGAGAAATTCTGAATGAAACTCGCTCCTTTGATTACAAGCTGGGGTGAGTCTGCATTGACAGACGTCTTGAGTGCAGCTGGGTGGGACTCCAGTCTGGGCTCACCGCAGATCAGCCATGTGACTGTGAAAAAGGTGCTTAGCTTCTCTGCAGTTCCATTTCCTCATTAGTAAAGTTAGGAAAATACTATGTCCTACGAGGTTATAATACACCCCGCAGGGCTGGTAAAAGGTTTAAACTGAACCAGTTACATAGTGCTTAGTCCTTGGTCCTGGCTCTTCCCTTGCTTCCAGGTTACCTGCTTTGCGGCAAGAATTTTTATTTCCTCAAATTCTATCAGACGAAAGCTCTACCAATTTAAGCTAGAGGTAGAAGAAAGTTTAGAGCTGGTCATAGAGGTTCCTTTTTTTGTTTAGATAACATTGACTTTAATTTTCTAAATCAGAAATTTTGCAGTCTTATACTTTTAGCAGAAGATCAAACAAAGTGCAAAAGCCTAGACTTAGAGCTGGTTAAAAGCTGGAAGCATTGAAGCAATTTCTTTTTTTTTAATTAGCATTCTAAACATTTTTCTTTTTTAATATTATTTTTAATGTATTCATAAAATGTCTCCCAAGGAAAGCTGAAGAGCTTGAATCTGCCTGTGCCCCTTATTGACAGGGAATCCCCTCTCTGCGTGTGTGCCAGCCAGTGCCGCATGCAATATTCATTTAATGTTTTCTTACTTAACTATTGTAGATGCACCGTGCCGATGAGAGACAAAGAAGGAAAGCAAGACTACAGGTGATTACTCCCCTTATCAAAACAGCTTTGTGTATTTGGGGTTAGGGGCGTATTTCAAATCCACTAATAATTTTTAGGAACCACTTTTTGTTATTGTTGCCTGATGGAAAATCTAGACTTCCTCTTTTATTGAATACTGAGAGAAAGAATAGATTCTTAATTGGGTTGCCTTGGAATGACTTATTAGATAGGATTCAACTGTTGGAAGATGCTTGCTCCCCCACTTCTGTGTGAGAGTTGCTATAATTCAGGGGTGGGGAACCTTTTTTCTGCCAAGGGCCATTTGGGTATTTATAACATCATTCACAGGCCATACAAAATTACCACCTTAAAAATTAGCTTGCTATATTTGGTCAAACCTTTAATTAACTCACCCCTTGTGCCTTGGCAGGGCCAGACCAAATGATTTCCCGTCCCTTGTATGGCCCTTGAGGGCTGGACATTCCCCACCCCTGCTGATTGAACCCAGAAGATGGCAGTTGAGGATAGGTCCTAGCCTGTTCTTATTCCTACATTCAGTAACAAGTTCAATAAGGCACTGAAGTTCCTTGAGAAGAAATGAAAAAAGAGATGTATATGCTCCTGGCATTTCCCTTCAAACCTCAGGTGATGCTGTTTAATTGATAAGTTGGACTTAATATGAGATTCAGAAATAAAGCAAGAAATAAAGATACGCTTAAGCTAACTTAAACCTTTCATTTATTTCCCCATTGAGTTTAGCTGATTGCAAAGGTTGAAGTGTTACACATCAAAGTTGTTGAGGGTAGCCCACTCTCCTTCATTATGTGCAGAAAGATGTAGTAAGAGCAGCTCCTGCTGTCAGTGAGGGACAAGTGTGGTGTCATGTGGGAAAGAAGCAGCTCATAAACCCTTAGAGTGAACTTCACCTCAAGGACGCCTCTCATGGTGTCTGAATGGCTTTAATTACTGTGATCTTCTGGGTTCAGTCTGTTCTTCTCAAGAACGTTTGTCTTCCAGTGTTGCCCCCACTCTGTTTCTGCTGCTTTCTGACCGAGCATGGAATAGAGTTAGAGTTTAGCTAGTGGCTTTAGCTCAGTCCCCAGGTTAATAGACAGGAGTCCCTCTTACCTTCAGAAGTCGGATTGATTCATAGCACAGATCTGGCATCAAGGTGATGGGTTGCTTGCACTTCAATCTGTTACCTCGGAGTCACCATTTGTTCTGCGTTTCCTGCATCTGCATAAACCCTTTGACAGGTATAAGCAGAGAGAAAATGATCGATGCTGGAATAATACGGAGGGATTATATGCAGTGGTGCAGCTTTCACATTTTAAAAATATTAACAATTTTTAGAGCAGTCTTAGGTTTATTGCAGAGTTGAATGGAATTACAGAGTTCCTCTATGTTCCATGATATGTACCACATACCATGTACTTGTCCTTTCCCCCATAGTTTTCTCCTGCATATATATGGAATGTGGTACATTTGTTACAATCAATGAACTGAAATTGATACCTTATTATTAACTAAAATTCATAGTTTACATTAGGGTTCACTCTTTATGTTGGACATTCTGTGGTTTTGGACAAATGTATAAAGACATGTATCCACCCTTACAGTGTCATACATAGTTTCACTGTCCTAAAAATCTTATCTGTACTTAACTCACCCCTCCTCCTCTCTCTCCCCTCCATTCATTGCTTCTGCTTCTCAAGAAAATGTTTTCTTATTCTTTGACTTTTCGTTAATTACACAACTACAAAAAATAGTGAAAATTTTAAAAGGGGGGAAGTCATCTATCTTTCTCCCTAATAAGTTGTTCTTGTTTGCTCATATGTCTTCATGAATATACTAGAGGCCCAGTGCAGAAATTCGTGCACGGGTAGGGTCTCTAGTGGCTGCCAGCCGGGGCCTCCCTTCCCCTGCTGCTGGCTGCTGGCCAGGGCCTTCCTTCGTTCGCGCCACCCCCTGGTGGTCAGCACACATTATAGCGAGTGATGGAACTCCCAGTTGGTCGAACTCCCGAGGGGACACTTTGCATATTAGGCTTTTATATATAGGTAGATACTTTATCCACGAGTATGCATCACAGCATGTCATGAACGGTGCTGTGCCTTTTTCATTCATCACTAGTTCATAAGCATGGGAATCAGCAGGGTTGGTGTTTCTAGCTGTGGTTTACACTTGTGCACAGATTGGTTCCCAGGAAACAAGGGGCCAATGTTGATATTGTAAGATAATAGAAAATATATGCAGGTGACATGGCCTCTCTATACAGAAACTTTCCTATGGATAATTGGGTTTTTCTTATCAAACTAAATACATCAGTGTCAGACCCTGTATCCTTTCTGCCTAGGTTTATTCCCGAGCCCAACCTGCCTCCCCTGCTACTCTACGACTCAGCCTCTCTGCCTGCTGGCGTGGACCCACAGCAAGTGATCAATATCGACCAGCTTCGAGAGCAGCTCCCTGAGCTCCCCAGTGTGACCCGGGAGAAGCTCGTCCAGCAGTATGGGATGCTGCCGGAACACAGCCTCACCTTGCTGGTAGGTGTGGATCAGAGGCTTGAATAAGCCAGCTCAGCAGTTGGGGAAGGCTGTACATTGGGCTCTGATGGAGCGGGCGGATTGCCTCCGTTGTACGAAAGATGCTCCTGGGCAGAACAAGGCTTGATAACCTTCGCTCACTCCCCTTCATGATAAATGCGCCTCATAAAACCGGAAGCATAATCTCATATCTCTTGTCTCCTGTGTAGAAAGGAGCGGCTGCTCAGAGCAGCAGTGGAGGCTTCTTGAAGAGCAAATGTTATGGGCGAGCGTTTTCCCCTGTGTCTGTAGGACAAAGGAAAATCTATGTATAGAGTTTCCAGCAGTATTGAACCATGACAGGGCCTGGCAGGAAGTTAGGTTCTCAAAACCCAGCCAGTTGTTTTACCAAGTGTAGAAGAAAACATTTATTCTACACGACATGCTGAAAACTCTGACTAAAAATATCGGTCCTTTGAGGCTTGAGGATGCGTCTGAAAGAGGCATGAGAGAATCTGACACCATTGAGGTCTGTGTAGGGATTTTCCCATCCTTTTCACTGCTGCTAGGGGCTTTGCAGTCTTCTTCGTCATGGCAACATGAAAGTGATCCGGCACCAGTGAGTATAGCGTTCTGTCACAGTTGTCTTCTTGTCTGTCGGGGAGGAAGCAGAGCATTCTGTTGCTGCTGCTTTTAGGGACCAGGTGTATGCCACACTTATCTTTTGGGGCAGCAGAATCTAGCGAAATTCTGGATTTTTGCAATTTAATTGACCAATAATAAATATCTGGGGATGTTAGGATATACACATTTCTATGTAAATTTATACAGTTCAGTAACAGCAACCAGCCATTTCTGATGCAAGGTAGGCAATCAAATGTTTGTTGAATGAATGATTTTTCTCTTTATTGTCTATAAATCAGTTAATTTGACAAGTATCTACAGTGTCATGTGAAAACTCCTTTTTTACTACCAATAATGATTAGGCATGATCTTTTTTTTTTTTTTTTCATTCCATAGGCATAGTTGAGCATTGTTTCTTATAGGCTGTCTGTATATTTTACTCCTGCCTCTGTGGCTCCTATGTTGCTGTATTTTGATTATTTATTGGTGTGTCTTGCTCAGCACCTTGAAGGCAAGGACGGTTGCATCCTTACCCTCCCCGTTCCTCAGCATGGTGAGCACAGCAGCAGTGCCTAAAGCCACATCTGTGTATGAGTCTGTTAGCCAGCATCTCGTACAGAACACCTTTCACTTGCATTTTTCCTGAGTTGATTTAACAGAACTGAGATTCAGTCTTTCACATATTCCCCACCATCTTGATCACTTGACTTTTCAGAAAAAAAAACTAAATTCCCAGAATAAAAACAAAATGCTAAATTTCCATCCTGCATTTTCTGACGTATTGCCAAATTCTGTAGGGGATTGGAGGACAAGGGCCAAGACTACTCCGCCTGCAGACATCAGTTACCTCTCACCACTTGGCGTCCTGCCAGGTGGACAGAGGCCACTACTGGAGGTAGTGAATGATGAACCTGGGTTACTTGGCCATGTTTTTTCCAAGACTGATTTCGGAGAAGAATCCACTTACCATTCTACTATTTGCGGGTATCAGCTTCTTCATGAGAGAAGTGAAAGGACCCTTCTGCATCTTCTCTCGAGACTATGGCTCATTCTCTGAGGCACTGTCTGAAAACAGATGCTCCCTCCAGAGAGCATCTCCATAGGATTGTCACCCTCCGCCTCTGAGGAGCATGCTATGTGTTCTCCGAGGGCAGGACATTTTCACACTCCTGTTTGTGTCCCTGCCTCCCCTCTTGTGTCCTTCCTGGTGCTAGAACCCAGGAGTCCTTGAGTAAATGTTTGCTGAGGGGTGGCAAGTCTGTTTTCATAGTGGAAGGCCCCTTTAGGGAAACTTACCTTTGATCTATTTAGTTCAACACTTCATTAGCATCTCCTATGTAGCAGGTACTGAGCCAGAGCCAAAGTTTCAAAAAAAGATGTTTTCTTTGCTTTCTGAGAGCTTATTTATGGGCACACACTACAGGTACCCAGCCCCTGGGACAGGTTGCAGAATATAATGTGTAATGTGGAAGGGAGCGCGGAGGAGGTGGTGATTGCCATGATTAGGACAAAAGGGGAAACCCTCAAGAAGAAGATGATTTCTTGAGCCATTTTTGAAGGGACTCATTTTTTGATATCTTAAAAATATGCATATTTTTATAGCTTGAAAATAGCATGAGGTGATTTGGGTTTTTTAAGGGCTGTTACTTGAAATCTTCAAGATGGGGAAGAAGAGACTTGATAGGAATGGAAAGAGAATGATTCAGACAAATTAGGCATCCTGAGCTCTTTATGACTTTGTAATCATTGGAAGCTGAGTTACTCATAACATATCCGACAATGATATGTTCGTGTTTTTCTCTGCCTTCATCAGAAACAACAGATTGCTGAGAAGGGCAGATGCACAAATCTAATGAACCATCTTTTCAATTTAAAGAGTGCCCAGGAGTATTCATTAAGTAAATAGCAGTGGTGGAGGTGTGCTTTGCAGAGCTTCAGCTGCATGCTCCCTGCCTTCGCGTTGCTTATTAAATTAAGCATTGAGCACATACCCGCCCCACACACACATGCCTTACCCACAAATAATAACTTCAGAATTTAACTCTAGTCTTTAATTTATCTTGTCATTTTACTGTGAGATAAGCACTGAATTATTTATGGTTAACTTATCCTTGATATTTATAGAATTCCAGTATTGTATCTCAACATCCAGCCAATGGCTGCACATAGTAGGCACTCATTGGATATTTGTTCAGTGAGGGGAGGATGGAAGAGCAAATGCATGGGATACTAGAACAGGGTTCATGAACTACTTCTTCCCGGGAGAAGTAGTGTTTCTGGTAAAAGCACCCATTTCCAAAGGTCAGATACATAAGCCACCCTTTTGACAACCAGCAAATCGTGGCATGATACCTGTGTCACTGAACTCTGGTGAGGAGAACTGGATTGCCACTTCATGCCACCTGAGACAGGTACAAGTCACTTGGTCTCTCTGACTCATTTTTTGAACTAGTTTCATTAGGACATGAAATCAAGTCTACATTCTGATTTTCTCCTTTAAAGCCTCCTGATATTCCCCTCCCAACAGACACCTGTCTTACTTTTTAGGTGACTGGAGGAAAAAATAGTATCTTGCTCCACCAGAAACTTTACCCTAGTTAGCTAACCTTGCTTGCCTAACTTAGGTCAAACTGCCTTGATTTCTGACCTCATTTGTAAGGACTCAGGAGTAGAAATGTGGAAGCTGAGATTCAGGTATTAGAAAAGGAAAGTTCTAATAGCATAGCAAGCCTTTCTCTGAGTCAGTATATCCAAGAGTAATTATTAGAATGATCGAGATTATATGCATGTGCATTTTTCTTGGCAAACAATCCCAGGGTGATCTCTACGGGGGCATCTCTTCCTAAACTCTGCCTTCCCTGACTCAGCGAATGCAAACAAATTGCAGTCATCTGCCTAAGCAGCACATAAAGTAGGCTGTTCACTTACAGTCCAGTCTGCATTTTACAGCGGCCCACTTTTTAATCTACCCCACAACATCCCTCTTAGGTGCATAGAGTTGTTCCACCCATTCTACAAGTGAGGAGACATCACCTCTGTGGCTGAGTATAAAGCATTAAGTAACTTTCCCAAGCCTGTGGGGGAGCCAGGGTCAGACCGGGGTCAGACCGGCTGACTTCAGGGCCCAGGCTCTTCATCTGTAAGCTCTACTGCCTGCCTGTACGCATAATGTGCCACATGCAAATAGAGATAATGTTTCAAGTTGTTTGCAGTTTTAGATCACTTAATAGAGAAAATAGAATTTTTACTCTTGTCAACATTAATACTGTGTCAGTCCCACTAAAGCTTCATGAAGCACAGTCATAAAAAAACATCAGTTCATTTCAAACTTTGACCACCCCTCTTATTTTTCAAGATAATAAATAGAAAGTGCTGTCTACTAAGTTTAGTGAAAATCAGTCAACTCCAAAGAAAAGCAGAAAGTATGTCCACTTTTCAAGTAGAAAACTTCAGTCAGAGTAGAAATGCAAGCTTTCCTATGCAGCTTTGTTTTCTAAACTTTCTCCATTAGATACTTGGCTCCTTCTGACTGAATCATCAAGAAGGGTCCAGGTAGGGCCAAGTGCATGGGGCTTGTGGATTTTGTGGGATGATCTTGCCTAGAACCTCAAGTTACGCAGCTCGGCACATGTGAGGAATGACATAAGGTCACGGTGACTGGCTGTGAATGAAATTGGTAGGCAGAAAAATTTCAGTCTCCTGTGTTATGGGAGGAATGGTATAACATCCCCAACTTAGTGTTTTTTGAGAGCCTGCTGTACTCGTTACATTCCCTTGCTATTGTCAACCGAGAGCTTTTATCTTTTCCATGTTGCTTTTAACTCTTGGGTAGCCCTACAAGGCAGTAGATTAAAATACCAACTAAGAGACAGACAGTCTTGATTCCAGGTCTCCTGTCTGACACTAGGAGCTGGGAGGGTTCTGCAGAGGTAACTGGAGCTGAAAGAGGAAGGGAATGACTTGCTTACCCCAAAGATGATAGGCACAGCAGAACCTCACTGAATCTTAAAAAAAAAAAAAAGTCTAAATACAGCCAAGCAAATTCCCAAGGATATGCTGCCAGAGCAAAGAATGCTGCTAACACACTGAGAACCATGCAGGGCAGATGCCAAGAAAAGCCCAGCATGGCCCAGGGAGGCTGTAGGAAAACACGATGGGGCCATTCACATCAGGGGCCTGTGCTGCCACACATGTGTGCCTGTTCTCGTATGCAGCTTCAAGAAGTGTAGGAGTCTTTGAACAACTTCATTTTCCCCAGCTGGTTATTCCCCGTTTAAAGTCATAATCCTTTGTTTCTGACATCATAGAAAGGTTAAGGTGTCTCCAAGGGACAAAGAAACAGCAGTGATATCATGACTATGGTTGATTGTTAAATGGATTGTTTTCCAAGAGTTTTGTTTTGAGTCTCTAGTAAGCTTGAAATGGCCTGGTTTTTTTTCTGGATAAATTGCCTATAAAATAATTTCCCTTGGTAAATATGTATATATCCCATAGGCAGTGCTGCTTTAAAGCTAATAGTTTGAAAAAGCATCTGAAACCATATTGACTGGTTTTAGACTGCCCAAACTTACTGAGGAGCAAATACTCACCCTCTAACTCAGCCGTGGGCAAACTACCCGTTTGAAATGAATAAAACTAAAAAAAAAAAAGACCGTACCCTTTTATGTAATGATATTTACTTTGAATTTATATTAGTTCACACAAACACTCCATCCATGCTTTTGTTCCGGCCCTCCGGTACAGTTTAAGAACCCATTGTGGCCCTCGAGTCAAAAAGTTTGCCCACCCCTGCAACTCCTGATGAAGGAAATTCCATTTGCTCAACATTGTCACCCACCATATTTCAGCTCTGTTCAATTTTCGAAATTGATTTAATTCTTAATAACATCGCATCCAGTGCTTGCCAGTTTTGGGTGCTTTCACAGTTAGTCTATGCACTGTGAAAAATAACCAATATTTTGTTCTGGTAAAGTTGAATAAAAAGATGTATCTTCCACACAGCCAGCATGGCTCAGTGGTTGAGCATCAACCTATGAACCAGGAGGTCACGGTTCGATTCCCAGTCAGGGCATATGCCCAGGTTGCGGGCTCGATCCTCAGTGTGGGTGTGCAGGAGGCAGCCGATCAATGGTTCTCTCTCATCATTCATGTTTCTATCTCTCTCTTCCTCTCCCTTCCTCTATGAAGTAAATAAATCGATACATATTTTAAAAAGATGCATTTTCTAACTTCACTCATGCAAAACCAGCAGTTCATTTCAGATGTAAGTGATAGGCTTCCATAGATAAGGACCTCAGCTCAGAGACATTTGATCCTCAAGGACTGCCCACTGGGGCAAAGTGCAGGGAGGAGTGAAGGTCCCGAGTGCCCAACCTCGGGAACTCAGGTGCTCTGTCCTTAATCCATTCTGAAGCCTGATTTCCTATTTGTGCAATAATTTCCTTTGGGGGCAGTAAACAGAAGGCTGCTGTTAAGTAGCACACACTCCCTCCATTTGGGCCCACTGGGCAACAGTGACTTTAAGGACATTGAAATGTGATTACAGTCAGAATTGATTGCTCAACAACATGGTTTTGTGTCCCATTCTTGCAGATATAGTCATCTAATTATGCCTGTCTGCTGTCGATTTTTATTCCTGAATTACAGAGATTTTGATTATACAAGGGCAAGTCTTATTTCCAAGTTGGTTTCCCTCAACATCTCTCTTAGAGTTGATGCATCTCAGAGAATATAAACTTATTTTCACATTAGGCTGAGCCAGCTGTAGGTGAGAACACTTCCTGAATAGAACCCGGACTCTGAGTTGAACTCAGATATGTATACTCTCCAGATTTGCTGGGAACAGAGCACAAGTGAAATGTTGGGATCAGAGTTTTGCTCAGATTTTAGGGGTCCCCAAGCCCTGCTGGGAACATGACTTGGGGGTGGAAATTGTGGGGACCAAAAGAAGACTATAGAACTCCCTAGTTGTGTATTCCTTGAGAAAGACTAGAGGGTATACCCTGTTTCTGGGTCAGTTTCAGAACTAGAGATCCCTATATTCTTAAAAGTGGCAATGATAATTCAGGATTCTGGCTTCCTCCTTACATACTCACGTGGAAAATGGTATCCCCTAAGCCAGCCTCACACCACCAATTGACTAACTTTTGTTTTTCCCCACTGAAGACTCCAGGATGAGTTTTTTTCTTTTCTGTTCACTCGCTGAAAGATGTCTGCAGTCACTTCTTGTTTCCATGAAAAGCAAAGGGTGGATTCATTCACAGCACAGATCCAAGTCGCCGCCCCACTGTACACTGCAGTCCTTAATCTGGCCATGACTTCTGCTTCCTGCCCTGGAACCACCACTCTGTCGCCTTACCTAATTTCCATTTCCATCCCAACACTAACATGTGTTATTTCCTGGGCCATTCTTCACAGAGTTGGCGGGTCTGTGTTCTGTTTTTCTCACGTTGTAAGAATGGCCAGATTCACAGGGAAATGAGGGAACCGCAGAGCCCCCATTGATATGTACATGCTGGGTATCTCCAGAAATGCTCAGTGGCTGCTCATCTCAACACCCCTGCTGAATGGCCGATGCACTTTGTGTTTGCACCTCCACAAAATGATACATCCGCCATGCGAGAGCCTCGCCCAGTTGAAGCCACTGTTGCTCGGTCCCTAGAAGTGGGGCATCCTGTACAATCAGCCGCTCCCACCACAGGCACGATCTGCCCAGTTAGGTATAAACCCACAAATGAGTTACCCATAGTAAAGGAGTTAGAATGCAATTACGTACAATACACTTAATATCAAAACTATAGGAGTGATAATGGAATTTATTTTGTAACGTGGGGAGGTATTTCAGAATTGGGCATTGTCTTTGTTTGGATGTACTCGCTGTAACTTCTCTCAGGAGAGAGTGTGGAGGGGGTACAGAAGAGAAGCTGGGGGAGCTCTGGCTGCCTTGGGGTGGGAGACACTGTCTTCCTCTGTAATCTGGGAACAGGTGTGCTTCATGCCACAGCAGTGAGTGCCACGTGGTCATACATTGGCAAAGGCAGAACATGAACTTCCCATTTTCTAAGCTAATTGCCAAGGGCCTTTGTAACATTCTTAATATGTTAAGAACCTTAAACAGCTGGCTGGTATCAAATAAAATAATGGAAGTGGTGGGAAAGATCATTCTTTTGATGAACAAGTTGCTTCACATTGTGCCTAGCACTGGTGCTCGGTCTCAGTCCCCAGGAAGGCAAGGACATGCCTTTTCCTTCATCAGAGGCAGTGGAGCATGGATGTTGAAATCCCAGCTCTACCGCTTTCATGTTGTGTGACCTCTGGCAAGTTAGTGCTTCAGTGTCCCCATTTGTAAAAGAGAATTCTGCTACTTGCCTCGTAGTGTCATTGTTGGAATTAAACGAGTTAATGTAAAGCACCTAGAACAGTGCCTGACACATATTATTGCTGTTAAAATGTATTATTATTATTAATTATTATTAATATCACTAGCAGCAGCTATGTGCATCTCCCCGCTGGTCTGTCTGCTGATCTCCGTGTCTCCCGAGTCTTCTAGAAATACTCCTGAGAGCCTTTTAACTGCTTGGAACTGCTAATCTGGGGTTGCTGTGCTGCCAGGTCATCCAGTCACATAACCAGCTGTTCCTCAACTTTTACTTTGTGGGCTTTCTTCTCTGAATCTGCTGCTGGGCAGCTGTCTTTATCTGGTTTCATCCAACTTCTAAATACAGTCCTGTCTGTCATCAGGTTCCCTGGGTGTGGCAGTTGAGAATCAGCCTTCATCTTATTCCAACTGGATGTTCTTCTGACATTTTATCATTTCTGAAGGCAGAATGTAACAGACAGCTTTGGGGCACATTGCTTCCAGGGCCTGATGCAAGGGTAAATCGGAGTTCCTTCCTAGAGCTGGCAGTGAGGCGGGGCGATTGATCCCCTGCTTTGCCTCACACCAGCATTGACCAGCTGACAGGCCCATTAACAGTGGAGGGTTCCCGCTAGTGTCTAAGAGCTGACCTGGCATTGGTTCTGGTGTAATTGAATGCTTTGGGAAATTTGATTAAAATGTGAAAAGGATGCTTCCCGGCACAGAGCTGTAAAGACAGGCTGGTATTATCCTAAAGACAGGACCAGTTGTTCCTGCTGCTTTAGCTATCTCTGAAGGGACAGTTGGCCAGGAGACCTGGCGCACTGTGTCATGAAGTTTAGCTCTGCCTGATGGAGAGAGTAGTGATGAGTTGAAGGCTTGCTTGTTGCCTTTGAAAAGGACCTTATGAGTCCCCTAATGCAGTGGCCTTTCTGCCTTGCTCTTAATACAGTTCTTATATAAGGGAATTACTGGCCCACTGTTTTTCTGACAAAACCAGATGGCCGCACTGCCACATTCACCAGGGACTTCTGAGATTTGTGCCAGGCTTAGTATTTGCCTGTCTCACAGAAAAACTAAGAAGATGTTACCTAGAATATTTTGTTTGTTTGTTTTTGTGTGTATTTTTCCTGAAAAGCCGGCTTCTGATCTGAAGAACCAGAGCAGACACCCATATGTCACTTTTTATTGATCCATTGTTCTTCAGCCCTCTGTCTGTAGCTCACCCGGTCATGATCACAGATTTTCATGTGCGTTTCCGATTATGTGCGGAAACCATGGACTCCCCAGTGGAGTACAGTTTCAGCTTGGAGAGGCTTCATCACAGCACTGATACAAAAAGACAAACAGAAATCTGACTTGCCATGTTATCCATCCAATAAAAAACCACCCAAGGGGAGAGGAATGGATATTCATCATGTCCCAGCAACTCAGCCAAGCCTGCAAGTTTAAGGACAATATTTCTAGGTGAATTTAGAAAACCTTTCTTTGGCAAAGCTGAGAGTTCTCCTGACAGCTCTTTTCCCCAGCAGCCAGCCCATCTGGGATAGAACAAAGAGAGTACTACCCAACTGATTTGGGCTGGATAGCGGTTTCTACTTCCCCAGCGATTTGTGTAGCATTGTGGAGGTTTGAATACTTTTCCATAAGTTAAGCAGAACTTCCTCTTCATGCTGCCTGCTTTTGCTTTTATCTGTAGTCAAGTGTTGGCTGCTGAGGTGGCCTCTGCCCTGTTTTAGCATGAGCAGAATAGCAGCATTGGCTTGAAAAGAGATTCAAGAAATGATTATGGGATTATTCAGTTGGCTTATCACCAGAGAATTTATCTGTTACAAAGGTCACATAGATTTTTTTGTTGTTGTTATGGAATTTCTACCTTAGCAACTGTCCCTGTGTGTATTTCTAGAGCACTTTTGTTACTATGTCTTCTTCCTAGTATCTAATTTTTTCCAGAAAGTTCTTTTGTTTAATGAAAGTTCTGTGAAAGAGGTGAGGGTGAGAGACTTACCTATAGTATGAAGCTGAAAAGCTATATTTCAAGGAAAGAGTGGTTTGATTTGAATTTCAGCAGGTTGGGGAAATCTAATACTTAAAATGTGTCTCCTCTGCATTTGGAAACGTCAGCTTCCCCTGTGCAAGTGGGATATGTTTTTATTTTTCTTACTAAAAACAAGGGGTGGACTTAGCCAGGTTTCCTGGTCCTGCCAAATTGATCTGAGCTGGAAGTTAGCTATGGTGCATAACTTGATATGTGCCTTGGGATTATTCTATGCATACTGTTGGCAATTCTGATATTTAAAAGTAAACATGGTATGCTAAAGAATGAATGTATGAATGTTCACATCTGATTTTGAAAAAATACACATGGTGATGGGAGACATTGATTCCATCCACCAATACTTACCAAGTAGCTGCCATGGCCCAGCACTGACTTAGCTCTAGTTACAGAATGAACAGGACAGCATGGCCCCTGACTCATGGAGTTGATGGTCCGGGCGAGGGTGGGGGCGGGGGGAGAGACAGTAGAGTCTTCTTCAAATAAGACTCCTTGTTGAGTCAACCCAGCTTATTGCTTTCACGGAGCAGGATGACAGGCAGGGTCAGCTGAGCCTAGCTTGCTTGGTTCAGAAGACGTAGAAACTGCTGTTCCCTCCATTGGTTATGTGGTCTAAGTGGGTCACATGTACCTGTGTTCTTCCTCATTTTGAAAACCACTCTGTCACCTCTTGGGATGATGTAAAGATGGATACAGTTACAATCCACTTTTGGTTTCTCAGAAGTAGAATATTCTGTTTGTTTCTTCTTGATTTGCTTTTCTTACCTTGTTATTCTAGCAATCACTAGGACTTCCAACAGAGGAAAGGACTGGAAAAAGACACGACAGTAAACTCAGGCTGAACATTTTGGGCCCAAGGATCAAGGATACAGAGTACACAGACTGACATTGTGAGGGCAAGCAAGTTTGGGGGGTGGGGGATTTCACTGTCCTCTGGTCCATAAAGTGAGGGCTGTGAAATATGTTCATTCCTTCAAGGAAGTGCTATATAAATGCATGGTGACAGTAGCAGAATACTTGCTATTTACTGAAAGTGATCAGGATTTTCTGGTGACATCTCCATATTTAGGAAATTGTCTCAGAGGAGGCAGAGGGTGGCAGTTTGATTTGTCTTCAGAATGCTGATCTTTCACTTTTTGGGAGGTTTTATACATTTTTTTTTTCTTTACAGAATGAAGTTGGCCTACTGGAGTTCTTCCAAAATGTGATGAAAGAAACTAGGGCAGAGCCCAAAAAAGTGACTAGTTGGGTCCTCAACACTTTCCTGGGTTTTTTAAAGCAACAGAACCTTGCTGTCAGTGAGAGGTGAGTGGGGTCTAGGGATTTCTTCTTGTTTTGAGATGAACTCTTTGTCCAGGAGCAGTTGAAATAGGGCAGGACCAGTGTTTTACTCTTCCTGTTCCCCTCAGTATCTCCTGACAAGACACAAACATCCCCTGGGAATTCCAAATTCTAAAGCTTTTCTTATGAAAACTCTGACTGTCCACAATGTCCTCTGTACTGTGGATGAATAGAACAAGGAGTTTGCAAGGTTGAGGGGCTACAGAACTATAAGAAGACAGACAGTGGGAGATCAAGATGGTGGCAGAGTAGGTGGATGTTACACTCACCTCCTCCCTGGACCAAACTGAATTACAACTAAAATATAGAATAGTCAGCCAGAATAACCAACTGAAGACTAGCTGAAGAGAAGTCTTATAACCAAGGATTTACAGAAGAAGCCACATCGAGACTGGTAGGAAGAGCAGAGTTGTTTGTTTGTTTTTGTGTGTATTTTTCCTGAAAAGCCGGCTTCTGATCTGAAGAACCAGAGCAGACACCCATATGTCACTTTTTATTGATCCATTGTTCTTCAGCCCTCTGTCTGTAGCTCACCCGGTCATGATCACAGATTTTCATGTGCGTTTCCGATTATGTGCGGAAACCATGGACTCCCCAGTGGAGTACAGTTTCAGCTTGGAGAGGCTTCATCACAGCACTGATACAAAAAGACAAACAGAAATCTGACTTGCCATGTTATCCATCCAATAAAAAACCACCCAAGGGGAGAGGAATGGATATTCATCATGTCCCAGCAACTCAGCCAAGCCTGCAAGTTTAAGGACAATATTTCTAGGTGAATTTAGAAAACCTTTCTTTGGCAAAGCTGAGAGTTCTCCTGACAGCTCTTTTCCCCAGCAGCCAGCCCATCTGGGATAGAACAAAGAGAGTACTACCCAACTGATTTGGGCTGGATAGCGGTTTCTACTTCCCCAGCGATTTGTGTAGCATTGTGGAGGTTTGAATACTTTTCCATAAGTTAAGCAGAACTTCCTCTTCATGCTGCCTGCTTTTGCTTTTATCTGTAGTCAAGTGTTGGCTGCTGAGGTGGCCTCTGCCCTGTTTTAGCATGAGCAGAATAGCAGCATTGGCTTGAAAAGAGATTCAAGAAATGATTATGGGATTATTCAGTTGGCTTATCACCAGAGAATTTATCTGTTACAAAGGTCACATAGATTTTTTTGTTGTTGTTATGGAATTTCTACCTTAGCAACTGTCCCTGTGTGTATTTCTAGAGCACTTTTGTTACTATGTCTTCTTCCTAGTATCTAATTTTTTCCAGAAAGTTCTTTTGTTTAATGAAAGTTCTGTGAAAGAGGTGAGGGTGAGAGACTTACCTATAGTATGAAGCTGAAAAGCTATATTTCAAGGAAAGAGTGGTTTGATTTGAATTTCAGCAGGTTGGGGAAATCTAATACTTAAAATGTGTCTCCTCTGCATTTGGAAACGTCAGCTTCCCCTGTGCAAGTGGGATATGTTTTTATTTTTCTTACTAAAAACAAGGGGTGGACTTAGCCAGGTTTCCTGGTCCTGCCAAATTGATCTGAGCTGGAAGTTAGCTATGGTGCATAACTTGATATGTGCCTTGGGATTATTCTATGCATACTGTTGGCAATTCTGATATTTAAAAGTAAACATGGTATGCTAAAGAATGAATGTATGAATGTTCACATCTGATTTTGAAAAAATACACATGGTGATGGGAGACATTGATTCCATCCACCAATACTTACCAAGTAGCTGCCATGGCCCAGCACTGACTTAGCTCTAGTTACAGAATGAACAGGACAGCATGGCCCCTGACTCATGGAGTTGATGGTCCGGGCGAGGGTGGGGGCGGGGGGAGAGACAGTAGAGTCTTCTTCAAATAAGACTCCTTGTTGAGTCAACCCAGCTTATTGCTTTCACGGAGCAGGATGACAGGCAGGGTCAGCTGAGCCTAGCTTGCTTGGTTCAGAAGACGTAGAAACTGCTGTTCCCTCCATTGGTTATGTGGTCTAAGTGGGTCACATGTACCTGTGTTCTTCCTCATTTTGAAAACCACTCTGTCACCTCTTGGGATGATGTAAAGATGGATACAGTTACAATCCACTTTTGGTTTCTCAGAAGTAGAATATTCTGTTTGTTTCTTCTTGATTTGCTTTTCTTACCTTGTTATTCTAGCAATCACTAGGACTTCCAACAGAGGAAAGGACTGGAAAAAGACACGACAGTAAACTCAGGCTGAACATTTTGGGCCCAAGGATCAAGGATACAGAGTACACAGACTGACATTGTGAGGGCAAGCAAGTTTGGGGGGTGGGGGATTTCACTGTCCTCTGGTCCATAAAGTGAGGGCTGTGAAATATGTTCATTCCTTCAAGGAAGTGCTATATAAATGCATGGTGACAGTAGCAGAATACTTGCTATTTACTGAAAGTGATCAGGATTTTCTGGTGACATCTCCATATTTAGGAAATTGTCTCAGAGGAGGCAGAGGGTGGCAGTTTGATTTGTCTTCAGAATGCTGATCTTTCACTTTTTGGGAGGTTTTATACATTTTTTTTTTCTTTACAGAATGAAGTTGGCCTACTGGAGTTCTTCCAAAATGTGATGAAAGAAACTAGGGCAGAGCCCAAAAAAGTGACTAGTTGGGTCCTCAACACTTTCCTGGGTTTTTTAAAGCAACAGAACCTTGCTGTCAGTGAGAGGTGAGTGGGGTCTAGGGATTTCTTCTTGTTTTGAGATGAACTCTTTGTCCAGGAGCAGTTGAAATAGGGCAGGACCAGTGTTTTACTCTTCCTGTTCCCCTCAGTATCTCCTGACAAGACACAAACATCCCCTGGGAATTCCAAATTCTAAAGCTTTTCTTATGAAAACTCTGACTGTCCACAATGTCCTCTGTACTGTGGATGAATAGAACAAGGAGTTTGCAAGGTTGAGGGGCTACAGAACTATAAGAAGACAGACAGTGGGAGATCAAGATGGTGGCAGAGTAGGTGGATGTTACACTCACCTCCTCCCTGGACCAAACTGAATTACAACTAAAATATAGAATAGTCAGCCAGAATAACCAACTGAAGACTAGCTGAAGAGAAGTCTTATAACCAAGGATTTACAGAAGAATCCACATCGAGACTGGTAGGAAGAGCAGAGATGTGAAAAGAGCTGGCCCCGCTCCCACAGGCAGTGGCTGAGATTCTGGAGGGATATCTCAGCTGCAAAAGTTCCCACTGAGAAGCATGGGGTCTCAACCCGAGGCCAGGCTCCAAAGCCAGGAAGAGGCACCCACATAATACTGGCTGTGAAAATCAGCAGGGATTTTGTCCGCTGGGGAGAGACAGCAGTCTGCTAAAGACACAAGTGCTCTCTTAAAGAGCCAATGCACAAAAATCTCATTTGCAGCCACTCACCTTGGGCTCCATAAGAGGGAGGGCGGAACGGACTAGAGTTATGTGAAGGAACAGCTTCTAGGATCCCTCTGCTGAGTTATTCTCCCACACCACAGACACCATCTTTCTTGGGTGGAACACTCCCCTCCTTACAGAATCCCCCAAGCTTGATCAGCACCTTCCCCTCATGAGAGATACACTAGCCCCATCCTTCCAACTCCCAGCAGCCCCACCCTGCTGAGTCGGGCTCTTGGCAGAATCTGGACAGACTGAGCCCTGTAGTTCTAGGACAAGGGACTCTTCCCTCGACCAATGGGGAGCCCTCCCTTCACATGGCTGAGTCATGGGACTGATAAACTCTGCTGGTCTTACCCTGATGATTTCCTGAGACCCCACCCACTACAAAGATGTGCGAGCACCCAGTAGGTGGCACACTTAACTTGGTATACCTAGGGACCTTTCCTGAGTGGCCTCAAACCCATTACTGGCACCGAGTTTGAACCTCAGTCTGGTGAATACCACTTACCCCTACTTGATGACTTGCTGAGAACCTACCTCATGCACCTTGAGTACCGCCAGAGGCTATTTCAGTAACTGAGCCTGACAGGCAGCCTGCAGATGGAGGCAGATTGAGGTGGATCTTAGGGTACAATGGGACTTTTGCTGACCTGCCCCTGGGCCTGGTGCTGGTAAAAGCCGGCCTTTGCGCAGCTTGATCCTTCCCACACATACCCAGGCCCAGCAGAGGCAGCCACAAATTGTGGATCGCTTTGTAGTTCCAATCTGGTTGCCCATGGTCAGTCACAGCAACGTCTGACATTGGCCTGCACCAGAGTCCCTCCCAAGAGGCCCCAGAACAGTATACCCAGTGGCTAGCTTAAGACAGCATCAGAGCGGGATCCAATAAGCTTCACAAGTGGCATTTCCAAGGGAGATCTCAGCAGGCACTAGACGCTAAGGTGAATTCTGCTTCCTGTGGTTAGCACCTGCACAACAGCTCAGACACTATGATACAGGTCAATCCTCACTGTCAGCCAGCCTGAGGGTTGACCCAACGCATGGGCCATAGCAATCAAAGACTCAATTACAACAGCCGGACCCACATAAAACATACAAGGGACATTCCTGGAGCACCCAGTTGAGGTGATCAAGGAGATTGTGCCACTGGGCTCCCACAGGACACCTACTACTTACATCCATCCTACCAAGAGTGGGAGTCACAGCAGATCTACCTACCATAGAGAAACAGAGTCAGCCAAAATGAGGAGAAAATAAACATGCCCCAAATGAAAGAATAGGATAAATCTCCAGAAAAACAAGCTAAATGAAATGGAAGCAAACAATTTTTCAGGTATAGAATTTTTTTAAAAAGATTATAAGGCTGCTCAAGGAACTTAGTGAGAAATACAACAACATGAAAAAGGACATAGAAACCATTATAAAAAACAAGTCAGAAATGAAGAATACAATAGAAGGAATAAACAGTAGGTTGAATGAAGCAGAGGACTGAATCGGTTATTTGGAAGACACAGTAGAGGAAAACATCCTGTCACATCAGCAAAAGGATAAAATAACTTTAAAAAATGAGGATAGCTTAAGGGACCTTTGGAACAACATGGAGTGTAACTACATCTGCATTAATAGGGGTACCAGAATGAGAAGAGAGAGAGCAAGGGATCAAGAATCTATTTAAAGAAATAATGACTGAAAACTTCCCTAACCTGGTGAAGGACAGACATCTGCCTCATGGGGATAACCAACAGGCAGTCAGACATATGGATCTGCTGCTGACAGATATATGGGAGGTAAAATCTGAGCATTCTCATGCATTCACTGTTCAGCACATGTTAACTCAGACTCTGGTAAGCCTGGGAAGACTAGTCAGCATGACAGACGCAGTCCCTGCTTTCAGAGCTGATGGGCCAGAAGCTGGTGATTACAAAGCAGTGAGTTAGATGCTCTGAGAAGGGAAACTAACAGCTAAGCCAAGACCTGAGCGAGGATGAGTAGGGTTAGTCAGGCAAAGTCCAGGGGTAAAAGTGTTCAGGCACAGGGAGCAACATGTGGAAAAGTCTTGAATAAGTCTGAGCATGGCACTTGTAGAAATGCAAATACATAGTCAGGTGTAAGTGGAACGTGGACTGGGCAGCATAGAGAAGGTACATGGAGTTGTGGGGACAGATGAGAACTGTCAGGGAGGTGGCCGATGAGCCTAAGACTCTGGACTTGAACTGAGAAGCATGGGCAGCAAAGAAGGAGAAAAGCCAGGCGAGAGCTGGTGTCACAGATGCCCCAAAAAAGGAGTTTCAAGAAGGAAAGAATGAGCAGCAGGTTTAAATGTGGAGAGTCGGGGAGAGAGAGTTCATTAGGGACACAGAGGCAGATGGCAGGACCCTGGCAAGTTCCCAGCCCCAGTGGAGCCCGGTCTTGGTGGGTGTGTCATTGTCTCAGTATCCATTGCTGTGGAGAAATACAGTGGAAAGATGGGCATATATATTGGTATACAGTTCCAAAAGTTGTTTGCTCAAAGGCGTGAACTCTCTACAATGCCAACTTGAGGTCCAGCCTCTTGCTCACATGTGTATATGCGTGTATTAATGTGGGGTCAGTGCACTTCTCTCCAGAGCTACTTGTCAGCAGTGACGCTGAAGGAGCTCCCCCCTCTGACCCTGTTTCCTCACTGTAAAAGAAAAAGGCCATACCTGCCTCCAAGAGTTTTGAGAGGAAAGTGCACAGTGCCTGGCACAGAATGGGCCCTCAGTGTTAGCTCCCTTCTCTTTGCCATCTAGGTGTATTAGGTGCCAAAGCAATGGCCACCCTCAGTCTCCTCCACACCTATCCATCTGTTGCCTTTTTGTCTTAAAACAGGGGTGAGGAACCTTTTCTTCTGCCAAGGGCTATTTGGCTATTTATAACATCATTCTCTTAATATAATTTACTTAATATAAATGTATGCTGCTATGAAAAAAGCTCCTAGGTTTATTGAATTTCGACTCCCGCCTGCTGCTGCCTGGGCAGGGCCAGACCAAATGATATCACAGGGCCTTATACGGCCCGTGGGCTGGACATTCCCCACCCCTGCCTTAAAGGATGGACAGGATTTGGTGAGGGAGAGGGGCTGCATGACACCAGTGGGGAGCCAAGGTGTGGGAATGGAAACAAACTGGCATGTTTTTGGACCAGGGAGGAGCATAGCTGGTAGGAGCAGAGGGTGGAAGATGTCAGAAAAGTACAGTTAACTGTATCATTGGAGCAGAACCGGAATATGTAGGGTGTGGGAACTCACATGGATCTCTGCAGTGTGTGGAGAGAGAAACAGGACCCCATCCAGGCCCTAGTTTAAAGCAGAATGGGGTGCTTCCTGTTTTAGACCTCTGCACAGTGCAGTGGGAGCAGAGAGGAGGGAGATGGTGTCAGCCAGGGGACGCCAGAAGAGCTGCAAGATGTGGTGTGAGCTTTTGGAGAAAATGCAAATTTTAGCTGTGAATTTATGGTTTCAATATTGTTGGCTGTGCTCCCTGAATTTTAGTCCTGGTAGAGACCTTAGATATCCTCTGGTCTGGCTTCTTCATTTAGCACATGGGGAAATGGAGGCCCTAATCCAGTGATGGCGAACCTATGACTCATTTTTTTGGTTGATTTTTCTTTGTTAAATGGCATTTAAATATATAAAATAAATATCAAAAATATAAGTCTTTGTTTTACTATGGTTGCAAATATCAAAAAATTTCTATATGTGACACGGCACCAGAGTTAAGTTAGGGTTTTTCAAAATGCTGACACGCCAAGCTCAAAAGGTTCGCCATCACTGCAATCCATAAGGTTATGTTGCAACCTGCTAAGATTGGAAGCCACATCCCCTGACTTTCAGGTCAGTTTCTTTTTATGTTGGTCTGTGAAATTAGGGGTTTGCTTAATGTGTTGGTAGCTTCAAAAGGAACTGAGGTTGATAAATGAGCCTGTTTAGTGAAGTTGGAGCTCCTGGTATTTATCCAAACAATTCATAAGCACTAGAGTTTTAAGAACTGAAAGGGAACACAATTAGAAATAATAAAAGTATACAGTTGACCCTTGAACAACCCAGGTTTGAACTGTGCTGGTCCAGTTATACACGTAGATTTTTTTCAATAAATACTGTAAATGTATTTTCTTTTCCTTATGATTTTCTTAATATACTATTTAGCTTACTTTATTATAAGAATATGTATAACATACAAAATATGTGCTAATCGACTGTTCATGTTATTGATAAAGCTTCCACTCAACAATAGGCTATTAGTTAAGTTTGGGGAAGTTGGGTTATTAGTTAAGTGGATTTTAGATGCACTTGCAATCGGCGCCCTAAACCTGGCATTGTTCAAGGGTATTTGGTTGTTCTAAAATCAGGTAAAGAGGAAGCTAAACAACAGTTCTGTTTTATTTTGTATGAAAACAAGCACTGAGGAGCCCAGACCCAGCTGGAACAGCTCTCTTCCTATACCTTCCAAAGACCTGCTAGCTGGTCTGGTTTGCCAGGCGGCCCTTGGGACAAACACTAATGAACAACCTTAGCCACTAGGGTGAACGTTCCCAACACTTAGAACAGCAGTACTGCTAAGCTCACAATAGTCCCATGATGACACCTGCAAGGAACACTCTAGAGCAGTGGTTCCCAAACTTATTTGGCCTACCGCCCCCTTTCCAGAAAAAATATTACTCAGCGCCCCCTGAAAATTAATTTTTTTTTTAATTTTAATAGAAATTAAACAGAAAGATATATGTATTAATGTTTCTACCTTTTTTGTAAAATATAGTAAAGAAAGGTGTAAATTAGAAACATTGAAGTTTGAAATTATGAAACTATTTATTGAACTCAGAATAGAAAGGTAATACAAAAAAAGTTAAATGCTCCTGTGGCCATCACCGCCCCCCTGGATCGCTGCAGCGCCCACCAGGGGGCAGTAGCGCCCACTTTGGGAATCACTGCTCTAGAGATAAGGCGCCAGGGACAGATTTTATAAATTAGCATCCATCTTTGTAGACCTCTCAGAGTTCTTAGAGGCTATCTAAGGCCCCTGGCATTTAAAGGATCCAACCAGAAAAGCTCTTTTTAAACATGGCTTTTTAATTACTTCGGGCATATTACTTTTAAAGTTGTTAATATCTAATTCTAAATTACTGTTAATAACAGGTTGGATTTCATTAAGAAGGTGGAAATGACATATTCCCTGAGCCAGCATTTCTTGGTAAAGCCCAGTTGTCCAGCCCAGTGGCGTACCCGAACTCCCAGGCCAGCTATGGCAGTAGTTCCTAAGGCTCTAAGGAACCAGGGAATGTTTCGGGCCAAGAAGGGACTGATTGTGACGGGAAGATTAGTCCAGCAGCATGATGTGTGGATGGCATTAATAATGGGGCTGTGGAGGTTGGGAGCCCATTAGAGGTCATGTGGCAGACCTGATTTTATAGCCTGTGAGCTAGGACTGGTTATTACTTTAAAATATATATATATTGAAAAGAGAGTCGAGACCAAGATGGCGGCATAGGTAAACACTGCAGACTGCTGCCGCAAACAACCACTTCAAAAATACAACTAAAAGACGGAACGGACATCACCCAGAACCGCAGGAAGGCTGGCTGAGGAGAGACTCTTCAACTAGAAGGAAAAATAACAGCACACCGAGGCTCAGAGGAGGCGCAGTGTGGAAAATACTCAGGTGCGGAGGTGCGCGCGCAAAGCGGGCTGGTGGCTGAGAGCGCGGTTGTCGTTTTCGGTCAGGGGGGAGTCTCAGACTCTGAGCTCCAGATACGGGCGAATCGCTGGGGACTCGGACCCAAACGGGAGAAGCGGGAGTGTCTGGCATCAGTTGGAAGGCAGCTTTCCCTCCGAGGTTTGCAGCGGTTCCGGGGGTTCTGAGAAGCAGAGCCTCTGGGAACAGGACTGAGGGCACCATAACGGCTCCCTCCGCCCGCCCTGTTGAGCCCGCCCCGCCCAAGCCCTGCGCAGAGCCATTTGCCGGATCGCCTCAGGCAAAGGCTAGATTAGCACCTCCCCAGAGGACAGAAGTTTTCCGCGGCAGACACAGCTGATTCACACAGCCAGTCGGCCTGGTGGTCAAATCCCTCTAGTATTAACTACAACAATCAAGGCTCAACTAGAACAAGACTGCGCACAAAGACCACTAGAGGGTGCACCAAGAAAGCATAAAAAATGCGGAGACAAAAAAACATGACAGAAATGGAGGATATAGAGCTAAAAAACGCAATTTTGAGGGCTTGCAATAAACTTTTGGAGAGCTTCACGAAAACTAATGAGACCCTCGATGCTATGATAAAGAAACTAGAAATTAAGCATACACGCTCTGAAATAAAGAATATTACACCCAATAGCAGACCAGAGGAGCGCAAGAATCAAGCCAAAGATTTGAAATGCGAAGAAGCAAAAAACACCCAACCGGAAAAGCAAAATGAAAAAAGAATCCGAAAATACGAAGATAGTGTAAGGAGCCTCTGGGACAGCTTCAAGCGTACCAACATCAGAATAATAGGGGTGCCAGAAGATGAGAGACAGCAAGATATTGAAAACCTATTTGAAGAAATTTTAATAGCAATTAAACAGAAAGATATATGTATTAATGTTTCTACCTTTTTCGTAAAATATAGTAAAGAAAGGTGTAAATTAGAAACATTGAAGTTTGAAATTATGAAACTATTTATTGAACTCAGAATAGAAAGGTAATACAAAAAAAGTTAAATGCACCTGTGGCCATCACCGCCCCCCTGGATCGCTGCAGCGCCCACCAGGGGGCAGTAGCGCCCACTTTGGGAATCACTGCTCTAGAGATAAGGCGCCAGGGACAGATTTTATAAATTAGCATCCATCTTTGTAGACCTCTCAGAGTTCTTAGAGGCTATCTAAGGCCCCTGGCATTTAAAGGATCCAACCAGAAAAGCTCTTTTTAAACATGGCTTTTTAATTACTTCGGGCATATTACTTTTAAAGTTGTTAATATCTAATTCTAAATTACTGTTAATAACAGGTTGGATTTCATTAAGAAGGTGGAAATGACATATTCCCTGAGCCAGCATTTCTTGGTAAAGCCCAGTTGTCCAGCCCAGTGGCGTACCCGAACTCCCAGGCCAGCTATGGCAGTAGTTCCTAAGGCTCTAAGGAACCAGGGAATGTTTCGGGCCAAGAAGGGACTGATTGTGACGGGAAGATTAGTCCAGCAGCATGATGTGTGGATGGCATTAATAATGGGGCTGTGGAGGTTGGGAGCCCATTAGAGGTCATGTGGCAGACCTGATTTTATAGCCTGTGAGCTAGGACTGGTTATTACTTTAAAATATATATATATTTTTTATTGATTTCAGAGAGGAAGGGATAGGGAGAGAGATAGAAACATCAATAATGAGAGAGAATCATTGAATGGCTGCCTGCTACGTGCCCCCTACTGGGGCTCTCAGCCCACAACCTGGGCATGTGCCCTGACCAGGAATTGAACCATGACCTCCTGGTTCATGGGTCAGCGCTCAACCACTGAGCATCACTGGCCAGGCAGAAGGCATTTTCATGATAGGGAAGATCTCAGCATTAAAGCACAAGAGAGAGGAAGTAGGTGTCTGAGTGAGTCTGAATCTTAGGAATAGAGGGGGATGGGGTGAAGAGTATGGGCCGAGGGGGTTGTTTGATGAAATAGGAGGAGGGCTCCCTTGAAAATTCTGAATCTTGCATCAGCTGATGTCCTTATGAAGTGGGAGGGGAGGGTCTTTGCCGAGAGGGGTTTGGAAAGGAGACTGTGAGAACAGTCCGGTTGCTATGAAGTTAGAGAGATAAAAGGACTATTGAGCAGCAAGAGCCCCTGGATGTCCAAGTCCCATGTCTTCCTCCAGGAGCTCTTGCATCTGCAGAAGGTGGACTTTGGGCCTAAAATGAGCTTTGGGATTGAGATGGTCAGCACATTTCTCAAGTACAGCTTGGCCGGATCATGGTTGAGAGGTGTCAGGTATCTATTGCCACAATCCAAGCTGGTGATGGAGTTGTGATCCTAAAAGAGCTCCAAAGTTCTGGATGAAGTTGGGAGAGGTGACATACCCCATCTCCCCGGCTCTGTAGATACTTTGGCCTTGGGGGATTGGAAGCAAGCACAGAAAGCTTAAGCCTTCAGTGTCAGCTAATTCTTGCCTGAGACGCGTTTACTGTCCAGAAACTGGTATTATCTGACATCAGCAAGTTAGTAGTTGTGCTTCTGTTGCCATTATGTTCCATATTGATGGTATATTTATTTATCTGGTGAGTGGGGTCCTTAAGGGTGAGACAGGAACTGATCTTTGTCATCCTCTTACTCGAGGTTAGCCCTGGTGTATCTGGAATTGGTATACACAGTATACCAGATACCCCTGTTATGGGGAAGAATTCTATGACACACATATTATTGACCTACTATGTGTCAAGCATTGTGGGTGTAAAAAGATGATTGAGAAACCCAAAGTTCTGTTAGGTCAGTGGAGGTGTTTTATAGTATAAATTTATCACCTACGTTATGAATTAAGGTCATTAGGTGAAAGGCAAAGTATTTTTAGTTGTGTCCTGTTTCTGTCCTTCTCTGTCCCAGCATCCCTTATATCCTGGACTCATATGGGAGTAGAGACCCCGTATTTGTTGTGTGTGTTTTTTTGTATGCTCTAGAATAGCGGTTGCCAACCGGTGGTCTGCAGACCACTGGTGGTCTGTGAGGTCCGGAAGGTTGTCGACCACTGTTCTAGAAATCCAGTTCCACCTCGGTGCTGATTGTGGTTCTGCACAGTCTAATTGGCTGTTGTATTTTCTAGGATTGCAGAGCATCCCAGAAACCCGATTCTGAATGACCAGTCAGTAAGGGTGGGAGGTTGGCAAAAGCTTATTTCCCAGTCCTCTGCCCCTCTTCCTGTTGAGATTTAATCAGGGGGCTTCACAGATGTTCCAGATGCCAACTAATAACATCAGGCACTCTCCAAACCTAATTTCCACAGGAGTCACCTTTATCCATATGTACTTTGGGATAAACAAACACTTGAAGGCTGATGTCTGCCTCCATGTGTTAGCTGCTTTCAGTGAACAATCCTAATGAGGTTTCACTGTACTTGCATCAGACTGCACAGTAAGGCACACCAGGTTAACTTGCATTCGCTTGGTCTGAAATTCATGGAAATTGGCAGAGGCTAAATAGCAGTTTTCTTTTTATTATCTAAGAGCTTACAAAGAAATTAATAGCGAATGATGGCAACCGAGACTCAAACAGAAGGTGTTTTCAAGTGGTGTTAAGCATTTCAGAAGCTTTCATTTACCCCCACAGGCTACCATGCTGTTTATAAGCTGACCCACCCATTTAAAACTAGTCCCTGATGACCTCAGATAGACGGGTTTAATTAGCCTAGTTCAGTGGTCGGCAAACTGCGGCTCGAGAGCCACATGCGGCTCTTTGGCCCCTTGAGTGTGGCTCTTCCACAAAATACCGACTTCTGCGCATGGGGCGCATGGGCCACAAAGTTTCAATTGCACTGTACATGCGCGCCCGCACGTGGTATTTTGTGGAAGAGCCACACTCAAGGGGCCAAAGAGCCGCATTTGGCTCGCGAGCCTCAGTTTGCCGACCACTGGCCTAGTTACTGTATGTGTTTGGAAGTAGCAAAACCATATATTTTAAAAGAAATCTGTAATTCAGTTTTGTTTTTTCAGTAATCTAGGCACTCATACCCCCTCACCCCAACTCCTACCCCTAAGTGTGAATTAATGACACTTTATGTGTTTGTTTGGTCCTTGGCCTTTTGTATCACAGCATCTTGGTAAATAAGTCATGTCCTAGAAGTATAGATAATGAATTCTAAGCCCTGTGTGTCCAGAAAGCTGTTGTGAGCCTTCAGGAGAGAACAGTTTATGAAGATGCCCGTGAGGATGGATAAAGAAGTGGTGGGTAGTCATTGCGTTCCCTTAAAGAAAAGCTCTCATAATAAAAAATAATTTATATTTCCACAGAAACTCTCAAAATGTGGCTTTGTTAGCTGTTTTGTTTGAAGTAATTTTTAGGCTGATCTTTCTGTTGAAAATACTTAATTACTGGGATTGTTGTTGTTTTTTCTTTCCTCATCATAGTTCATGAATTTTGCAGCCACCTCCTTTCTTTGACTAATTAAACTGAGCAATTGTCTGTTGCTACAACGTCTGCCAAGCAGCTGTTATTGTTGGGTGGTAAAACAAAGAAAAACAACACTAGTCACAAAAATTTGTTATATCTTAAAATACAAAATAAATAAAATAAAGCCCAAATGGCGTGTTGTTTTCCTTCCTGGGTGGGAGGTTAATTATTTAAACCTATAAAATCAAGTCTTGCAATTATGAGTAACAGTAAATGGATATGCTGACATGAAATGTGCATTTCTTTTCTCTCCTTTTGGGGGCTGCTAGTCCTGTCACACCTTCTGCACTGGCCGAGCTTCTCAACCTACTGGACCAGAAAGCAATTTCTTCAGCAGCAGCTAAAAAGGTATGTCCCCACTTCCTAAAGCTTCTCCCTGCTCTGCTGTCCCAGCAGAAGTTTTCTGCCATCACTCAGTGAATTTCATAGTTGAAGTAGTAAATGCTTGTAAGTGCTATTTATATGCTGAAAGGTAGAAATATTTTATTTAGCAAATAAAATAAAGCCAGTCTAAGCTAGGCAGGTGATTTGGTTCTCATCTTTGCTAACCAGGGGGAATACTTATTGTTTGACTTGCCTGGAATGTTTCCCAAACTTTTACTTATATAAAAGGCTGGGGCCCTGAAGTTCCTGGGGGCTTCTGACTGTGGAACTTGCCCTCGGCTGTGGGAGGCTCCGGCAGCCTCTGGTGCTCCCTCTCAGCCTCTACAGCCTCCCAGCCCAGGACCAGGGACTCATTTTTCTTTGTCATATGGTTGCCCTTGAAAGTCAGTCATTCAGCAAGGAGGGTGAGGTCAGACAGACTGCCTCACGCTCAGAGAAAATTTTACACACATGCCCAGAGTGTGTGCAAACACAGAACAATAGCATCATTATCATAGGCCACCTATGCCTGGTGCCTCATCTCCGCCTCCGCCTCCGTCTAACAATCTTAAGTGAGTGAAAGATTCCTGGAATTCTGAAAACTCAAATAAGTACCCAGAACGATCAAGAACACCAAGGCAGCCACCTGATCTCCACTTCAGGTATCTGAAGCTGTCGATGAGACAGCCAGAAACTAATGTTATTTTAATGGTGCCTTTTGCATTTAATAGTTATACACATCAACAGTAGTGGCAGATTACAAAGTGAGGCATTGGAAAGTGTCTGCTTTTGGCTAATTAGGAGGCACCATGAAGCATACATCTGCCCATTCGGGGTGAATCTGGAGACAGGAACTGATAAAGGCAGTTTCCCCACCAAGTGAGGCTGACACTGCAGGGCCCTGGCCACCTTCAGGAAAGGATTGTGGTTGCTGGGATGTCAGAGGAATACAAATGTTTATGGCAATGCTCAGCTAGAGCAGAACGATAAGATGGCTGGAGGACAGAAAAAATATGTATGTGCATTAAAGAGCAGATGAATTGTAGCATTTGAAATGACAGGCAAAATCTTCCCCTTTCCGCTCATCTTGCCCCACACACACAAGAAAAGGAAACAAAACAAACAAACCCAGAGCAGTGAATATGATAGGCTCAGTGGGAAGACGAGGAAAATGCTGGAAGGTGCTAACAGCTGGGTTCAGATATAGAGACACTTTTGGATTCTCAATAAACTTGAAGCATGTGAAAAGGGAGGTGGAGTGAATCCTAGCTTCTGGGAGGCAAAGTGAAACGAAAGTCTGATTAGAAAGGTGTGAATTGTGTGCTGCATAAGGAAATCCTCCTTATTTATCATTGCCTTGGTGGTTTTGCTTTATTTTACTTGTTTTCTGAATTTCTGGTGAAAAAAAAATTTTGTTTTTTATGAAGAATCCATCCTTCTGGTATATATGCATGGGAATGGTATTCATCCAGTATTAATGGTAGTTATTTCAAGGTGCTAGAATTTGAAAATCTCTATATTTTCCTGTATTACCTAAACTTTTTTTTATTTCTATAGCTTTATAATATAGTTTGAAATTGGGGAATGTGATGTCTCTGGTTTTGTTCTTTTTTTCTTAGGATTGCTTTGGCTATTAGAGTCTTTTGTGGTACCATACAAATTTCAGGATTTTTTGTTCTATTTCTGTGAAAAATGCTATTGGGATTTGGATAAGGATTAAATTGACTCTGTAGATTCCTTTAGGTAACATGGACATTTTAACAATGTTAATTTTTCTAGTCCATGAACACGGAATATCTTTCCATTTCCTTTGTTTTCTTCATTTCTTTCAGAATTGTATTGCAGTTTTCAGTGTATAGGTCTTCCACATCCTTAGTTAAGCTTATTCCTAGGTATCTTATTCTTTTTGTAGTGATGGTAAATGGGATTTTTTTCCTCGTTTCTCTTTCTGATAGTTCGTTGTTAGTAGAGAGAAATGCAACACATTTTTGCATATTGATTTTGTATCCTGCAACTTTACTGAGTTTATTACTTCTAATAGTTTTCTGATAGTCTTTAGGGTTATCCACATATAAAATCATGTCATCCACAAATAATGATACTTTTACTTTTTCCCCAGTTTGGATCCCTTTTGTTTTTTCTTGCCTAACTGCTCTGGCGAGGGCTTCCAGTACTATGTGAATAGAAGTGGCAAGAGTGGGCATCCTTGTCTTGTTCCTGATCCTAGAGGGAAAGTGTTCAGTTGTTAGCTGTTGTCATGTGGCCTATATTGTGTTGTGTTGCGGTACTTTCCTTCTAAACCCATTTTGAGAGTTTTGTCATAAATGGATGTTGTATCTTGTCGAGTGCTTTTCATGTCTATTGAGATTATCAAGATTGTTAACCTTCATTTTGTCATTTCCTTGTGTCTACTTTAAACAAAAATCAACAAAAACCTTTGTGCTAGATAGTGTTACATGTCATGCATACAAATGATTTTATGTTTTTTACCTCCTTTTAGTATTTTGGTTCTTTCCACATTTTTCTATGCCCTGCTTTTCTTAGGGTTTGTGCTGATGTTTGTTCCTTTTAGAAGGATGATCTTTCACAATACTTGCCTCTGACCAGAGGGGATGCCCCTCCCTGACACCTCCCCTCAATAGGTCTTTCCTCCACTTTCTGACCCTGGAAGCCCCCAGGATAGGTGAAGGGCCTGCCTGCTTTCCTTCCAGATACCTTAAAACAAGCTTTAGCTAGAGAAACACTTGGGGAGTGGGTAAGAGGATGTGTGAATTCAGTCACCAGGGAACTGAAGGCTGAGTTTCTGTCCCCATTTCAGAGCTGGCTCAGTGGCCGTGGTGCGATTGGGGTTCCCAGTTTGTATTACCCAATATTTTGGTGGGCATTTATTAGTACAGAGGACCAGCATGGCACTGGGAATTCCTTGTTCTGTATGTGTGCCTTGAGTGGGCAGCAGCTTCATGCCTGGCCAAAAAACATTGCACTTTGATAGCACTTCCCAGGGTGGTAATTAAACACAGACAAAAGCTGAGGATTTATGCTGCACCATGACGCTGGCAACTACAGAGGCCATTACATTTGCTGCAAGAGGGCCAGGGGAGGAAGCCTGTGGCCCTTCGGTGGCTCCCACCCCGCTAGGTTCCAGCAAGGAGTGCACATTCTGTCTTAAATAGGAATGAGTAGAGGTTTGGACCAGTGGGGTCTACAGTGTCAGACCAGGGGTCTGGAGCGGGGCTACAATGGCCACTGACTAATGAGGGAAGTTAATAAGCTGATGTGTTCTAACTCCATGAGTAGAGACACTCCAGCCACCAGGCTCCCCTTGGTTCCTGGAGGCCCCTGAAATGTGTTTCTCTCGTGTCCCTCCTTTGTACCCCACCTCACCCTTCTTTCTCAGGGAGCAGCCAGTCTCTGTATTTGAAAGCATCAGTCCTTGTGTTGTCCTGCTTTTCCTCTGAATGGTGCGGTTTGGCAATGATCCCCGAGCTGCTCCACATTGCCTCTATTCTGGTGATTTGGGCTCAAGCAAATCCCACCAGTGTTTGAGCCTGTCGGTACCAGCCGTGTGAGGTGCCAGGCCTAGGCTGACAACCTGGTCGACTTGCTCAGATCTGCGTGGCCCCTGAGACTGGCAGGTGTGCCTGCCGCAAAGCCATGAGCTTCCCCGCCTCCTTTCCTAGAAGGGTTGCTGCATAGATTCTTTATAAGAGTCCTCACAGGTGATTTTTGCTTTGAGCCAGAGATCTGGAGTCTCTTGAGATCTTCACTCTTTTTTTCCTGAATGTTGGACAATTTTAACTGAGAACTTCTTTTAGGAGACTATCGTGATGGACAAAATAAACACTGGTCAAAGTCTAAGTACCTACCAGTAGGGGATAATTATGATAAATATATTTGATGGATATTAGCTTTTCATTAATTATAAGGAAGCACTTCTGCAATAAATGAAACAAAAATAGGCCACAAATTGTATATACATTATGGTCACAATTATGTTACAAAACAGAAAGACAAAAATGGGAAGGGAAAACTCCAAAATACTAACCTTGTTTATCCTGAGGGAATGGGAATACAGGTGATTTCTTTTTATCTTTTCTATTTTCCCTTATTTTCTACAGTGATTGTGTATTAACTTTTATAATTAGAAACAATGGTTTTCATTGGATTTATTGGGGTGACATCTATAATAAAAGGGTAATATGCTAATTAGACTGGACAGCCAAACGACCTTACAGGTGGCATTCTGGATGAAGCCATGGCGGCGGGGGCTGAGGCAGAGGCAGTTAGTGGTGATCAGGCAGGCAGAGTGGTTAGGGGCAATGAGGCAGTTGAGCAGTTAGGGGTGATCAGGCCAGCAGGCAGGCCAGCAGTTAGGAGCCAGCGGTCCCGGATTGCAAGAGGGATGTCTGACTGCCGGTTCGGACATCCCCCAAGGGGTCCTGGATTGTGAGAGGGTGCAGGCCAGGCTGAGGGACTCCCCTCCCCCCCTGCACAAATTTCATGCATCCAACCTTTAGTCTATATATATAAAAGGCTGGTATGCAAAGTGTCTCCTCAGGAGTTCAACCGGGAGACCGATCACTTGCTATGATGTGCACTGGCCACCAGGGGATGGCGTGGAACAAAAGGAGGCCCTGGCCAGCAGCTGGAAGGCCTCAATCAGCCCTGATCGCCGGCCAGGCCTAGGGACCATACCCGTGCACGAATTTCATGCACCAGGCCTCGGGTTGGTTAATAAAATTGTATAGATTTCAGGTGCACAGTTCTATAATACATCATCTGTATATTGTATGTTCATCACCCTAAGTCAAGTCTCCTTCCATCACCATTTATCCCCCCTTCCCTCTGGTAATCACTATACTGTTGTCTGTGTCTATGAGTTGGCAAATGTCTTTTATTATTCAGTAGCTTGTCCCCTTGTTCTGTTGATGGCTTCCTTCTACACAAAAACTTTTTAGTTTATGTAGTCCCATTTGTTTTTCTTTCCTTTTGTTTCCCTTGCCTGAGAAGACATATCTAAACAAATATTGCTAAGAGTAATGTCAAAGGATTTACTGCCTGTGTTTTCCTCCAGGAGCTCCATGGTCTCAGGTCTTACACCCAAGTCCCAGTCCATTCTGAGTTCACTCCTGTATATAGAGTAAGAATGTGGTCCAGTCTCACTTTCCTGATAAGTATCTGTTCAGCTTTCTCAACACACCATTCACCTAAGAGACTGTCTTTACCCCACTGTACACCCTTGCCTCCTGTTAGAGGTCAGTTGACGATATAGATATGGGCTTACCTCTGGGCTCTCCACTCTGCCCCATCGATCCGTATATCTGTCCCCATACCAGCACCACACTGCCTTGACCACCATAGCCCTAAAGTCAGGTAATGTGATGCCTCCAGCTTTGTTTTTTCTCAAGATTGCTTTGGCGTTGACCCCATGGAGTAGATGTTGCTTTAGCAGGGTTCTGGTACCAGCCAGGTCTGCCTTTCAAGTGTGTCATTTGTGGAGCTGGTTGGGTGGTGCTCTCGTGTGGTCTGAAGTCAACCACTGGGTGTGTTGGTTCTGGAGCCTCTTGGGAGGGGCCCTGGTGCAGGCCAAGGTCAGCCAATGCTTCTGCCAGGCTTGGGGCTACAAAGTAATCTGTGGTTGGCCGCTTGCGCTGGGCTTGGACACTCTGCTGCAACCCAGCCTGGCTGCCACTGTGCTGGGCTTGAACCCTTTGGTGGGTACCACCGTGTGAGCTGAGGCCACCACCACTTGTGTTGGGCATGTGGCTGCTTAGTTGAGACTATGTTCCAAGCCAAACTGGCCACGGCCTATACCAGGCTTGGGGCCACCTGACAGGAGTTACAATGCAAGTTGAGACTGGTCGTCACTTGTGCCAGGCTTGGAGCCACTTATCAAGAGGTACAGAGTATGCCAGGTTGGCTTCTGCTTGTTTGGGGTTTGTGGACCTTTGAGATATTTTACGAAAGTCCATAGCATGAGCCAAGGCAGGCCACTTGTGTGGAGGAACCACTAGAAGTGGCTCAAGTCGGGCAAGCAAGTTGGGTGGGAGGACATAACACCAGGGCAGGGTGAAATGGTGGTAGCCAGTTTGATGGAGAGCTCAGATTTGGCACCCACCTGTACCAGGCTGGCAGGATGGGAGAAGAGCTCACCAAAGGAGCAGCGGCTTTTGCCAGCACTTCTGTCTCCAGAGAGAGCTGCCGTCAGCCCTGAAGCCAATCAGTTTAACCCAGCTGTGGGCAAACTACGGCCCGCTTGAAATGAATAAAACTAAAAAAAAAAAAGACCGTACCCTTTTATGTAATGATGTTTACTTTGAATTTATATTAGTTCACACAAACACTCCATCCATGCTTTTGTTCTGGCCCTCCGGTCCAGTTTAAGAACACATTGTGGCCCTCGAGTCAAAAAGTTTGCCCACCCCTGGTTTAACTCCTCACCCTATGTCCCTGGTGCTTTTCTAGCTGCTGCCACTGTGCTGGGAGCCCAGAGCAAGTGAGTTTGGAAGCAAGCAGGTCTGTGCGTGGACCCTCAAAAGAGGAATGCTGGGTCTCCAGCAGCCTTCCGTCTCACTCCCATGCAATCCCTGCTGGTTTTTCACAGCCGGATGTTGTGGGGACTTCTCTTCCCAGCACTGGTGCCCTGGGCTGAGACCCCGTTGCTCTTCAGGGGGGCCTCTGTAGCGGAGATATCTTCCTGATTCTTAATCTCCACACCATGGACATGGGGACCTGCCCATTCCACCTCTCCACCCCTCCTGCCATTCTCAACGCAGCCTCTTCTTTACAGGACTTCTGTTTAGCTTGTCCTCAGGTGGTTTTCAGTGATAATTGTTCTAGAATTTAGTTGTAATTTTTTTGTGGGTGTGGGAGAAGGCAAGCACAGCTGTTACCTACTCTGGCTCTTGACCGAAGTCCTATGGGCTAATTACTGACCAGCTATTTTTCTGGGAGGGATGGTTCATCCTTGGCCCAAGTTCGTCCTTGGTCTTAGGGGTGCTCAATGCTAACTGTAGGCCAAGATTAAGGAGGTGCTGCATGAGACACACGGGACACCACCTCTTCCAGCTCACACTAGAAAAATGAGAGGAATGAGGAAAACTGCCCCCAGAAATGCCTTTTTAAAAAATATTTTCCTTTTTCCAACTTTGATAAGCAGAAAAGTACAAACATTATTGATCATCCTAGTCAGATCTGGGGCCAGGTCCCTATGGATTATTATTTCTGTTTTTAGTTATTTTTCATTTTGTATCTTCATTATGGGGCCACTTTCTTGCTCCCCTAAAATTATGTTTCTGAGCAGGCTGGGTTTTCTGAACCTCATCTAGGAGCAGTGGCTAACTCCTGCCGCCTGTGAGGCGCCATCCTTCACCACACTGATTTCAGTTAATTAATTCATTGGACAGGAGACAGCTGGGCCTGGCCCTCCTGCTCCTGTCAGCAGGAGCCTGTGAGTAACCATCTCACACCTCATCTAACCCCTCCCTGCTGGTGGCTGAGTCAGCTGGTGGGGAGTACCTCTCTCTGCAGTGTGGCCTCCTGCTCTGCTTCCAGGGAGCAGCTCAGCATGGGGAGACCCCAGGTGTGTCTGCATTCACCGTAGAGCAGCTTCCTCCCAGATGCATCAGGAGAGGCAGGTCACCACGTGGGCCACACCCGCAGCTGGGAATTCATTGCATCTGCTTGCTGACTTCTCTTCCCTCTCTCCCTGCTTCTGGCCTGCAGGTGTTTGAGGAGCTATGGAGGAGCGGAGGGAAGACTCCAGCACAGATAGTTTCAGAAAAGAGGCTTGAACTAATGCAGGATCAAGAGGCCCTGGAACAGCTCTGCCAAGCCACAATGGAGGAACATCCTCAAGTGGTAATTACCACCCACAGGGTGAGGAGGATCTTAGGTGCAGCTGGAGGAGGGGCCAGCCTGAGGACACAGCCAAGAGCCTGTCCACAGCTCCCTGTAACAGCAACCCAGAGGCGCTTCCTAGTAATGGCTGATCCAGTTTCATCAGTAATTCCCTAAGTATTTATGTCAGTTTTTAGCTCAATGGATGAGCTAAAGATCAAGGGATGAAAGTAGGTGAATATTAGAAAAATACAGCTTTTCCCATGTAAAAGGAAGATTCACCCTGCAGTTTAATTTCATGGCCTTTCAGTTGAAAGGGTAGTTCTCAGACTCAATACCCAAGTTTTAACCTCCTGGGCACAAGGCCCTCCCAGGCATGTGGCTTCTGAACATGTTGTGCCCGCCCTGCTTCATGAGGAGGTCCTCAGTAATACACCAGCAGGGGTGGCTGCAGAGGGCAAAGATGCTAGGAAAACACGTTAGCTTCATGCCATTAACAGGTGGAAAGAAAAGCAGAAAAAATTATTTGTAAATTATGGAGCAAATCCTTAACAGGAGCATAGCTGAAAACCAAGTCATTTTGTGTTCTGAGCATGGAACAAAATAGAAAAGCTACGATGAGTAGCATCCCTCCCTCCCCAAATCTAATTATATTGTCTAGAGATTTTTCACTGGGGGAAAGTGACTAGTACCTCTTTCAGAATAATAGCCACCTACCCATCAGCTTGCCAGGGACACTCAGCTCTGGAAAGTGCTCTTGACAAGGAAAATGAGCCTGCACTGGGACTTGGGAACCTCTGTCCTTTTGCCTTAGCCACAGTGACCTATAAAGTTACACTTTTAGTTTCAGACTCATTCCATAACACTGAGTGCACATACTCACAGGCTTTATTGCCCATCCAGGCGCTGCAGAGCAGGAGGGCGGAGCCAGTGGCCCTGGCACCACAGTGCAGTGCCCCCTCCCCGCATCCACATGCTCGGGGAGAGTCGCCATTCCATGGTTTTATTTTCTAGTAAACAGGAGTTGAAGCCTTCTGGGGAGAAGGAGACCTGCATGTCACTGCCTGCTGACCTCCATGGAGGCCCTGAGAGGCGCCTCGCCCTGGTCAGTATGACGCAGCACAGTCCTCTGTCCCTACCAGTTGGGAGACAGAGTGGCAGGATCTCCGACAGGAACCTAGAAAATGCCTCAGATTTTCACACACCCCCCTTTCCTTCTCTCATACTAAAAGAAACAATTTAAATTTCAGTAAATATAAACCTTAATTTAGGATTTTTAGGTGTTGGTCTATATTTTCTCCTCTCAAACAATTTCTGTCTTTAAAGGTAATGGATCTGAAGAAGGGAAACCCCAGAGCTATAAATAAACTGATCGGCTTGGTCCGAAAAGCGACTCTCAACCGAGCAGACCCGACTGTGATAAAGGAGATGCTGGAGAAGCAGCTGTCATCATGAGATATTTCGGTCCCTCTGCCTGAGGGAGATAGTGGAGCCATACACAGAACCGGAGCCTTGAAACCCAACGTCTGTGAGTGAGCTCAACATGCTGGCATCCCCAATCCCTGGGCCTCGGGTGCCACCCCCACAGGCCAGCAGCCTCACCTGTTTGCATCATTGACATCAAAACGACTCCATCATAGCTGCAAAGGTGGTTAAGAACTAGCACATTCTAGTGCGTAATAATTCTGAACTAAATGAGACATGCTGTTTCCGATACTGTTACCTTTCTAAGAAAAAGTTCATTACGCAGTTCTTTCAACAAATATTTCTGAGCACATCCTAAGGGCCAGCAGTGATCGAAAGAGACCAGAATCTGGGTGCAGTATTTTAGACCTAAAACAAGGGTGATGAAGAGGAAAGAGGAAGACAGCAAGATAAATCCATTGACAGTGTAGACAGTGTGTTTAGATTGGTCTTTGTTAGGGCAGGGAAGGAGAATGTTAGTCACCCATCCACTGAGTAGAAGTGGTGCCTGTTCAACGCCCTAGGAAGCCATGCTCTGAGAATGGATTTTTTTCTTTTTGGTAAAATAGACAACAGAAGTTTTCAAATAAATTTAATGAATAAAATATGTACTGAAATACCACATTAAAAATTAACATACACTTTAAAGATTGCGCAGTTGACAATTCCCCTGCCCCCTCAGGCCAAAAGAGATAAAAAGAGAAATAAGTTGTAACATTAAATTGATCTGTTTTGCCTGGAAAGAATAAGATTATAAACTGACAAATCAAAATTTTGACCTTTAATGGTAATTGTGGTGCCGTTAACAGCATCTCCGTGAAGTCGGGTGCCTTTGCCGCTGTTCTCATGACAGTAATACTATTTCTGTCCATCGCACTGGGACGCCCCTTTATCCATTTTATTGCCTTTTTACCTCTGACTCACAATGCTTAAAGACCAGTTTTGTAAGTGGTGGTTTTTAAAAGCACATGTCAAATTGTGACATAAATGAGAGAGGGAACATTTTGGAAGCCCTACTTTTACACTGAATTCTTTAGCCTACGAAGAAAAGTATAAACATTGCCAGCATGAATGGTGCTCCAGTGGCAACTGGAGAAAAGTGGACCTTCCCTCATCACCAGTTTAGCAGTGAATGTCACAGACGCAGGACTTCCTAACTAGGTAATGAAAGAAGCGTCCCTCTGGCTGATTTAGAATTAGAATATGTTATACCACCCAGGAAGCCATGTGCCCCACATTCTGTCCCAATACTGACAACCACTGGGCCTAAAAGTAAAGTATTACCACTGAACCTCTTTTCTTTTCAAGAGAGAAAGGCAAGTCCATTCTCTCTCACCACACAAGTCTCGGAATTAATTACAAACAGGCAAGGGCAGTGTGAGGTTGGAATCTGGCAGGATCATTATTTTACAAAGGTCTGGCTTCTTAGTCATCAAACTTTACAGAATGCACTGGAGGAGCTTTTCAAACCATTGGAAATCAAGGGCTGGCTTAAACTGTTATGTCAAGTGCACGCTGTATTATGGACTGGCCATTCCCAGAGCTTCACCAAGCTGACTGTGGTCCAACTCTGATGGCTGCTGCGGTACTGAAACCCTAAAAATCAGACTGTTGTGTGGTTATAACTGCTTATGAGAAAAAGAAAAATCCAACCACAGCTCAGATACCTTACTTGGAACCTGACTAGATATTTGGAAGATATGTTCACGTACCCTAAGAAATCCACCAAATCTGGCTCTGCTCATAATAGGCCTCAGAGAAATACAATGTTAAATACAGTACTTCTTTGCAAGGGTATGATTTAGTCTGTTTGTTTGCTATTTAGGGGCAAATCTCATTAAAATGTATAAGCTGTCGGATTCCAATGACAGATGGCAATGGCTTCACCTGTGGCACCATAGGTGAAGCCATTGCCATCTGTCTTTGGAATCCGCACACCTGTAAGCTGGGAGGGGAATGTGTTAGAAACAGGCTGTCCCCCAGGTCAGCCTGGCCAGGTGCAGGCTATGTGTTGTGTTGCTTGAGGAGGTTGCTTGGTTGGTTATGGTGGGAGGGGAGGAATGTCAGCCTCAGGACTCACCGTGCTTCTTGGCACAGAATAAGTACTTAGTAAAAGTTCATTAATTTATAAAATGAAATGAATTTGTTGGGGGGCCCCTTTGTATGAGAAGTTGGTGCCCACTTTGTTGGATCTCTTCGTCTAGGAAGGAGCTTCCTGTCTGCAGGCCTGTGCATCACGGTGAACTGTTCCTACCTGTCAAGGTGCAGGTAGCCCAGGAAAAAGCATGTTGATCATTATTTATGCCAAGTTAAGGATGTGTTACCTGAGCTTCACACACTGCCCATCTTTTTTGTAATTATTGCTAACCTTTACAATAAGAAGGTTGGAAGAAGGCCATGAAATTTTTGAAAGTAACACATCCTCCTGGGGCTTTGAGTTAGCTGGTTAATTCAATGTACAGCTTATGGCCACCACCCACAATTTGTTGTGTTTTTCATTTCTGTTGCATTTAGCTGCATCATTCAAGGATTCCGCATGGTGACTATTTTGGAAAAGAACACTAAATCTCTCTGAAAGGCCATGTTCCTTATTACAGAAGCCGCGTGGAAACGGCCGCCATGCTTCTTCAGCAGATTGGAGACAAATGCACCCGGGGATTGTTAAAGAAGAGAGCTGACCCCCGATTGTGAAGTGCAACGCATCTGACTAAAATCCAATCTCACTGCCTGCCTTCATCAAACAACTTAGCAGAAATCAATTAAGTAACATTGTCAGTACCAAATTCCCTCTTTTAAATGTCTCCAGGGCAAAAAAGGGCTAGTTATAGGTGGGCCTTGTGTAGACTTGTGCCAGTGAAAAGTCAGCTGATGCGCTAAACAGCACAGACTTCTGCAGTCTCAGCTCCACGAAATTTATAATTTGGCCTAAGAGCTTCCATCACTCTTGTCAGGCTCTGCAATGACATAGGAAACCTAAGTGCCCCCAGAGGTGCCTAAAGGACATACTGAACTCGTGCTGGCAGAACCTACGAGCAGCCTTGCTACTTGTGAGTGACAGCGAGTTAGGTCAGCTCACATGTAAAACAGGAACAAAACTCACAATGACCCAACAGGACAGGAAGGGTCAGTCCTGCCTAAAATCTTTCTTCATTTCAGATCCCAAGTGCAGAAGCTGCAGAACTGAAGCTTCCTCCCACCGCGTGCCTGTGCTCCCTACAGGACTTCACCGAAACTCTTTCACTAAAGCCCGTTTATCCAGTTAATGAGCTGCCTGGGTAATCAGTCCTCAGAACAAGTAATGGCCCAATAAATGCTGGGACGTGGAGAGGATTTACTGAGGCAGAATTATCCTGAAAACAAGGCTTCGTCTTCCAGGCGCTCTTTCTTTAAAAAGCATTAGGTTTATGATGGTCATTCAAACAAAAAAACAAAAAGTCGACTCCATTCTCTCTAAATATTTCCTCAATGATGTGATTTAAGGATGGAGTGTAAACTGGCTTGACAGTGTTCTATTTTAAGCTGTTATTTGGTGGGGAATTGATGTTGTGTGATTTATAGAATGATGGCAGCAGCAGGAAGGGGCCTGAGAATATCTACTTAGCACTTAAAGCTAATATGGCATCAGCTACCAGAGGACTGCTGTTTCCAGGAAGAGCCAGTACTACAAAGCCACGAATTACACTGGCCTGGGCCGAGGACTGGAAGGGGCATATTCAGTAGTAGCCTTCCGACAGTAAGCTGTTTCATAAACATCGCAAGCATGCCTGCCAGTTCAGTAAACACAGGGCAGGTAGTTAGCAATTACATTGTACTGCCCTTAAATGAGAACTGCAGGGGATGCTGTGGACATTTAACATCACACCAGTGACATGCCTCACCCCTGCGGGGGCAGCCCTTCCCTCATGAAAGCAACCTAGACACACTGGTCTGGTTCAGAATGCATCACAAACCCCACACGGGTCTGGAAACCAGCCCACACACCACTGCAACCAAGCTGATCTGATGCAGAGACCTCTGAAACCAGGCGCAGTCGGGCACCAGGGGCTGCCAGATGGGACAGGCAATGGAGTACTCGCATACCCTGCTTCCAGACTGTTCCTAATGGGACGCCCTCCTGACAACCACGTTACCACAATGACAGCCACTTGCTATGGAGGAGGCATCCTGAGGGCCCCTGGACACACTGAACACATCCTCTCTCCAGGTGACAGACACAGTGCCAGCCCCAAAACAGCAAAGCATTTTCCAGAGTAAAGGGTGGGCAAAAGTGGGTTTACAGTTTGTGAGTACATGAAACAGAGTTTATTCTTCAGTTATTAATTATTGTTATTTGTATAACAATATAAAACTACTTTTGCCCACCTCTGTAATACTAAGAGAAATGGGGACAATTTTATAATTCCTCTAAATACCAGGAGAAGAAAGAATCCATTGATAAAGAAAATCCCACCACTAATTGGTTACTCTGGCATCATGGCTGACAACTTCTTGGCTACGAAATTATCATTTTCCCCCTCCCCCCAAATTGTATTTGAGCTAAACTCAACTTGAAATTTCTTTGTTTAAAAATTTAAGAACATTTCCTTGGCTGTTTTGAAAAATCAATTTTAAATATCTCCTTGCTCTCATATACTTTATACCACAAAACTCACTTCATCTGAACTGAACCCCAGACCCTAAATATGAGTGGAGGTTAATGTTCTGATGTTCCAGGAACCCCTGACTGGCCTTCGCCGGCCTGGGCCATCAGGCCAGACACCGTGACGCCAGCCTCAGGGCTTCCCCCAAGGCTCTGCCCACGTCTTCCGCAAGTAGCGCAGCATTGGATGTGCCAACCTGTCTACATGGAAAAGTATCTCTACTCTTGGGCCACATTTTAGAGCATGCCAGATATCTTTAATTTTTCCCCAAAACTTATTACAGAAATATTTCTATGTGACCAGAATATTTTACTTCATTATCAGGACTTGTTCCCACCCAGAGTTTCCAGCCTCCCCCACCTCCTGCACAGTATCTTCATATCTACTAGACCAGCCGTGGGCAAACTACGGCCCGCGGGCCGGATCCGGCCCGTTTGAAATGAATAAAACTAAAAAAAAAAAAAAGACCGTACCCTTTTATGTAATGATGTTTACTTTGAATTTATATTAGTTCACACAAACACTCCATCCATGCTTTTGTTCCGGCCCTCCGGTCCAGTTTAAGAACCCTTTGTGGGCCTCGAGTCAAAAAGTTTGCCCACCCCTGTACTAGACCAGTGTTCATTCCTCCAACCCCCTAGGATATGCTCTTCTACTTACAGCCTCAGTCCTTCAGTTTTCCCCTGGCACATCCACACCTTCTGTAAACCATCCTTACTAACCCACCTGGCTGTTCCACTCAACCAAATGGGTTTTCTGGTTTTCCAGAATGTATTTCCAGGTCAGGTTTCTGAATTAATGGTGTAAAACCCTGGACACAATACTCTGCAGTGGATTCAGATACACGAACCAGTTTCCAATGTCAAACAGAGAGGTTAATGTGAATTTGCTACCAGCACCCAACCACTGGAGTTTATTTTCCTGCCTCTCCAGACACTGGTCATCTCTCCTGTAAAGTAAGTCTACTTCAGTACTTATTTAATAAGTATTAAAAGCCCACACCACCACCAGGTAATGGAGAGAAACGTAAACCAAGCCTAAAAGCTTAAAGAATAGTTTCCAGATGTGACTTCAGCATCTTATGTACCTAGGAAGTCCAAACTGGAACACAAATACTTGTGCAAAACAAAGGGAGAGGATAATAACTTACAGCTTACATTCCATCTTTCTGCTCTCTTTCTTTTTCCCTTTTCCAGTGGAGACTTGGTTGTGCAAATGCAAGCAGGCGCCGGAAGCCCACTACAGGCCAGTCTGTTGGGCCTCGTGGGTTCTGACTGCTGTACCACAGCTGGGCAAACCATTTTTCAAGCCAGACTAATTTCCAGTTGGAAATGTGCAATGAATCGGTGTCTTTGGTTTCTTGCTTAGACTTGGAAACACTGCGAGGTTGGCCCCTAAAAGCCGCTCTCAGTTCACCGCTGCATCAAGGTCCCTAGACCACAACGGGTGGCCTCTGCTCTGCAGGGCCTCAGGTACAGTTGCTTCTTCCACTCCCCTCCTGACCAAGAGGCTGATTAAAACCAAACCAGTGCTCCTGAGGCACAGCCACCAGACCTGTGGCTGCCCAATACCCTGTCGCCTCCCGCC
>NW_005363098.1:3071985-3104518 GCF_000412655.1 Myotis brandtii | reverse complement strand
GCTCAGCAGTCACACCACAGACACAGAGAGACCTGGGGCTTCGGACGTCCCTCCACACAGGAGGCTCATCCTTGTAGGTGCTTCTCACCTGCCCCTAATCGAGAGAAGCAGAATTGAATATCCATCAATACCAGTTGTTTAGGGTCTCATTTTTAGCCCACAGTTATCTTGTGTGTTTCCCACTCTTGGTGATGGTTGAAGGAGACTGTGGCTCTACTTATAATTACTCCTCTCGGAGCAAGCTGAAAAGCAGCAGAGAGGCATTAACACATCACACTGGGGTCTTGCAATGAACCCCATTATTCAGGAGGCAGTGATTCCGCGTGGAGTGAGTCACTGGCAGACACTTGGCTTTGCAGGGCTCCCTGCGACCTGTTTGCATTTGCATCCCAATTCCCAAAGCAGGTGTACAGTTCCTGGTTCTCTACGAAGTGCAACACGTTAGGAAAAGCAAGTAAAATTTAAATAATTAGCAGTGATTCTACAGGCTGCATTTAGTTTATCTTTTTCCCTCCATATTCCCCACACAAACACATCAAAAAAAACACAAAAAACCCTGCTATGAAATAGCTCCACAAATTAATCTGGTTTTCATAAAACACTTCAAAAAATAATGATGGCTGTCTTATGTAAGCACATGATCGCATGCTTTCTTCTGAGCAAAATCCTAAAAACCAAAGAAACAGTTTGCATAGGTGTATTTCATTTTGTGCAAATCTGACTAAGATAAGGCTAGTGTTTAGGTGGCATGCCAAATAATCTCTCCAGCAACAAGAACATTTCCCTGCATCCCAAATTCTCTCCAACCGCATCAGCCTCCCAGCAGACAGCTGAGACCAATGGATTTGCCTGCACCATAAGCAATCTATGTTGGGCAGAAAGCGAGTCTTGGACATAAAATGCCAAGGGACAGATGATACGTGCTTACTTGATGGAGGCTCCATTTTTATTCTTCCCTTTGATGAAATGGAAGCCAAAATGCAGAAGGCAACAGGAACAGGTGTGCTTTCTTCACGTGCCACTGAAGAGCCGACCTGACAAGGGGTACTTCCAGAAGACACTGAACCCCCATATTCGCTTGGTGTGCTCTACGCTGCAAGGTGAGTCGACTCAAAGGGATGAGAGAATAACAACCAAAAAATTTGAGGAGGAAAAACTGAGCAAAGAAAACCCGCCCAAGGAGCAGCCAGCTTATGAGACTTACATTCTGTGTGACGCAGGGTGGGAAGGCCCAGCAAGAGAGAGGAGGTGCCCAGAAGGTCCCCTCCCCACAAATCAAGTATTGTCAGGAAACATCAAAGTAGAAATCTTTGTAAGCAGCTTTGCATTTAACATTCAGTCAAGACACTAAAACCTTAAAAAACAAGAACCTCTATTTAAAAAAAAAAAAAGCTAACAATAGGAGTCCTCAAAGTCCCCCAGGATCTTGTAGCAGAGAACGGAGTGTTCCTGGGCCAAGGCAGCCAGTTCCTTCAGGAACTCGGGGAAGAGGGCCGCGGCCAGCATGGTGTTCCTCACCGGCAGGGGCAGGCTTGGCGGCACCCCCGCCACCGCGGCTCTGCTTGTCAGGAAGGGCTGGAGCACTCTTGGGGGACCATCCAGAAGGCTCCGGCCAGCTCCCGTCCTGGAAGCATCCTGAGTGGGATCTGAAACCAGAAAGCAGATGGTCACGGGGACCCTCCAGAGCCCTTTACCTCCACCCTCGCAAGTGTGTGTTTGAGGGGAAGGAGGCGGGTGGGGAGTGTTGGGTCCAGTTCCTGTGACTGACTGAAGCCTGAAGACAGCCCTGAACACACACTAGTCCACTCGGTGGCTCACACACGTGCCCAGCAGATGACCTCCATCACAGGGCATGAGATATTAGGCTTTAATCCAAAAGCCTATATAAGAGAGTGTGACAAGAATGTAGGTTTATCAGGAACCCCCATGCCTAGGACTTGGCAAAGGGAAAGGTTGAAAAAGGCATCTCCTGCCGACCAGTGATTCTCTCTCATCATTGATGTTTCTCTCTCTCTCTCCCTCTTCCTTCCTCTCTGAAATCAATAAAAATATATTTTTTAAAAAAAGACAGAAAAAGGCATCTCCTGCCATTGCACCAACCAAGTGACGACTTAGCTCAGCACGATGGTAATAGGACATCCAGGGGCTCCACCTGCTCTCCCAACCTCCCATGTTGGGAGACTGCCCTACCTGTGCCGGCAAAGCCCCAGCACACAGCACTGCTGCAGGGGGAGGCGGGGCCACACAGCACTGCTACAGGGGGAGGCAGGGCCACACAACACTGCTACAGGGGGAGGCGGAGCCACACAGCACTGCTGCAGGGGGAGGCGGGGCCACACCACTGCTGCAGGGGGAGGCGGGGCCTCATAGCACTGTTGCAGGGGGAAGGCGGGGCCACAACCACTGCAAGCTCTGCAGCTCATGCTCCCACCTCTGGGGCTCCATGATGACACTCCCTCCCCACCCCCAGCAAGCCCCTTCTGGCTGGGACCTCCAGCCTTCAGTGGAGGATAGGTTGAAAGAAGCCACTGAAATGTTGGAAATGATGGAGAGGAAGTTGGGTGCTGGGAAGACCAGACTGGGCACTTCCCATAACTGTGGGCATCTGGTGACAAGTGGCTTGGGAGCCTCCCTTAAAGGAAGGTTTCCAGGGGTTTCTATCTCAGTTTCAGTAACATAGGTCTCAGATGATAATGAGCCCAACCTTGAACATATTCAAGTGATTTGAATTTTCATATCAAAGCAGTTTCACTAATTAAAATGGTTCAACTTTCCGGACTATTTAATTCCTGAACATCTCCAGCCTTCATATAGTTATTGGAGTTATTTATGCCTTCTTCTGCCCCCTACTCAAACAGTCTCATTACTCCTCATAAATCATTATATTCAAGCTCTTCATTATTTTGGCTGCTTTTCAGAATTCCAGTCCCATTTTTAACACTCCGAGAAGAGTGTCGCTTAACTACAGTACTAAAAATTCTTGACATTTATAGTACTTTCCATATCTCACTACTATCATCTTTAGTGTTAAAAAAAAAATCCTTCACTTTACTGCTTTAAATATCCTTTTTGATTAAAGCTTATCACAGTTCGTGCCGTAAAGAACTGGAAGAGAATCCGCTGGTACCCTTCAGCAGAAGCCCACAGCGTGTCCTGACATCAGAGTGATGACCGAAGAGTTGATGTCACTGAGGTCCTCTCACCAACCATGGAGACACCCACTCAGCAGCCCCACCCCAACTCCCAGCACTGCATCTCTCCAAGGGTTCCATGAGGCTCACGAAGGATGCTGTGGGGAATGGGACACGTGGGCACTAATCCCAGACCAAGACCTGCTCTCACACTGGCTCCGCACCTGGAATTCCCGCCCCCACACTTCCATCACTAGCCTTAAGAGACTCCAGTACTGCGGTGGAGAGCAGACTGTGCCACCTGCTGGCTGAGTAACATCAGGCAACTTTCTTTACCTCTCTGCACTGTAATGTCCTCATCTGTGCAAAGCTCAGAGTTGTAAGGATGAAATGAGTCAATAGGTATAATGTACACAGGGGCCTCTTGATAGGTGTCAGCCATGTGTCGTCATTAATTCAGCTGCCACTGACTTTACAAAGCACTTCCTGTTTCCTGCCCCTGGGAGGAATTCTCTGATTAGCCTCCCACCCCATCTTATTTTCCAAATAGCACCTGCATTGCTGTTATGTTTTTCTTCCTCTGGGAGACTCTGAGATTTCTGAGAGCTGAGCCCCTACTCAATGTGTCTTTCCTGGCCCCACACACTTCTTTACTCATAATAGAAGCTAATGAACATTTGCTGGATGAATGAGGGAAGAAACTGACCAACATCAGGTCTTCCCTACATTGATCTCCCTGGAGCTGGTTCATATTCCTGATCTCCATCTTTCTCTCTCAAATTCACTCTTCTTCCCCCCCCTCCCAAAAAAAGGGGTTTTTGTTGCTCATTTATGTAGCTTAACCCATGAATTTAAAAAGTGTCATCGCTAAGGCTCATTTACCCAGCTTGAATCCGAGACTCCAAACTGTCTTCACTATAGACAGCAGGTGGCCCCCACTGAGGGGGACCAGGTCTGGCAGGGAAGCCTTACGGGAGCTCTGTCCTATCAGCACGGGACCAGCCTTCCAATAGGTCACACAGCCCCATCGGGCTCTCAACTCAAAGCAAGAAAGCCAGAGGTGTGGTCCCTCCCTGGCAAGTAGCTTATATAATGTCTCGGTTTCCTCTTCTGTAAAATGGGACCAATACCTACCTCACCTCCCTCCCAGAACTAGAGACCAGGGAGAGGACTCCGAATATAAGTAGACACGGCTCCTGTGCTTTAGAAAGTATTCGAGGGGGAAATAAAAAGCCTGGGAAATGGCTGAGCCTCAGAGACAAGGCGACAATGGGATGGCTACACGGGAAGTCCATGGGCTCTGCAGCGGTGGTCACACAACCTATTTAAAGGGTAGTGAGGAGGCTCTTTTTCTCTTGGGGCCGCCAAGAGGCTGAGGGAACATGGCCTGCCTGACGGAGCAGCTCTGGCTGCCGGCGCCTGACCACACCCTCATAAAGCACGTGCACAGAGGCCGGAGGAAGGGAAGCACAGATCAATGTCGGGGTCAGGAGTGGTTTTCAGAAACGTTGACTTGGGTCTGAAAAGCTGCAACCCAGCATTTTCAAGACTAATCCTGGAAAGCTTTCAGAAGTTAGGAGAGCAATCGTTACCGCTCTGCTCCTGGTCAGCAATGTCAGACAGAGCACAGACACGAACATGGGACGCCCAGCGTTTGACCTCTTCCCGGGACTCCTCATTACACGTTGTTGTGTGCCCAGGGAGAGCGCTCCTGGACTCGGCTCCTAGGCAGCACCTGCTTCAGAAGTCTGCTCTGCACGGGGCCAGGGCCTTCCTCCTTCTGGGAGTCTGAATTTTTTCAAGTGGAGCGGAGGCTGCCACTTGGCTAACCTGAGAGAAGTTAATGTGGAGAAACTCCACAAAAGGAAAGTCTTAGATCCCAAGAGAAGTCCCACTAAGCAAAGTCCCAAGTGTCACAGACTTGGAAAAGCATCAGCCATAGCTGATTAATTTGACAGCATCACGTGGGAACAAGCCCCCCTGGACACATATCTGGTGGCCACAGCCATTGGTCTGAAGCCTGAACAAAGCACCAGGTGTGAGTGACCCCATCCTTCACCAGAACACGCACCTCTGATGTCACACACCTCTGACGTCAGTCAGCGTGTGTGCACTCAGCCCGTGAACGAGGCAGACAGTCTCAGGCACCTGGGCCTCATGATCCCGCCTGACTACCCTGGGCCCCCACTCTCAGCTTCCTTATATGAAAATGAACCTCACAGTACCTTTCTTGCCCATTTCGCAGTGCTGTTGGAAAATAAAAATTGACCGTCTGGGAAAGCACTTTACAAACTATGAAATACAAAGGAAGACCAAGTCTGGAGTGTAATGTAAGGAACTGAAGTCACCTCCTGCCTGGTAGACTGAAAGACTGGCCAACCTTTTTGCAGCTCTTCCCATCAAGAGGTGGGGGTTTGCTGCTCTTGGACCGGGGCTGCCCGGGGACTTTGGCCAACAGCATGAAGGATTCCAGAGCCTCAAAAAATTTTCTGTGTTCCTGCTCTCACTGCAGCCCCGTGGCTATGACATTTGACCAGCAGGGCTAACCCGCTGGATGAGGAGAAACACACACCCCTGCCATCCCCATCGCCCAGCCAGCAGCCACCCATGTGACTGAGGCCATCCCAGACACCAGCCACCTGCAGACAGCAGCCCACGAGCCAAACTCAGCCAAGCCCGGCCCAGGCGACCATGCAGACTCTGAGTCCTCATGAATGGCTTTCTATGAACCCACTGTTTGTGCAATGGCTTGGTATGCACAGGAGCTAACTGACGCACCCTCTCTCACAGGGTGAGATGTGGTAACACCCTCCCCATTCAGGGGGAACACAGCTAACAGACCGGCTGTGCAGGTGGCTAGCAGAGGCCGCATGGGCCTGCAGTCCTCCTTCCCATAGGCTCCTTTCCCTCCACGAATGGCCTGCCTGCTGTCCTCTAGGCCAAAGCCTGAAGCTCCCCGCCCAGTGGCACAAGGCCCACCTTTCTTGCAAAATCTGCCTTGCGATGCCCTAAGGGCTCTTCACACCCAGAGTTCTACAGCCACAGAGGAAGTCAGAGAAGAAAAACAAATTCTTCACTTAAGAGTCAAGGAACCTGAGGCCTTGGTGAGGCGCAGTGACTAAGATCAAAGAGCTGCACAGAGGCAAGGTCAGCCTTCGGAGTTTCCCTTAAAGGGTTAAAAATTGCCCTGAGGTAGATTTCTGCCTATGGGAGCCAGTATCTGATCACAAGCCTTTAGCCCAAGACTGAGAACCCCACTCTCACCACTAGTCTTAGTCTTTAAAATGCTGGGTTGCAGCTTTTCAGACCCAAGGAAAACACGGGGCATTTCCTGATCTGCACTCCCCCAGGCCACAGTGGTAGCTTGGAGGACAACCGGCCATTCAATCTGTCCAAGCTGAGCTTAAGCCAAGAAAAGCGCGGTGCTCCCCAGGCTGGCCAGCCAGCAGGATGACCTCAGTTCTCCTGCGGGGCACCCACCCACCACCCTCCCTGCCCACCTTGCCAGGCAGGCCCCGTGAGCTGATGAAAAGTCACCTTCAGGAACTTTAAGCGGAGCATAAACTTTCCTTCTCCCAGTCCAAATGAATAGTTTTTACCTTCTAGAGCCCTGAAGCACATTTATTTGGGGCCCAAGAGTCTCTGAAAACAATGAAGAGAACAATGTCCTCCTCAGGGTAGGGCTGGCCATGACATGGTTCAGGGTGTGCAAGGAATGCCTCCCGCCTGGAGGCACTGAGTTATTTATTCCAGGCCTACGACAACCCACACATCACTCCTTCCCTACGGAAGCAAATGCCCGCTAGACCCTCCAAACAGGCGAATGGGCCGGGTGTGGGCTGGCAGACCTTTCTTTAGGCTTAAGAACACTAACAGGAAACTCCTTGCAGTTGCATAAAAAAGAAAATACAATTTAAATGCTTTAGAGCCCAGGAGCCTATGCAGCATCTTTGAACCCAGATGGGGAGGCGGGGAAATGGAGGCGCAGGAGAAGGAGAGACGCAGGGGAGAAGCCGGCTCACCTTTGGTTAGCGACTCAGCTGTCACGTCGGACATGTCCACTCGGAAGAGCAGGTATTGCTGGGCTTGTATGAGGAGCCCTGGGAAGTCTCTCTCCATAGAAGCAAACTGTTCAATCTTGTTTTTCACAGATGCTAGGACCTGTTAAAAGGGCATTAATGATGTTAATGCTTCAAATGGAATTCTAGCCCCAGTTGTCAATCTCTCTCTCAGGGGCGGCCCTCCGTCTGACCCGCCAGGGTGTTTTGGTAGGGCACCCTCTAAACATCAAACTAAATGAAGTTTTGCTATTTGCTAGAATAATTTACACACAACTAGCAAAACAGGATGAGGAAGGAGAGCAAATGAATGAGAACAGAGGAATTTTTTTAAAAACACACACAAAATAACAGGGGAAGGAGGGGAGGAGCCCTGCTCATCAGCACCCGTAAAATCAACAGGGGTGGATGTGGGCTCAGCTAGCGCACCTGGTAGAGAGAGCGGACGCTTGGCTGGAAGACCATGTTGGTGTTGAGCAGAAAGGAGCGCAGGAGTGGCTGCGGGTAGCTGGCCAGCTGCGTAATGATCCCGATGAGCAGCAAATTAACGTGCAAGGAGTTCTCCAGCATGTTCTCCAGCTTCGACAGGACCACGCTGATGAACGGGCCTGAGGGAGGGACACGGGCTTCAGGGCTGGCGGGCACAGGGCAGCCACGGGGGCCACAGCTCCCAAACCACAGCCCCGCCAGGTGCAAGTCCAATGCAGACACGGGAAAGGCAGCCGGGTCTTCCCCTGCCTCAAACCCAAGCACACAACAAGCCACCGCCAAAAAGGAGAGCAGGCAAATGGGCATGGGAGCTACTATCTTGACTCCATGAGCACTTTTAACACTTGGGAAACTATCATAGACCTTGACAGATAATTTAATTTTTAAACTTAAGATACACTTTTCCACACTGTTTCTGTACTCGGTGCTGCCTATGCTCAAAGCCATGACGTTTTTCAGCTCATGACCCAGCATGTTGTAGGGCAGTGATGGCGAACCTATGACACGCGTGTCAGAGGTGACACGCGAACTCATTTTTTTGGTTGATTTTTCTTTGTTAAATGGCATTTAAATATATAAAATAAATATCAAAAATATAAGTCTTTGTTTTACTATGGTTGCAAATATCAAAAAATTTCTATATGTGACATGGCACCAGAGTTAAGTTAGGGTTTTTCAAAATGCTGACACGCTGAGCTCAAAAGGTTCGCCATCACTGTTGTAGGGTTTCATACAAACATGAGAGGCCACAAGTTTGGATAACAAAAAAATCTTTGTGCTATTAAAGAATAGCACACACATATGAACTGTGTTTATCAGACAGTTACACTGTGAACGAGGGCAGTCTGTCCCCAACAAGTACTGTGAGAAAGATTGTCTTGTCAAATGTCACAGTTCGGAAGGACAAGGAGAGAAAGACAAGGTAAACGAGGCAGGTAGCCCTGAGCAACTTGGTAACCACCCTTCAATTTTCAGATGGGAGGAAGGGAGAGAAAGGACTTCATCTGGGGAGAAACAGTTTGGTATGTCATAGCTTCCTTAAAAAAAGAAAATCCATATTTCATTAAAAATCAGTTCCTAAGAAAATTAAGAAAAAAAGAAGCTTCGACTAATTTGGGTCACCAGAAAATTAATATGCTTAAAGTTCATTGAAGACAGGGGAAAAAATCCAGAAAATTAATCTGGCAGTAATAAAATTACCGGAAGATATTTCCTAGTTTTACCATAAAAATGGTCCATTAAGCAAAATCAATGAGAATTTTGTATTTCCCCCAGTGGAGCTATTGATGATGCCATGAAACCATAGCATATTTATAACAAAGCACATATCCTTTGATGGATAAACGTGCCTTATGAAGACGTCACCAACATTAATATGAGTTTAACTTCACCACAAGAAGCTTCGTTCAGAAGCCGTGGTGGTGAGAAATGAGCGCACCAAACACAAACCTCTTTCCTACGCGGGCGGGCGAGTAGCAGGGCAATAGTTCCGCTGCCAGGAACACAAAGCATGTCTCGAAGGGGCCTCAAAACACAGAGAAGGCACCATCCCCTTGTGAACTGAACTTAGCCTCAACGTCCCAGCCTTGGGATGGGGGTTGAGCTCCTCAGTCACAGTCGATGGCCCAGAAGGTCAATGGACTCTTCACACAGAGAGCCTTTGGAGAGCCCTTGCTTGCAAAACAGCCCTTGCAGTGTTTGCCAAACATATTCAGGAAAATTAATATGCTTGGGTTGAAACCCCAATTTGAAGCATCTTGATGGACTTCCATCGAGAACCCCAGAAGTGTCCTCAGGCATCACAATGCAGTTCTAGCTTTCCAGGTGGGTCCACAAGAGGCTGCTGTCCTCACTCTCCTCAACCCGGACCCAGTCTTTCACATCCCCTCTTGCCCACCCATGTATAGTGCCAGGCTCCGCACCTGCTTCCTTCCGGAGGGAGCAGACAGGTGAATTAAACCGTGTGTAGGGGGGGAGAGTCTCCGGTAACACACATGGCCTTAATGTGAACCCTCAGTTTCCCTGGCACATCCCCGACTATACTTGGCCTCAGCCGGCCAAACATGAAGGTGGCTGGCCATGCAGTGACCAGGGCACACCATCTGTAGTCCAACACTACTGCCAGGGCAGAGAGAAAACCAGAGTAATCGCACCCTGGGAGCGGGCCATCACTGTCTCACATGAATGACGGGATATTAGGTCAAAGCCAGAAGACGGTCATTATGAGCCACTAATGACATTAATTACCACTTCATAGCCATGCGCAATAAGAAATAGACATAAACCCTTTCAAACTCCTGTTTTATTCTTAGTTGATTTCTAGCACTTTAAAAGCAGTTCCGGGGGTGGGGGGACTGGTAAGCAGCTGAAAAGCAGAAAACAGCTACAATTCAGAAAGCCACAGGTGTGTATGGGGGTGACGCCTGAGGAAGAGTGACTGGTGGCATTTCTGAGGTTCTGGATGGAACCCCATCAAGTTGCTTTCAAATTGGGGTTGCAATCCAGAGTTCATCCCCCTCTTCTTCTAGAAGGACAGATAAACTCCACAGCCATAAGATATGTAATTTTTCAGAACTACGGCAATCTCTACTGCCCTTCCCTGTCACTCACCCCCCTGTCCTCAGGTGCTCCTTCCCCTGCCTCAATATGATCCCCGCCCCTGTATTTCCTGGCTCCAACAGGAGCTGCCATCAGTTCTGTGCCCCCTGTGGCCCTCCTCCGAGAAGCCTCCCCCGCTCCCTGCCCTGGGCCCCCACAGGACTTGGCACACAGCGACTGACAATGCATTTCTCACTAAAAGGGTTCAGTTCTTTGTTGATGTCTCCTCTAAAAGTCCGCAAACTCCTTCATTTTTGTGTCTTTAGTACCTAGCATAGGACCTGCCACGTAAAGGTCTCTAACAAAATCAATTAGATAAATGAAAGGGAAACTTCGGTTTTGCTGAGAGGCAAACTCATTTCAGCGGAAACCAGGATCCTCCGCAGAGATGGGCGTTCAGCCTAATGCTGCAGAACACACAAGGACGAAGTTCACATACTCGGGAAGAGTAAAGATGTCTCCTGAATTGTGTATGCGTTAAAATGACCTATATGTCAAAAAACTACGTTTTGTTGGCTCTCAGGTGTATCATAAGCAAAATATTGATGCTATTTAATACGGTATTGTATTAGCTCTTTTTTTTTTTTTTGCCCTAAGCTATATTCGGTTTCCTCAATTTACATATTTCCCAGGAATGAGGCTCCTTGATAGAAGGCTGGCATTCTGAGGAAGGCTGGTCATTCGCCCAGGGCCCTGGAGTCCTGGAGAACCGTTGGGAGTTCCCGCTGGGTGAGAGTCAAGGGGACCTGCTTCAGGCAACACTGCGATCCTGCGGTCCCTCTGCCCCTTTCCTTGCACTGAGCTCTCTGCCCCTCCTCAGTTGGTCTGGGGCCTTCCCTCCCCTCCTCCTCCCTATCGACTGGGAAAATTAAGCTCATTTAATCCTTTTTATTTATGATTGACTGACTGATTGAATTTTAATTAAAACCCATTCACACTGAAATGTTATCTCAACTAGAACCTCCAGCCTTTTAATTGTGGAATTGAAAGCTTTCTCCCCATTTAGCGTCAGTAAATAGAAGAATAAGTATTGGAGGAGGATCATGAACCCGCAGGAAGCCTACCTGGCTGGACCAGAAGGTGATGTGACTCCCTCTGTGTTGGTTGACTGGAGGAGGTGGGAGCAGGTCGCTCCTCCCCATGCTGCCCCTACTTGCCAGGGAAGGACCAGCCGAGGCTGCTGGGGCTGCCAGCAACCTTAATAATGACCCCCCCAGTATTACATTCAGTCCTCACGGGGGAGAAGGGCGGGTCGGGGACACCAGGTCACGTGGCTGAAAGTGCCAGAGCCAGGATGCCCCGGGAGGCCCGACTCCAAGGCCACTGTCCCGCGGTGATGCCAGCTCCTTGAGGGCCTCTCCTTGCTACCCAAACACCGTCGGGGTCCCTGAGCTTGATGAACCCTCTGTGCCTGACCCTCTGCCTCACCATGTGCAGGTTTGGATGTTACTGGCCAATATTTAATGACATTCTGCTCCATAATCCCTCACCCCACCCACTTACCTGATATCCTCCCCTATCGCTTTGCCTCTCCCGTGAGTCTACCTGTGGTGAGGGTGTATCACTGGGACACCCCCTCTGTAGCAGAGTTGAGTTTATGTGGGTCTCCTGGACCTATTTTCGGATGAAGATTTTGTGATTATCTGAAATGAGCTCCCAGGCAAAGGCCCAACTAACCAATGGCCCGGATGTGTCCACAGCAAGTGTTCTGGGTGCCGACCACCTGCTCTGGTCAGTGTGCAGGTGCTGGGACAGAGCAGAGAGCAAGCCAACACCTGGGCCCTCGTGGAGCATACACTCTAATGGGGGGGAGGGGGGAATGTGCTTTTAAGAGAATTCACATGAAATAAATGCTAAGGAGGAAAATAAATTAGACTACAGGAAACGAGGCTATTCAATAACGAGACTGGATTTCTTATGTGGTTTCAGCAGTCCTATTACTATCAAAGGCATGACAGTAAAACTTAACCTCTAACTTGCTGGTGGGGAAAAAAAATACAACAATCATGGCAAGACTGACAAAATTTAAAAAAAAATGAAACCACCCCTTCTCCACTCTTCATAAAAATACTTCCTCCCCTCTGTTAGGTAAATGGCTAATGCCCCTCAGCCCCACCTACCTTACTCTCCTGTGTAATATGCACAAGTGCTTTCAAAAGCAGAAATTACAAAGCAAGCTAAGCCGGTCACCTGTGAACGGGGCGCTCTGAGTCCTCACGGGACGGCGACTGGCACAGTCAGCCTCCTCTTTCACCCCAAAGGGGGAGGGCACGGTCTCTTCGGCAGGAGCTTCCGCCATCAGAGAGTCAAAGTCATCCTCCTCCTCCTCCTCCAGGCCCTTCTTCCCCTCCTCCTCCTCCTGCTCTCCTTTGCTCTCTTCCTTCCCCTCTTGCTCTTCTGGGAGGAGCAAGGGATCAGGACCCTGGGAAGAGGAATTCTGCCCCATCAAGCCCTGGGTGCCAGAGTCCAGTTCTTTAATGATCTGGTCGTACTGGGCAATGAAATCTTCACCCTCCGGGTCAACCGCTGTCAGGTCCGCACCGTGCTCTGCCTCGGAGACAGGGGGTGCTGCCTCTGAGTTTGATTCCGGGGCCACCGGGGGCCCCTTCTCTGGTGGTGGCTCCGCGGACACATTGGGAACCACGTCTGAGTTGTCCCTGTGCTGCTCCTCCTCGGAGTCTGTCTCTGGCTGAGGGCTGGGCAGGGGGCCGTTGTTCGTGGGGGGACTCTGCCCCTCGGTCTGGCCCTGGGCCGGGGGCCTGGCAGGCTCCTCCTGTGACTTTCTGGTGTCCTCGGCGTCCTTCTCCGCACACAACCTGTACACCATCACGTCGTCCTGAAAGTCGGACTCCTCGATGTAGGACCCTTTGAAGCGCAGGATGGCGTTCTTCTTCATCTCCTGGATGTGTTTGGGGGGCTCGATGGGCGCCGGCGGGCCAGGATTCTCCAGATCGGCCCCCGAGGAGATCCCAGTGTCATAGCTGTCGTCCCACTCCAGTTCCGTGTGGCCCCTGTCCTTTCTGGGAGGCAGCTGAGGCCCCGTCTCCCTGGGGAGCTGCTGGGGAAGCCTGAGCCTGAGCGCGGGGCAGGCGGGGCTGGTGGTGCTCTCCTCCGGCAGACTCTGGAGGAACGTGTCAGGGTCCGGGGAGTCTCCGTCGTAGAGGGCGGACCAGACCCGGCAGTCCTTCATGCAGTGGAGGATGTTGGCGTGGGCCTCCCAGAGGTACTGCAGGTAGCTGATGTCCAGGGCTTTGCCGTACTCCACGATGCAGGCCGATGGGGAGGACGCCTCGGGCAGCGGCTGCTCCAGGGGCCCTGCGGGAGGCAGAGGCAAGTCAGAATGAATGAGCTCGGACACTTCCGAGAGGTGGGGGGACAAAGGCCGTGGGCGTGGATGTGGCTCATTCGGCTGCTGAGACCTTCTTTCACCAGCTACTTTGGTTCTGATAATTTCTGATTAAATGATTTCTGAATAATTTAAAATGCTTAGATTTTAAGAAGGAAAGATAAGAGCAGAAAGTCTGCCCTCAAAGGAGATGTAGAACCAATGGGGCCAGTCAGATACTGGCTGTCTCCAAAGGAAAACTTACTTGGTAGCAGTCCTCAGAGAAATAAGAGCTGATCGTGGCAACCTCTCAGGTTGCTGAGAGGATTGAATTAGGTAATATATCATATATAGTACCTGCCACAGTGTAGGTAATGATTTTAAAGATTTTTACTTTGATCCTAAAGTGGAAGGCCTGTAATCCATGAATTTGGGGAGCAGATTTTCTCTGGAAAACACTGGGTTTTTAGAAAAGCCTGTTGACTTGTGCTGCCTTCCTGGGAACTATTGGGGTTGATATGTACCAAATGGTCTCTTTATGATAAAGTCCTATTCGCTACCAAAATGGTTCTTTGCACCTAAGGATGCTTCAAGTGTTCCCATACTCTGCCTTTGATGTTCAAGTTCTTTACTGCAGAACTGAAAAATAGGGACTTCAGGGGAAAAAAGGACTCAAACAAGGAAAAATATATACTCTGCAGTTTCCTTAAACATCTCCCATGTGGCAAGTGCTTTATCGGTGCTAATTCAATCCTCACAACAACCTATGTGGTAGATAGTATTTTCTGCATTTATAGATTAAGAAATTGAGGCTGAGCCCTAGCTGGTTTGGCTCAGTGGACAGAGTATCGGCCTGCGGATTGAAGGGTCCCAGGTACAATTCCAGTCAAGGGCACGTGTCTGGGTTGTGGGCTCGATCCCCAATAGGGGGCATGTAGGAGGCAGCCGATCAATGATTCTCATCATTGATGTTTCTAACTCTATCTCTCCCTTTCCCTTCCTCTCTGAAATAAATAAAATAAAAACATACTTTTAAAAAACGAAGAGATCTTCTAAAAAAAAGAAAGAAAGAAATTGAGGCTGAGACATACTAGTAAGATCACCCAATTAACTGGTCAGTGGCAGAGCCACCACTCAAGCACAGGCTGTCTCCTGTCACTCCCTGCTCTTATTTCACTTGATGCCACATCTTTGAAAGCTTCTTGTCTCCTCATTATCTAAATCTCCTCCAGACAAGGCCAGAATGGGACCTTTAGGAATATACATGTTCAGGCCATCAAGGTGGACATAATTCATTTTTTATGGTTCTACTGCTAAAAGGTTAGTGTTGACCTCTTATCCCCTATAAATAAAAAGACATTAAAAAACAATACTAGCAATATTTATTTAGCACTTACTACATGCCAGGTAGTCTTCTAAAGCTTTACATGTCCAAGGGCACTTATCCTTGGAACAACACTTTCAGGCAGGTACTACTTCATATATGAGGAAAACAGTTTAAAAGGTTAAGTAATTGGCCCAAGAAAGTAGCAGAGCCCAAGATTCAGAATCCTAGTTCTTAGCCACTGCACAATAATTATAGCATCTATCTCCCCACCCACCTAACTACCTTTCTTTCTATGTAACCACCCATCCGTTAGAGCATTTGTCTGCTGTAAGGAACCCTAGAGGCAGCATAGTGGAAAGAACAGAGGACCTAGCCGCTAGATAACCTTGAACAAGCCAGTCCCTCTCTCTGAATTTGTTTCTTCATCTCTAACCTGGGCATCCTACCTTCTCCGAAGAATTAAATATGATAACACAAGGAAAGAAAGTTGCAGGCACTCCACAATTGTCCGTTTAACTTGAATTTTGAATTCTGTGGCAAGATCAGCCACAGAATCATTCTTGAAGTAACATTTTTAGTAAAGAAAGACATCAAGTTTCAAATATGTTTTTAAAAAATAATTACTTGGCAGGAAAATCGAAGAAATCCACATTAGTTTAACCAACAGGAAAATATACCTAAAATCCATCTTGTTATACTACCACAAAAATTTTTAATTTTCATGCATATACTGTGTATTTAAAGAGCAAAAATCAGTAATGGCAACCTTAATTTCTAAAAATTACATTTATACCAAATAGGCTGATATTTTCTGAATCAAGCAGACTGGGGCCTAACAGAAGTACACCTGAATGAACAGAACACAGATTGGATCACCCGAATCAACACCAGGACTGGGCCACATGCTGGTGGTGGCAGGATAGCAGAACCCTCCTGGACTAAAACAGCCCTCTGACCGCTAAAGAGACACGACGCCCCCTCATTCCAGCTGCCTGCAGGGAGCCAAGGCTGATAGGTGACTATTTCCATTTTACTTGTACAAGATCAAGTACAGCTGGAAAACAGCACATCACTCCTGTAGGTCAATCAAATGACTCAGATACTGTTGATGTATCCCAAATTTTGACCTTCATGAGACGTATCACAAATTTCGAGTTTTATGGTGATGCATTTTTGACAGGCAAGCGCCCACAAATGGGCCATTTCAGAAATTAAAGTAAGAGCTAATTCTATCTTAGCTCTTCCATCTCCACATCCCTCGCCCCTATTTTGTTTGAGGAGACATAGTGGTATGCGTCTTCCTTCACATTTGGATTCTGAGGGCGACACTAGAAATTCTAGTTAAAATAAAGGTCTGGGTGCATGGAATCGGTGACAGCTGGGCATGAAAATGAACACTAACTACAAAGTGTCATAACTCCTTACGATGCAGAAAAGGACCCCTAAAGAAATAGTCATAAAAGACGCGGAGCTCACCGTCTTATTCTCCATCTTCTCAAAGAGACCCACATCCCCAGGAGAGACAGAATCTGGTATCCTTTTGTTTAAAGAGCATCACCAGCAAGTTCCTACCTGAACTATCGTGCGTACACTTTGACCAGAGGATATAATCCCTCTCTTGGTTCCCAAGCGTCAGGGTGATCCCGCTGGAGCAGCAGACTGGGGTCAGGGCGAGCAGCTTGGCCGCAGACACCGAGTAGCAGTCTCTCTCCTTCACAGCCCACCTCTGACTCAGCATCATGTGGTTGCAAGGGATCAGGTACCTGGAATGACAAAGAGGGCGGCATTCAGTCTCCGCAATGTCTGTTCCCAACCAGCGCCTCCTCAGCCATAATCAGGACTAATGGCCAGGGGTGACCCATCCTCTCCACACTCTCAATCCATCTATCCCACCAGCCCCCAGGGTTCTCTCTCTTGCTTAAAATGTGTCAAGAGCTTCTTTCTTCTGACAGAACAGCCCCCTGTGCAGAGCATTTGAGGGCCTTCACAATTTAAGCTGCACAAACTTCCTCATTTCTTAATGGAGCTGCTATCCTATCCCTCTTTGCCTCTGTGCCTCTGCACCCACTGTGACCTTCACCCAAAAGGTGCTTTCCCTGCATGACAAATGCCTTGTCATCCTACAAAATCCAGCTTCAGTGTTACCTTTTCCAGGAAGGCTTCCAGGCTACCTACTCCAAGACAGCTTCTCCCTCCGCTATGCTCACAAACCTCTACTAAAGAACTAGTATTTAGTAAGTTATTTTGGTGTTTGCCTCCTCAATACAATGTGCTCTCAAAGCAAATGACCTCTTTCAATAATTCTGAAATATAATCCCAGGAACTCTGCCTCCTAGTGGGCACTGAAGGACAGTGGAATCACTGCATAGTACAAGTCTCCTCCCATATTCTCCTGAGTGACTATGAGAAAATATGGTGGCCAAAGACTCACTGAGGGCCCCGTTTCACACAAAACACTTTTGGTTGGTGATCAAAAGCATCCTAGTATCATCATGACCATGGAGACAAGAAAATCTGAGCAATCGTTTCTGACACCCTTAGAACACATTGTGGGGAGAAGAAAGCGTGTTCAAACCAAGCATATTTCATGATTTAAGTAGCTATACACGGATTTCTGCTCTTTGTTGAAATATTTTTAAAAATGGTACACTGGATCAAACCTAATAAAGCTACTTATCAAATATAACCAGTGTGTAGCTTGAAATTATATTGGAATAAAGAGGTATTGGGAATTTATAACTTTGCAAACACATGCTTTCAGTAGAAACTAGGAATTTTCTTCTGAGTAAATTAAATAAAGGAAGATCCCCTGTAGGTTGAAGGAGAGATTCTACAACAAGTGGGGGATTCAGTTCAAATAAATAACCCCCTCATTTAATGCAGTACTTCTACTGTGTCTTTATAATGAAGGCTTATTCCAGAGGGAAGGGCAGGAAAACTGTACACTGACCCTCTGCCTTTCCATCATTTATAGAGAAAGATTTTTTTAAAACACGCAAACACAAAACAGACAAACAAACAAAAATGAATGTTCACTGCAGCATTATTTACAATAGCCAAGTTAGGGAAGCAACCTAGGTGTCCATTGATAAATGAATGAATAAAGAAGATGTGGCACATAAACACAATGAAATATTACTCAGCCATAAAAAAGAATGATATCCTGTCATTTGTAACATGGATGGACCTAGAGGGTATTGTGCTAAGTGAAATAAGTCAGACGGAGGAAGACAAATACCATAGGATCTCACTTATATGTTGAATTTTTTTAAGTCAAAACAAACAAACAAACCAAACATAACAAACTCATAGAAACACAGAACAAATTGATGGCTGCCAGAGGGGAGAGCATTGTGGGCATGAGTGACAAGGTGAAGGGGATAATAGTGAGTAACTTTGAGGAGTGACAGATGTTTACTAGTATGGTGATCACATCATAAGATATAAAATGTTAAATCACTATGTTGTACACCTGAAACTAATATAATATTGTACTATTATTGGCCAACTATACTTTAATTTAAAAAAAGAAATAAACAGAACAAATGTCAGATGCTTCCCAATGTCAAATATCAAAATGAAGTGGCTGTCGGTAGCAAAAAGTCACTGAGGAATTTAGTATAAGTATTTCTCATCAGACTATCTTTTCATTTTTACTCTACTTATTTTGTTTAGGAGTCTTATTTAAATTCAGAAAGTCATAAATATAATCACAAAGTAATAAATATCTGATTTTAGGAGTCCAGATTACTCAAAGCCATCCCACAACATAGCAGGAAAAATATATATTGTCCGTACTGTCCTCCCTCTTTTCATTTTTTCCCCAACTCTCTGCACCCCTTGTCTATTTTCTCTTTTCCTGGGTATCGCTCATTAAAACAAATCATCATCACTTCTGAAACAATTCAATGACAACCAGTGGATAACAAAGCACACATATTGCCTATTGCTCCATCGACAATAAAAACAAACAAAACAGTGCAGTACAATGACGTAAGCAAGGTGCTTCTTGTAGGATGATGATGATGACCTGAATAACAGACCACTAGGCAAACATTTAGAAAGCAACGTTAACGAATTTCAAAAAAGATTGTTTCGTTTTCAAAGACAGTATGGCCACATTTCTCCTATTTGTCCTACCCTAGGCTGGCTGGTCTCCAGACACCTAACTCCCGTGCTAGATGGAAATGTTCCTGAAGTGCACACACAGCTGCTCTTTGAGCAAAACAGCCTCTATCTGAACACAACAGGCAATGCAGTTCATAAAGCTGACAATGGACCAGCACTTCTGAAAAAAACACCCTACCCAGAAGATTCATCAATGGCATCCGGAGGATTAAGCAGTTAAATTCTGCCTAAACTGGGAAGCGCCAGGAACCTGGGGGTGATCTCTCCCTTCACTGCTCGTCAGCATTTCTGCCTGCCTTTGGCCTATCACATGTCACATCCATGGAGATGGATCATTTCTCCTTGGTTTTCTGTTCACTAAAATAGCCTCTCTTTGGGGAGTATCTTATTTCAATGTACTTTTCTGATATTTTGCTAACTGAAAGAAGGATATCAGTTGCAAGTGGATTATCACTTTGAGGCGTCAATATTTAAGAGTATTTGGGTTGCAACGAAATTGATGTAGTTATTACTTATTTATCACATAACAAATAACTCCATTAAAAGGATTCACATAACCTTCACTGCTCTATTGCCTCCCAGATCTACAAATTTATCGTGTACATTTGAGTGACAACAGTGGCAACAACAAAAGGATGGCTTACAAATCTATTTTTTATGTCCCTTAAGATAAAGTTCAAATGAATAACAGAATAAGGACTTTTCATTGTCCTTGCTTTTGGTACAGATTCTAAATCAGAAGAGACATTGTTTTCATTAGTTTAAAACGCATTTTCTAGAAAATTCCACCTCCTTAAATTTGTGCAATACCTTACAGCATTTCAACACATTTTCACAGATATCACCACAGTTGATCCTTCCAAAAACCTTATGAGGCAGCAAATTCCAAAACCAGAACAGGTCAAGTCAAATCAGCAGTTCACTCCCACCCACTCTGGGGCCCTAGCTGGATTCTTGCCTCCACTGTTCATAGCCTTGTTTTCATATTTTTTATCTCTTTATCTCTTTCTGCTGCAAACTGAATAACTTCCTCAATCTATCTTCTAGTTCATTAAGTATCTCTTAATCTGTATCTTAAATGCTATTTACCCCAAACACTCAGCTTTTTTCATTTTAATAATTACAGTTTTTGTTTCTAAGAGCTCTAGTTGGTTCTTCCTCAAACCTGCTTGTCATTTTTATTTGATTAAAACTATCCATTTTCTTAAAAGAAAATAACACATGTTGGTGAGGATATGGAGAAATCCATATGTTGGTAGGCATGTAAAATGGTGCAGCTGTTATGGAAAACAATAAAAAAAATTAAAGTAGAATTACCATATGATCTAGCAATTCCACTTCTAGGCATATACCCAAATATATGCAGGGTCTTCTAGAGATGTTTGTACACCCATAGTAGCATTACTCACAATACCCAAAAACTGGAAGCAATCCACAGTGCCCATCAATAGATGAATGAATTAAAAATATGGCATACTGCCGAAACCGGTTTGGCTCAGTGGATAGAGCGTCGGCCTTCGGACTGAAAGGTCCCAGGTTCGATTCCAGTCAAGGGCATGTGCCTGGGTTGCGGGCACATCCCCAGTAGGAGATGTGCAGGAGGCAGCTGATCGATGTTTCTAACTCTCTATCTCTCTCCCTTCCTCTCTGTAAAAAATCAATAAAATAAAAAATAAATAAATAAATAAAAATAAAAATAAATATGGTATACATAGAATCGTATTCTGCCTTAAAAAGGAAAAAAATCAGACATGGTACAACATGGATGAACCTTAAAGACATTTGTATACTAAGTGACATAAGTCAGGTACAAAAAGGCAAGCACTATTGATTCCACTTATATGAGGTACCTAGAGTAGTCAAATTCATAGAGTCAGAAAGTAGAACAGTGGTTGCCAGGGGCTGGGGGGAAGGAGAAATGGGGAGTTATTGTTTAATAATTACAGTGTTACTTTTGCAAGGTGAAAACAGTTCTGAGATGGATGGTGGTGATAGTTGCACAACGATGTGAATGTACTTAGTACCACTGAACAGTACAAATAGTTAAGAGGGAAAATTTGTTATGTGTATTTTGCCACAATTATAAATAATTTTAAATTTGGGGGGAAATCAGTAGTTCAGGGGGCAGAGACCAGGAAGTAGAGGCTGCCCAGGTATCTCCCACATGCCCGACTTCTGTGTAAGTCCTCTATTCACTCTTCTCATGGATTCCCCAGGCAGTGAGGCAGAATTAGAAATAAACCATTCAATAAAAGGCAACCTTCTTCTTCATCATCATCGTCGTCATCATCAAAGAAACAAAGAAGAAAGCCTAGGACCAAATGGCTTTGTCCACATTTTCCCCATTATTCTATTCAGAACCTGAGATAATGTGTCCTTCATGCACTCTTCTAGTAATTCCTGACCCAGGAAATAACTAGTCCTGACTTGAGTATGTACATATTTCAACAATGAGCTAATTAATTCTTCACGTTCATAAGGTACAAATCTGTGTTTTAAAAAAAAAAAGCCTTAACTAATACCATCTATAAGGACAGTTTTTAGCAAACCTCACTTTTTAAGCAGACAAAAGGCGAAGAGAGGCCACCTTGGAAAGGTAGACAGCCAGCTTCCACCGCCTGGCTCAGCTGGCCGGGTGGCCCAGTGTGGGGAAGCTCCGCCCCTCCGGAGTGGGACCAGGCTTCCAGGTACACTAAAAGAGACGCCTGCTTTTCATGCCTCAGAGAAGCAGTATTTGAGAGTTTACCATTTCAATGTAATCAGGTTTTGCCCTTGTTGGAGGCAAAGTCTAGTTTTGGGGTATAGAAAAGGCTTTAATAGCTGCTCTGATGGATTTCACCCAGCATTGCTAATGCATTCTGTCATATCGGTAGAGAGTTGATGGGGAGCTAAGTAATCCTTCTGGGACAGATAACTAATGCCCTGCCCAGACTACCCCGGGCATTCACTCCTAATAGGATTTGTTCTTTGCTAATGCCTCAAGAGTGGTTGCTGATGACCTGATCTAAACCACTAAAAAGTCCAAAACTCTTTTTAAACACAGAAAATGAATAGGCGAGATTCTCCTGTAACTGGATAACTCTGAAGGCCTCCACCATGATGCCACCACCAACCTTCCTGCCTGTTTTTATCACTCGCTTTTGCAGGTGCTATAGCTACATACAGCCAGCCATCAGAATACCCTGGACAGTTTGTAAAACATGCCCACCCCCAACTGGCGGAGCCAGCCCCTCTGGGAGGAGGCCAGGAATGTGCGTCTCTAACTAGCTCTGGGGCTATGCCATGCTGCTGTCCCCATGATGACACTCCCATCCCCTTCCTTTTCCAAAGAACTACCTCTTTGGAAAGGCTGATACTTGTACTTGGAATGCCATCTCCCGGTAATTCTACCTACATTGTATCAAAGCCCACATGGGGGGCAGGGGCAGTCCAAGTCTCCTCCTCTCCTACTGCTCTGGCTTCTTCCACCATATTCCCAGAGCAGGGTCACAGGAAGGATCGGGAAGCCCGGTAAGGAGGGAGGAGGTGTGTGGGGGGAGGGTGCCCAGGGAGGACCCGAGGGGAGTATGGAGCACAGACCCAGCCTACCCTCCCTTTCTCCCTTTACAGAAGCAGCTGCTGCCCTGGGGGACCCCAGGAGAGGCAGACCTGGGCCAAGACAGGATTTGGGGTTCCTGAGTCTCCTTGCCAAATGTCCAAATTAATGTCGCCTTAATAGCAGTCTACTCTGACTCTCAACACCTGTCATCAAATACCAGCCACTCAATGAAACCCTTCCCACCGGTGCCCCTGAAGGACACACCTTTTCTACCTTGTACATTAAGTCCTTTTCAACTCATCTGCTCCACACCTTACTCCCTTCTGAGCTGCACACAGAAAGTACTCATTAAATATTTACTGAACTTCATTGAAACATACATACAGGTTAGAGTGCACGTTGCATTTGTACCATTACCAAAGCAATAGTCACAGGAACTATATATCAACAGCATTTCATATTTAGAAAAGTTTGGGGGTTTTTTTCCCAAATAACACAGGTCCCCTTGTTTATGAAAAAGACATTCAGCCACGCCTCAGAAGAGCTTTTATAATAATTCTGAAAATTTCCAAACATCCTACCTTTTCTTTGCAGGAGTATATTTGTAACATAATGTATTTGGCCCCCTGAAAACTTTTAACAGTAAAACTAAAATTAATCTTGGGAGATAGTGCAGACATTAAATTGATTGGTCTTGATGATTTCCTTCCTTTGATGCACAGCCCCTATTTAGCTTATGTCACCAAAGAAATATATAATAGCAGCAGTACAGAGTGAGGCTTTCTTTAAAGGAAACAAAAGAGGCCACTCACCTCAGAACTAGTTGTAACATCACGTCCTCACAGTGTAAACCGATGAGAGTCCTAAATAATGCCAGGGACACCACACAGAGCTGGGGAACAATAAACACGTTCTATTTCAGATATTGGAAGGATGGCTCCACTCTCCACAGATGGCAAATAAATCAAAATTACAAAATAAAATGGCCTTTTCTTCAGCAGTTTTGATGAAACATGCTGCTGCCTCAGAGAATGTGCATTACGGGTATTCAGGCTATCGGCTCTGTAGGATTCTATTAGAAAGACTACGCCTGGAATTATACCATTATGCAGAATTGCCCCCCTACAACATGACTCCCTCACAGTTCCACCTGTTTAAGACCCACATAAAGATCTTGCTTGTCACCTGTTTGCCTAAGTTATTTTCAGATATGACATTCATTATCTACAAGGCAGGGCTAACAGGAAACTGTATATGCTCTGGCCAATCTTCCCTCTTGAGTTCTCAGCCCTGAGCCGCAGCTCCTCGTGGCTTTGGGGCAAACCTTCTCCTCTGTTCCATTTTCAGTTGTGTTGAGGGTGTGATAATATGCTTTTCTAAGAAGTTCATTGAAAAAAAAAACAAGACTTCTCTCACTCTGATTTCCAAAAAGGAAAGATACACAACCACACTGGAAAGAAACTCAAAGGTATATTATAAAATCGTCATGCCCTTTTGGGAGTAAGCGCTTATCATTCTATCAGGCCAGGTAAGTAATTGTAATTCAGGCTCTCCTTCTTTGTACAGGATGCATGCATTGGAGAGTTATAGGGACAGGTTTATCTGGATCTTTACAGATTAGAAATAGGAGCGAACAGGTATTTTGTAGGAGGATAATTCTGCATAATGGCCTAATTCCAGGTTTAGGCTTTCTAGTCGAATACTATAGGAAACAGACAGTCTGAATACACATTCTCTGTTTACTCTTACAACTCAATGATAAAAAGACAAGTACACTGTGCTGTGTACCTAGACATTGATTTGAAGGGTTACTATGGTAATACTGTATATAATATAGTATTCTTAACTATAACCATCATGCTGTATATTAGATCCCCAGGATTTATTCATCTTATAGCTGGAAATTTATACTCTTTGATCAACACTGTGCAGTTTGATAAACTATAGTAGCTATTTAAGCTTTTATCTTTAGAGTAAGTGTATTGTTCCATAAACTTAACTTATTCTTTCTAAAGGTTATTCTTTGTGTATTATCAATCATTTGGTTCAGTTCAGGTTTAGAAATTTAACTTTCAATCTATTGGTATCATTGAATCTAAAGTGTATCTCTTGTAAAAGGCATATGGTTGGCTCTTCTTTTCTTATCCAGTCTGACAATCTCTGCCTTTTGATTAAGTTTTTAACCTATTCACATTTAATAGTATTGTTATAATTGGATTTCTGTCTGCTGTTTACTTTTTGTTTTCATATATCATATGTTTTTTTATTCTCCTATTCCTCTTTCACTATCTTGTTTTGCATTAAGTGAATATTTTCCGTAGTATAACATATATATATCCTCACCCAAGGACATGTTCATTGATTTTTAGAGAGAGGGGAAGAGAGAAAGAGAGAGAGAAACATTGATGCGAGAGAGAAACATTGATAGCTTGCCTCTCATATTCGCCCCGACTGGGATTGAACAGGCAACCGAGGTATGTGCCCTGACCGTAATCAAACCTACACCCTTTCGGCATATGAGAAAATGCTCCAGCTGGCCGAGCCACATCAGCCAGGGTTCGCTATATTTTTTAAGTTATTTTATTAGTGGTTGCTCTCGGCCTTACCATATACATCTTAACTTATCAGACTTTACTTCAGATTTACACTAAATTAGCTCCTGTGAAATAGAGAAATATTACTCCTATACAGCTCTATTTACATATATATATATTGCAAACTCAATAATCCATTAAGTTATTATTCTTTCACTTTTAAAACAATAATTGTAATTAAATAAAGATAGCCTTTGGTAGAGGAGGGGGGTTGCAAAGGGCAACAGTAATAGTATAAGAGGATTTTCAAGTTGATCAGAACTTCAAACTAAAGAATGACTTCCTAAATTCACAATTGCCCAGACTTCCACTTCAAAATACGTGAGGACAGAAATATAATCTCTAACATCCAGACTTGCTACACTCAGGTTCTTTGGCTTTGCCTGCACTTACACCCATATGTTCTGCTGCAACGTGCCTCCTCTGAAGCACATTCTGCTAGTTCCACAGAAGACAGTGCCAACCCAGACAAATTGAGAAACATGTCCTATGAAAGGCAGTAAGTGCCACCTCCCTGACAAAAGGACTCCTAATAGCAAAATGCATTCTCTGTTTCCAAAGTAGAAAAGGTAATGGCTGCAAGAAAGAAAAAAAGTGGGGAAGAGGGCAGAGAAAAAAGAATATTCATAATCTTATTCCAAAACGAACTCTCCTGAAATCTTACCCGAAATGGGGTGTTGATTCGACTGGTGAGAGTGTCTAGGATGTGAACATTCTCGTGCTGGTGCAACAGGATAAAACGGAGGAAGATCTCAAGTAGTGCTGGCTCGGAGATGCTACGCAGAAAAAGGTCCAAGTAGGCAGTTGTGGTCATGACCTCCTCCACAGTCACCTGGGAGCAATGACAGAGTGAGCACAGGTGAGCATCCTCTCGACACTATGATACATGCCTCCCCGATGGCCTCTGGCCTCACCACAGTGACCCCATCAAGGCAAGGACACACCTGCCACAAGAACACACCTCAGAGCTTCATCTGAAGCCCATAACCTATTCACACTCTACACTACCTCATGCTGCTTCCGCCCTTTAGTTCAGTAAGGGAAAAGCAAAGGCATAAAGAAGCCGTTCAATGTTCAGACAACTCTAATCATCAAATGCAGTTCACACACCATAAAGATTTCAGTATGTAATCTCAGAGGGGAAAAAGATAATGGAAAGTATTTACACGGTCAGTAAAGGATTAATTAGATAGCTCAGCATAACTTGTTTCATTATTAGTCATTCAATAAGTATTTGTTGAGACCTGCTATGTATTAGGAGCTGGAAACATTAAGAAGATATTTTTGGCCAGGAAGATGGATTATACATACGACCTAACATGCAAAATAATATGCTAACAAATGGCAAATGAGAGGTGAAGACACAAAGGGATGCAGACGTTCAGATGCATTTCTGGAAAGTTGCAAGTCACTGCATAATATGCATAAAGTGTTACTTATAATCTGCTATAAGAGTTTACGGCTCATAAAGTAACTGGATTTTTTATAATACAAATTAGTATTTTCTACGTGGTGTGATCTTCCACATGCAGTAAAATTCCAATCTTTCAGGAAACAGAACGCTCTAAAGAGTTAAGTTTTTCAAAGAGCTAAGGATGTGATGCTTAAAGCATCAAGAAATTAACGTTACCATCGTGACTGGGAATATTTTAAGAGCTAGCATACATCTGTCTTCCTAAAAGCAGAATGTAACATCTCTTGCTGAACAGGGGACATCAACTGCCTTATGGTCTGTAGTACAGAAATACGCAAACAGGGCTGCATGAAAATCACTAGGGAAACTTCAAAACTTCCGACTCCAATCCCATGCCCTAGAGCTCTTGGCCGTCTCCGCTGCCTGATGACACAGGAAATGGCTGGCGGTACTTTCAGCGGGATTACATCTTCTCTTTTTCAGTTTTCCATCTTCTTTATTTCTCCCTTTAAAAGGGGTAACTGTCACTTGATCGTACTGTTACTGGGCTATTCCTTTTATATACATTTCTCTTCCCCTTGTAATTTTCTGCTTTCAAAACCCACAAAGCAGTTTAGAAACTAGGTCTCCAAATCTGCTTGTATACGTGCAGATGGGCCTGTGCGGACACATCTGTGCATTATGGCTTCAATTACTTCCACGAATTTCTTGGTTCTTATGTATATTCTAGGTCCATGAGTCCAGGTGGGTAAGAGATTATCAAGTCAGTTGTACCTGTTTTCTTTTTCCTGAGCAAGGCATGCCTGCACACTGCATGTCAACCCGCTCTCTCAGAACCATTGACAACTCACCAGCAGTGCCCTGGGTGGTCTGAGAACGGCCTCAGAGGGCAGACACCCTTCCCCCACCAGCTCAGCACCAATGTTGTGATATATTCAAATACTCGACACACCACTGTGTCATCGGAGCCACTTCAAAGGGCTCTCTGTGGCCCAAATATAGCAAAGGAAACGTAAGCATCAACCACTTGGCAAATAAATTACCTTGAGAAGAGTGCATCTCATGGGCTGCCCCAGCTTCTGAAACAGGCTGCTTCTATCCTGTGTCTCCCAGTGTCTGTAGTTACTGACTCCTGGCACTTAGTCCTGTCCTGGGACCCCAGCACTGGGACACAGGCTGTCTTTTTCCTTATTACTCCAATGCGATGTACTAGTCTAGCACCTGCGCGCACTTAATAAACATCTCCTGCATAAGTGACATCCCCCGAGGACCCAGTGATTCACATTGACCAGAACTGAGCTTCATTTTTAATTCTTCTCTCTTCTCTGCTTGTGTCCTGAAGGCCCCAGAGAGAGGGGGCATTTGTAATGAAGACATAAAATAACAGATGTCACCAAGTAGCTGGGGCGCGGCGGGGATGACCCACAACACCTAACAGGTAGTTTCATGAGCTCACACTCTTTCCACTACAGCAAGCTCGGGGTCCTTCTGCAGAAATTGAATCCAAAATCATTTAGGCGAAAGTCTAACTCCCTAACATTTTGCTCACTAGAAAAAAAGTAGCACTGATCACTCCAAATGGGCGTGTAGTTTCATCTTCCCTACTGAGCACTGCTGAGCGGACCGTCATGCGGTACTCCAGGAGCTGCCTTGGCACCAACAATGCGGCATCAGCGTGCCCTCCACCCCTCAGTTACACACCACCTTAATAAGCTCAAAAGCACAGCAATCAACTCTCCAGAACATAAGTCTCAGTCTTGAGGGCTGCCATGGGAGGAGGGCATTCAGCATCTATTGTTTACTATCTTAGGCTGGATAAATGAAAGATTTTTTTTAAAGAAATCAAAGCTGTCATTTATAAGTTAAGAGGATTTAAGAAAGCACTTGGAAGGACAGCACTTACACAACGTGGTATAAATATTAAGGACCCAATTCTACTGAGCATCAAATTGCACACTCGTTATAAATCGAGGTCACACTCACCTTAAACTAATACCCGAACCAGGGAAATCTGGTTCCTTCTCTTTCCATTTCTTTTCTCCTCCATATTGTCAGAGCCCTTAGGAGCCTTTTATCCCAGAAAATCTTCTCCTGGCCCATTATCTTACTTTTCAGAATCTTCCTCTAATCCACCAAATAGGCAACCTCCTTCGCAAGGATGAGACCAGAGCCTAAGTGTGATCGCTTGAAAGTTAACAATAAACCAGGAGAAAGCAGCCCTGCTGTGCAGAAGGTAAAACGGAAGCTTCCACTAATGCCCCAAAGAGGGAGCATTAGCCAAACAGGAAGCAGCCTCGGATTCATGGTCCAATTACAAACGATAAGCAGCTGTTGATAGTAAGACCTTCTGACTGTCAATATCAATTTATAAAGAATTGCAGGTAGCTACAAATCTACATAGAAATTCTAGAAGAAATAATAAATGAGGTTCTATTTTACCACCGTAGAGCTTAGAAATGTTATTTCTTACTAAAAGTAGAACAGAATGACTATAATTACCTAAGGAAAACTCATTCCTACAAACAAATAATTATTCTTGACAAGGTAAGTACAACTGTAAACCAAAATAGTATATCTGCTTAGGTACTCTTTTTTTTCTGGTTCAGGTCAAATTGGTATATAACATTATATTAGTTTGAGGTGTATAGCATAATAATTTGATCTTTATATACATTATAGTGATTGCCACAATAAGTCTAGTTACCATCCATCACCACACAATTGAACCCCTTCACCTATGTCACCCACCCCTTAATTCCCTTCCCCTCTGACAATCACTAATCTGCTCTCTGTATCTATGAATTTTGTTGTTTTGTTTATACCTGTGTTTTGGTTTTTAGATTCTACATGTAAGTAAAATCATATGGTGTCTGTTCATCTGACTATTTCACTTATGTCACTTAGCATAATATTCTCAAGTTCTATCCACGTTGTTGCAATATATACCACATCTTCTTTATCCATTCACCTATTGATGGACACTTAGGTTATTATAAGTAATGTCCATACTACTCAAAGCAATCTACAGACTCAATGTAATCCCTATCAATATTCCAATGGTATTCTTCATAGAACTAGAACAAATAACTCTAAAATTTGTATGGAACCACAAATACCCTGAATAGCCAAAGCAATCTTGAGAAAGAAGAACAAAGTGGAAGGTATCACATTCCATGATTTTAAACTATACTACAAAGCTATAGTAATCAAAAAGTATAGTATTGGCATAAAAACAGACACATTGATCAATGGAACAGAGTAAAGAGCCCATAAATAAATCCACACATATATAGTTAATTAATTTATGACAAAGGAGCCAAGCAAAATGAGAGAAAGGACAGTCTCTTTGATAAATGGTGGTGAGAAAATTAGACAGATACATGCAACAGAATGAAACCAAACCACTCTCTTATACCATACACAAAAATTAACTCATAAATGTATTAAAGACTTGAATGTCAGACTTGACACCATAAAATTCCCAGAAGAAAATACAGGCAATAGATTCTTTGCCATAGGTCTTGGTAATGATTTTTTGGATCTGACTCTAAATCAAAGGCAACAAAAGCAAAAATAAACAAGTGAGACTACATCAAACTAAAACCTTCTGCAAAGCAAAGGGAACCATCAACAAAATAAGAAGGGAACCTACTGAATGTGTTACCTACTTACATATATGTACGCAAATCATATATCTGACAAGGGGTTAATGTCCAAAATATATAAAGAACTCAAACAACTCACAGCAATAACAAACAAACAAATGAAATTCGATTTAAAAATGGGCAAAGGATCTAAATAAGACATTTTTCCAAAGAAGATATGCAGATGGCCAGCAGGCACATCAAAAGATGTTCAACATTACTAATTATCAGGGAAATGCAAAAAAAAAAACCAACACAAAAACACGCAATGAAATTACCTAACACCTATTAGATTGGCTATTATAAAAAAGACAAGAAACAGTGTTGAAGAGGCTGTGGAGAAAAGGGAACTGCATGCACTGTTGGTGGGGATGTAAGTTGGTACAACCACTATGGAAAACAGTATGAAGGTTCCTCAAAAAATCAAAAATAGAACTACCATTCAACCCAGAAATTCCACTTGTGGGTACTTATCTGAGTGAAACAGAAACACTAATTTGAAAAGATCTCTGCATTCCTATATTCATGGCAGCATTATTCACAACGGCACTCTTATTGCTTACTATTCAGTCCACATTGTAGAAAGGAGCCCTGATTCAGGTACTTAATTTTACTGCTCTCAAGTCCAGTTTAGTCTATGCTTTGAACTAAATCTCTTTCTTCACCCCACTTTCCACCCTTCACTAGCCCTTACCTGTTCCACCAATCCCTTAAACCGGTGTTTTTCAAACTATAGTTTGAGACCCAAAAGTGAGTAGTGAAATCAATGTATTGGTTCACTAATGGGTTAGACCAGATTCAAATAGAAAGTATTAGAGTACATTGCATGTAGTAAAAGCACTGTTTGTGCAATTTGGTATACATATTTTATTGAAACTATATGTAGTACAATATATTATATATGTATGTGCCTTGTTATATATTCAGTAAAACACACACACACACACACACACACACACACAAGCATATAAGATAAATTTCTGGCTGTGCGTTACAGTCAAAATATCTGAAAAAATACTGAAGAAGCACTGCAGTAACCAAGCCCATTTACAGTCCTTTCTGCCACCCTCTCACCCGTCAGTTCTCAGCACCACTTTCCTACACTCCAGACTGTGACCGGTGTGGTCTGGTCACGTGCATAACTGAGATCAGGTCTCTGAGCAGGATGGCAGCTGATTCACAGTAAATTTACTCCTTTTTATCTTAGCCTAGGAGCTCCCACAGTACATTTCTTAAATTAAAATTTCAAGCTTCTCACATATGGAGAAAATAAAGAGTGCTGTCTTTTAAAGGGGGGGAGAGGGGGGAAGGGAGGAGTTGACACTGTTATAAACTCTCTCAAACAGGAGGCTAGAGCTCAGCCCGCCATCGTGCCCACGCGGCAGCAGCACATTAACTTAATGCACAGCGTAGGAGTGAAATTGAGCATATAGACATTCCGACCTTTCTGTAATCAGCTCGCGTTGGGAAATTCCATTTGCATCTAAATTAGCACCAGAATCCTCCCTGTAATGGCAGGTTTATATGTGTCCTGAAAAATAAATTTCCCACCTGCTAACTGGTGTGTGTGTGTGTGTGTGTGTGTGTGTGTGAGAGAGAGAGAGAGAGAGAGAGAGAGAGAGAGAGAGAGAGAGAGATGCAGTCACATTGGAACAAACAGGTGGATCCTACCTTCTGTTGCTCAGGCAGGTGGCAGGCAGTGGGGTCAGGTGACTGTTGCACCCTCTCCAAGTTAGAAGCCACACTTGTTAAGCATTTCCTTTGATTAAGAGGAGAAAACTAGCAAACCAAGGTTTCAGCCGGGTCATCTGTGAGCCCTCAGCCTCAGCGGTTCCAACTGGAAAGTTGGGAACGAGACCCGGGTGAACGCAGCCCAAGGAATCCAGCAGTGGGGACCGGGATGATGAGGCTGGACTGCAGGAGCCAGGCATGAAGTGGTCTTTGTGAGGAACACAGGCTGACCCTGCTGGCTGCTGCCAGAGAGAGACAAGCTGACAGGCAGGAGGCATGGCCACCGGAGTGCAGCCAAGGGCAGCAGCTGAATGGGCTCTTCCCAGCCATCTTCTTCCCTCCAAGGACACAAAGCTCGAAGAACATTCAAGTACAGAAGGGAAGGCAGACACCCTGGTTCTCAGTGAGCAGCACCTCAGCCAAAAACTCAGAACAGAAAACGTTCAATTATTCCAAGTCTGAAAGAGTCTGCAGTTGATAATGCAGGCTCCCTCCCGCCTTGCCCACTCACGCCTCCCTTCTGCTTATCTGGGACCTCAAGGCCACACACTTCAGT
>NW_005363098.1:3051808-3071956 GCF_000412655.1 Myotis brandtii | reverse complement strand
TTCCACAGTTGGTGAGTTTGGCTATTTATTCCTAAAATATCTGAGGAAGGAGGAAATTAACACGATGGCTACAAGGACTTCAGCAACATATTTTAAGGAAAAGATATTTACAATAAAGCCAGTCTCTGCCCTTCTTCCCCAGAATTTCTTCAATGTATCTGTAATGCATTAAATATAATAATTAAATCCATTAAATGTCCATGAACAGATTAATGAAATATCATTAGCTTGTACTTTCCCAGGAGAAGGGGATGGAGTAAACAAATGAGTTCTTCCAGACCCTGCGTGGTGGAACACCTCACCCCCTACCGTAGGGAAGGCAGAGCTGGGGCCTGTAGGGGGCGTGGCAGCCAGGCAGTGCAGAAGCGCTCTGGGGGGCAGCATCACTCCTGCCTGGGCAATGGGGGCACTTCCCAAGCCCAGAGGCTTCCTTGCTGAGCACCACTCCCCGGCCCACACCCCCATGCACTCGAACTGGCCCAAAAGTGAGGTGTGTGAATAGACTCCTCTCCCAAGTACACGTCTGTTATTTGGGGTTTGGTTCATCTTTTTTACATTCCCCACTTTGTTCTCAGTGTATAGATGGCACTGTCATGAATAATACCGACTGTTATGGATGCTGTACTTTTTGGGGTTCCCCCTGCCTGCACTTGCTGGCAATGGGAACACATCAGGAATGGCCCTATGTAAGGAGCATGAAGTACATGTGATGTTCTGCACAGGGCCTGGGAGGAAAGGTGAACAAATACAGCTCTAAGTGCTTTGCTGGTGATCAGAGAACAAAATGTGCCTGTCTGCATATTTGGGGGTGGGGGTGGGGGTGGGGAGTACAATAGCCCATATAGAAAAAGACCTACCTCCACTACTTCCACATCTCTGCCCAATTCCCTCCCAGGCATTTTGCAGAATCAGAAAGGGTGAGGTGGTCACAAGGGATGGACTAGGACAGGCCCCGAAAGTAAGTGTGTCCTAGCACAGGACAGAGTTAGAGGGAGGACACTGAAACTCTCTACAATATTATTTGTCTGTAATTGTCAGTGGTAGGTCATTAAAACCTAGTTCTAATGGGCGAGCTGACCAGTATCTGGGAGCAGAAATAAAGCTGCCACCACCAACAACAACGCCCCTATCTGTGTCTGATGGGCCCTTGCTGCAACTGACTTCAGTCCCTGCCCCCATAACATCAATATTCTCTCCTATTCTCTATCATACACCTGTCCCGGGAGGAGCCAGCCAATGGCTACTCTAAAGCCTCCCTTCCTATCCCTGGGTGTATATAATTGTACCCTATTACTTCATTGTAATATAACTTATCAGAGTAAAAATCAATATATCATCCATTATATTTGAACCTCATCCAACAGAAATACTCCAAATATCACATAAGGAAGATATTTCATCCTATGGCTCTAAGGTCAGACTTAACAGGGAAATTCTGAGGCATTTCACTTCAGAAGCAAAGAGCTGAAGAGTATCCCAAAGATCACTTGATCCATCCTGTTCCTGTTTGTTCCAGAAAAGGTCTTCCCTTTTGATTCGAAACTCTTAGTTGTCATGTGAAGAAACATAAACACAACAGGCACATCGCTGATCATTTGGCAACAGCAACCATGTAATTAAAGACATTCTCAGCAAGTCTTTCATTTAGCTCTTTGGGGCCACAGACTCAACCTAAGTCGAACATATATTTATTGTAAGGACACTCTACCGGAAGGCTGGGGAGCCAGGCTCAGAAAGGAAGGGAGGTCTGATGCCGGGCAGCCAAGATACAAATACCCATTAACTCTTCTTCTAAGCTCAGACGGGATTCCACAGCTGCCTTCGGCAAGACAGCTCAGTGCGTCTCTCCTACCAGAAAGCATTCCTCGTGGTCAAAAGGAGACTCGGCCTGCTATAAAGTGAACCTGAATGTAAACTGTAACTGAAAAAGAAAGAAGACCTTCCATCTATAAATGAAACCGTCTATGTAAGGAATATAGCACTCTATGTGGAGCACAGGGGAGATCCAATACAATTTAGTTATCAGTAAAAATAAAACAAAGTTAGCCTGCTCTCATGTTAAGAAGTGGTGATGAAGAAATGCTGCTCCCCCCCGCCCCCCAACTCAACTTTCTTCTTTCCTACTTTGAAATTCTATTAAACCAGCTGGTGCCCTTTCTCAGTTTTCTTAATGCATTTATCCCTCCTTTCAGATTGCAAAGTTACTGCAGAAATGACTCTGTCTGACCTACAGTGTGAATTCTCAGAGCACCTGGTGCACTGGCAGGTACTCAAAGGGTAATCAATAAATGTGTCGAGAAGGAAATCGGCAGCCCTGGAACTAATAAAAACACCCTGTTGTCACAGCCCATGTCGGGATGCCTTCATTAGCAAGGTGGTTAGATTAATCTGACAGGACGTGAACAGCAGAGGAAATTTTTCTTTTATAGTGAATAGCACTGCATTGAAAATACAGAGCCCAACTTAGGCCATGCTCTCGAATTAAGGCAACCTAGTCAAGTGATCCTTTGGGGAAAAAAGGAATGCTTCCCCAGGCTTCCCCCTAATTTCTCTTCTTGATTAATAAGACAGTACTATTGAGTTCTGATGAGCCTGACCTTCCACCCAACAGTAGAGGGGAAATGATTTATGAGCCAGAGGCTCAGCCAGCAGCTTCTCTAGAATGAAGTACCTGAGGACAATTATAAGAAGGCGGCATCCAATGCCTGCCTCCCTCGCCACCCCGCCCCCCCCCCCCCCCCCTGCCTCACATGTATCGCTTGGGGGAGGAGTTTGATACACAGGCCAATTCTCCTAGACACCAAAACTATAACAAAGGCAAGTTCTGGTGATAAAAGTCAGATTTCACTCCTGGCTTATTTTCCACGAGAGACGGAAACACCTCAGCACAATGGAAGACTGAGACGAGACAGAGGTGTCTGCCCCAACGAATTCAATCATCCTTGTCTTTCCGGTTGCTTTTCTCTGTTATCCCAAACCCACCCATGACCTGGCGCTGGACAGTCACAGGGCAAGACACGCAGAGGACCATCCTGTCGGAGTTATTCTTTCTCTATCTCACCTGACAGGCAGGTCAGACACAAAAATGAGGGGAGGGGAGGCCCTTTAAGAAAGTCAGTGTAGGGCAAGAGAAAACTACACCAAGAAGGTAAAATAAACCAACTATTAACTTCTTTTCTGTTTTCCTTGCTTTTTTGGTTTTCTTAGACTACTTCAAGACAAACCTATAGGGCATTTGTTGCTGATAAATTGTTAATGTGCTCTTAGGAGACTGCAGGGAAAGAATAAAAGATTCACACCAACTTTGAGACCGGACTCTCCCTCCCCCTCCACATTTGTTCCCAAGAACACCTTCTGGCTGCCTTAGATAAGGTGGGCCTTGTGTGAGTTCTTTCCTGGATTTCTCTGTGAAGGGAGGGTGGGACCATTTCTATCTTTTCATAATTCAGATGCTTAAGAACCAAGTCCTTTGGTACGGCATTATCTTCTTCACGCACTTGTTGAAATGAAAAAGAAAGAAATCTAATTATCCATTTCAAATCAAAAGCAAATGCAAGCTTAAATTATAACCCTAATTTCCCTCTCCTACATGGGAGAGAAGTGACGTGAAGCCCTGCACAGAGGTCAGAGATGGGGATCTGGCACCTGAAGTGGTTTGGGTGTGTGTGTGTGTGTGTGTGTGTGTGTGTGTGTGTGTGGTGTGTGAGTGTACAATGAATAAGTGTTGTCTCCAAACTTCTATTATTTTTAAAGTAGTAAAAGTGAGGTGAGAAGCACCATGCTATGAAAAGAGGCCAAGCCAGTTACGTTTAGGGTCAAATACTTAAGGCTACTGCTAGGCTTCCCGGGACCCAATCTCTGAGCCAAACCAGCGCATACAGAGCATTTCTGCAAATTAGGAAAAGGGTCCCTCCCTGGGCAGAGTAGTTGCCCAGGCCCACGATTTGGTAAATAGATGGCTTGGCCAGAGCAGAAGGTACCTTCTGCCAATTAGATAGCGGTGCCGCTTCCTGTGGACATAGGCCCCTGCAAGGGCACACAGTCAGGTGAGCAGAATGGGAACTTCATCTCCCCTAATCGCCCCCTGGGCAGGGCATCCGTGTGCAGTGGGCAACCTTTACAACCCTATACCTGTCCAGCCTGTGTTTTTCCAATAATTATAGTAACAGAAACTTCTAGCTTCCCATCCATAGAAAGAGAATTTCCCCCTTGGGACTAAACCCTAACTTTATAACTAAAAAACTACATTTCCCTACTTCCTTTGCATCTAGGTGTGGCTGTAGATATCCTGGCCAGAGAAGTGTAAGCGCAGTCAGTGTATGGAATAGGGAAGGATCATTAAAGCGAGTTTTCTTTTACATAAAGGGAGTTTTCTATTATCAACAGATAATCCTTATGCAAATTGATACAGTGTTTTTTTCTGAAAATAAGACAATTTGCTTTTTGAGTAAAGCACTATAGAGATCTCATCTGCAGCCTATAAACAGTACCTGGCATATGCAGGGTACTCAAAATTTATTTGTTGAGTGAATTGAATTGATAAATGAATGTTTCACATCAAGAGAAGGCCAAATAACATTTGCAGCCCATGATAAAGCAGAGACTCATCTCCTAACCCATTTTCCAAATAATCCACCCAGGCATGAGAACAATGGTTTTCAAATTTTTTAAAAACCAGGACCCATTAGAAGAATTATATTCACAATGACATACAATATTTACTATTACCAAGTACAATGCATCCTGATATTTTCTATTCCATTTTTAAGTGCTAATTGTCACCCACCAAGTTGACTTTTTGATTCATTCATGTGACAAGACTCGGTGTTTGGAAACTATTTTAAAACATATAGATGTACTTACTTACCTGTTAATTAACAAACAAGAGCCAATACTAAAGTTTAATTTTTTTATTATAAACCTAAAATATTTTAAATTAATGGAAAGAAACAGTGGTAGAAACAACCAAAACATTGTGCTTATTTTGTCTGAAATTTTTTTACAACAGTGAAATGTGATCACTTATGTTGTGGGGTCTCTACAACATAAAATGAATATTGAATCTGCCCTGGGAAAACCTGCCTGGGACTGGGGAGGAGCTGAGAGCTAGTTGACCCTCCTCCCCTGTGTCAGCTCCTGCTCCCTCTCTTAGCACTCCCAAAGCCAGGCTGTCCTTCCTCCAAGTTTCTACCCTGGAGGGCTAACTACTTATAGTAGCTGTTCTTTCTCTTTGCTGATAACGAAATGCAAATGTGCTTCCTTTCTAAGCTGTACAAATGAAAATTTAAGGAAGAAAAAGGCATCACAAGATAGTAGAAAATGGACTGCAGTGGACATATATAAAACACTTATGTTTTAATCCTTCGTATCTGGTGACCTCGGGCAACGGATCTTTTGGTGTCTCAACTGGCTGTGAAATGAGCGTGGTGTCTGGCCTGCCTGCCGTGTAACCCAGCACAGTTCGTGATGAGATGGGATGGAAGCTTCTGTGAAAAATGTCTTCCTCTGCAAATTTTGATGCAACATAAAGAAGTGAGGTTCTACAAGATAATAGAAGAATACTCTAGAACTCTTAGAGGGCTTCCTAATGTAAATATAAACCGGCCACATGAACCTGCTGTGGACAATGTTAAAGAATTTTCAAAAATCGCCTATTTTGTATCCTCTATTCCTCTCACATATATTATGCTCATAGACTGAATATTTCTTTTCCAATCATGAGTCTTACTATTCTCAGCTGTGAAATGGTGATGTTGAACCAGATGATCTATGGTCTCAGTTTCAAAAATCTGAGATTCTTTGAGCCCATGTCAGTGACATGAAACAAAAGCTAATTTCGAGCCCTGGCCGGGTAGATCAGTTTGTTGGAGCATCATCCCAATACACCAAGATTGTGGGCTCAATCCCTGGTCAGAGCACATACAAGAAGCAACCAATGAATGCATAAATAAGTGGAACAACAAATCAGTATTTCTCTCTCCCTCTCCCTTTGCCCCTCCCTCTCTCTCTCTTTAAAAATTAATAAATAACATTTTTTAAAGTAGAGTAAGGCCTGGCTGGTGTTACTCAGTGGCTCATGGGTTGAGGAGGTCACAGTTCCATTCCCAGTCAGGGCACATGCCCAGGTTGAGGACTTGATCCCCGGTGGGGAGGCATATAGTAGGCAGCCAATCAACTCTCTCTCTCATCATTAATGTTTCTATTTCTCTCTCCCTCTCCCTTCCTCTCTGAAATCAATTTTTTAAAAAATGTATTTTTTTAAGTGGAGGAAGTACAAAACTTAAAAAAAAATAATTTCAAAAGCTAATTTCAGTTCTTTGCCTTGGTAAATTAATCTCTCAGCATAATCAACACATAACTCTATTCTAATGTAGTGATGAGGGTGCTAACAGCTTTCTTTTGATACATTTATTTAACCAATTGCATAATGGAGTGCTTTCCATGTGTACAATATACTAGCAGCTGAGGATACACAAAAGAAGTGAACTGTGTGGTCCCCAGTGAAAGCTCAGTAACAAAAATGAGAGAAACCAGGGTGTGCTTACCCATGTGCCCGGCTTCAGCCCCCTATGGGGACTCTACTGGGACTTAACAGATGAATATATTTTGGGCAGATAAGTAAGAAGAAGAAAGAAAAATCCAGTAGGAACATGGTAGTAAGACTAGAAGACAATAAGGATACTGCTCTGACATCAGGTTTACATTTGAAAATCATGAGAGAAGGGAAGTTAACAGGCAGGATGGGGTTGCATTAGGAGGAATTTTCAAAAACAACTGAAGGAGACTGGGCTATCTTCTGCAGGTAACAGGGACCCATTATAGGTTCTTGAGCACAGAAATGATGATTAAACCACCCCTATTTATGTTTTTATTATTAATTACTACTTCCAAATTTGCTAGAAGTTAAAAAGGTGGGATTTTTGTACAGCTGATAGGGAAAAATGAAGTTTCCAATCTGAATGTTTCCTCCCACATGCAGGATCTCCCAGCAGAGTCTGGCCTCCCTCTGCCTCCCTCAATAACTCTCCCTGCAGGAGGAGGCAGAACTGGTCACTTTGATGAGCCTATCCCTTCCTCTCTCTTTTCTTCCATGAGCCAGGCTGCCAGCAAGAAGTGCACGCTCCTCTCACTGCTGGTTCTGTGGTGCGCCTGGGTGAGTTTGTCTAACTCTGGGCTTCAATATTGGGAAATCTTGCTCACAGGCATAAACCCTATTCTCCAGCATCAGTTTAATCGGTAATAAAGGTGCTCTTTTGGTCTTCTGTATGCCTCACTCATTTTCCATAATCCTCCACTTGTCACAACTCAACTTTATACCTCAGTGAGAATAGACTGACGTTTCTAAAACTGCATATTCAGTTTATACTGATTCATGCAAATGCTTTACACTGTAGGCCCAGAGCTTCAATGACACGGTACTGTACTCCAGACATGGCCAATTCATTGCAAATGAGATGAGTCCAACATGGCAGCATGCAGGCAGTCCTACCAGGGAACTCGACAGCGATTCAGAATTGATGGCTGTTGTACTAGTCTTTGGGCCCTCACCACCATCCAGGCCCCCATTCTGACATCTCCTCAGCTTCCCAATGGTCCAGCCCTTTCAGGGTGCCCAAAACCCACAGCACTCCAGGGCATAAGTTAATACTAAAGTAATCCCCCAAAATCATATTTTCCCTTCTTCCCTACTAACTCCCTCCCACACTGTTTAAATAAAAATCTGTATTCTACTTCCTCTAAGGTCAATAAGCAGGATAGATACAAGATGAGTTATCAGCAAAATGAACTTTCAGGGGAACAACTACATTTTAAGTGATTAATATGTGATGAGACTAAGCAAGATGGTGTTGCTTATATGAGGACAAAGACTGAGTCACCTTTCCCAGCTGAGACCTCTGTTGATGGCCCTTTGCCACCTCAATTCTCAGCCACCACAAGCACAACTGGACACACAGGCCATGAAGCTACTTACATCCCAGGCACCTTTCCAAAGGAGGAAAAAAGTTAATTATCATTATCATTAATTATTACTACTATTAACAGGAGTTCTAGAGAAACTTTTAAAAAATATATCTTTATTGATTTCAGAGAGGAAGGGAGGGAGAGAAAGAAACATCAATGATGAGAGAGAATCATTGATGGGCTGCCTCCTGCACACCCCACACTGCGGATCGAGCCCGCAACCGGGGCATGTGCTCTGACCCTGACCGGGAATCAAACAGTGACCACCTGGTTCATAGGTTGACACTCAACCACTGAGTCACGCTGGCTGGGCTTAACAGAAGTTCTAGAAATAGCTAGAGTCCCATTTTTGTGGCAAGCACTGTGTTAGGTGCTTTACACATAGTACCTGAGTTAATTCACCTTAGTCCCGTAAGATGGGTATTAGGGTTCTCATATGACAGATAAAATTGAGGCTCAAAATTTGGGCCAAAAGTACACAATCAGTGGTAGAGACCAGAGTCATCAGACACCAGGTCTACCTGATACCAAATTCTATGTTATTTATATTATTTTGAGAAGCCAGGACAAGAATTCTAACAATTCCATAACACTCTCATCCCCTGCCCTCTGAAAACAGAGCAGAAATACTTCAAAACTAAATAATTATATCAACTATGTGGGCTGATGAAGGTCAAGGACGCTGTTATAACAGTTAAAGTTACAGCATTTGGGAGTATTTACACCCATGTCTGTCCTTCTACCAACCCATCCCTCCTCCAACCAATTCAGCTACATGTCTCAGGAGCAAGCTGCTCCCAGTGACAGATCAGAACGTTACTCCAGAAAACAGCTTCTCGAAACAACTCCCTGAGCACCTGACTCTCCAAAACCACAGAGAGAAGTGAAATGGGGATTGGGGGGCAGGGGGGAGGGGATACTCTTAAAACCAACAAGAGGGGAAAAAAAATGTAATGTGAGACACCAACATTCCGACTGTCACAGGGACAAGTGCCAACAATATGGAATCAATGTACTCAGATGAGAACAATTACAATAATGCATTAAACTGCCACTCACAAAACTCTGGCCCTCACTGCGCCCGGCTGTCCCTGGAGAGTTCCCATCCCTCGGACCTGGGTTGTGCATCAGGACTGACTCCACCCCTACCAACTAGACATGTCAACATGGAGTCACTTAGACCCACTGATGACTTCATTACTCCAATCGTAACACAGGACAACCTCTGTCTCCAAGGAGAATAGTGGTTTTCAAATATGTATCTCCAGTGTTCAAACTTGATTTGGAATCCAGTGATGCACAACACTCTCAAGGATCTACAGCAGCGGTTCTCAACCCTGGCTGCACGTTAGAACCACCCGGGAGCTTTTAAAAATACCCATGCTCACGCCCCACTTGGATACGGTTAAAGCAGAATCTCCGTAAGTGAGGCCATGAGTGAGGATTCTCTTGTTGATTCTATCACAATGACCCAGTATCACAAAGATGACTGTACTGCAGGGGTGCTAAGGTGCCATTTAAAAATATTTCAGTTGATAGAGTGGCAAGAGCTAAAACAAACAAACAAAAACAGCTGGTTGACCAGTACTTCGCAAATAAAAAGATGACCAATCACATTCATCCCAAAGAAAACTCGGGCCTGGGAGGTAAAGGAGCATTTCAGATCACAGGGAAAAGTCAGTGGTGAGATCCCCTGTGCTACCCACTCAGTCATCAAGTCATCCTGCTTCACAGATACCACCTTCTGCCACCTGCCACACAAGTACTTTGCAGAGCTTATGAACACATCTAAAATCACTATTGAAGGAAAACAAAGGGGTAATTTGGAAACTTCCCAAAATTCATTTATCCAGTTGGGTACTAGATTACTGCACATGATTGAATATGTTAATTGCCCAATGAAGTACTACTGGATTTCCCAGGAATATTAGCAGGATTGGACTAGTTCTCATCTACGATGGGAAGGCCCATTACAGAAGAGTTAATGTTTGAATAACTGACCTAGAGAATCCAAGCACTGGTGGAAAAAGCAAGGTTGGTATATTGCCCACTTCCTTACCCTCCTTCTACCATAAAAGAAAAAGAAGGAGAAGGGGGAGGGGGAGGAGAAGGAGAGGGGGGAGGGTCAATGAGGTGCCTTGTTTTCAGCACTATGAGGCACAAGTGACCACACCATCATTCCTAGCTGCTAACCTCACTCTCGTGATATGAACAAAGGGTTGCATGTGAGAATCTACAGATTAATTACTTAAAAATATTGTTCCTCTCTTCTTTTTAAAGTAGAGCCACCAGAATTTCAGACCTGAGCGCCTCTTAGATCCACTAGAGGGTGCAAGCTCTCCTTCTGGAGCAGACTGAGCTGAGGAAAAACTCCAGCAGGGGTGCACCCAAGCAGCCACACACTGCAGAGCAGCCTTCCAAGGAAGGGGGTTTCCTTTCTAAGAAACCGTTGAATTAACGAAAGCATAAGGAGAATGTTCCCTAAATTCTGCATTGGGAGCTCAGGAGTTAACTTATGCCATGGAAGGAATCATGGAATTAAGATTTGCTTTGGAGAAGGGCCATGAAAAGAGATGATACTAAGGCTTTGAGACTTGGAAATGAATTTGGGTTTTGGTCCAAGGTTGCCTGGTATCAGCTGTGTGAGCAAGTTGCTTAACCTCTTTAGTCCTCAATGTCTTTATCTGAAAAACAAGGAGCTGGGACTAGACAATCTCTGAAATGATGTCTAGTACTAAAATTCTATGAGTACATAATGTAATGTGTTTCCATCTCCAATTTAATCTCTTCGTGTAGATTTGGCAAGGACATTAAACTAAGGTATTAGTAATTCATTTATTGAGAAAATGAGATGTTATTAATCCATTCACTGAAAAGCATGTATGGAGTGCCTACTGGGCGCCAAGCATCGGGCTAAGAGCGTGTCAGGAAATAAGGACACGGAGACAAATGAGTCCTTTACCCTTATTCTACATATAGCTCCTCTATGACATTGAAATCTATGGACTTCAAAACTCTCAACTCCTAAATTCTAATAGAATTATACCTTCAAAGGAAAAACCGTGTAGCTAAATCTACTAGTCCTCTATTAAAGCATTTAACACAAATATAAATACCATATAGTTTGATGTCTTGATACATAAACATGGCAATGACATATTGCCAATCACAGGCAACATAAGCCCAAAACAGTGAAGTTTGTCCACATCATACAACTTCATTTCCAGATGTGGAGAGCACATTTCAAACATCCATCTTAGAGACATCACTGATCCTTCCGAAATCTTTTTTTGTTCATTTTCCTTTGATTATTTCTATAAAATATCCATATATTTCATTCTATTTTTCCAGCAATATTTGTCTGAAGTCATTTCTCTGGACTTCCACAGTAGTTAAGAGTTGCCTCACTTTCAGCAGCAGCCATCTCTAGTCAATACGAAACATCCCTCCCCTCATGCACCTCACTTTCCTCCCACTCCATGCCACCCCAGAGTGCCAGCTGTCAGCCAAACATCAGTTCAGCAACCTGACCAGACCCGACAGCTCTAAACTATTTAATCTCTCCCCCAGCTTTCTCTCTCACTCCCTCACATTAGCTCTACACACATGCAACTCTACTTAGTTATCGTATCTATGTTCACCCATTCACTTATTTAAGAAACATAAAAATACCTATATGTACAAGGAGGTGTGCCTCATATGCTGCTGTAATATGAGTTCAATGGATGAATGAACAAGCAAATATGTGTGGCCTCTGTTCTCATGGTGTTGACTATCTGGTAGGAGAAGTAAGAAGCATTAAACCCATAATGATCATACAAAGGGTCCCCAACCAAACTCTGAAGAAGTGAAGAGTGGCTGCCTACTCCTGGCTTGATCAGGAAGACTTGCAGAAGGAAGGGGCACGTGGTTTGGACACTAGAGGAGGAGAAATGTTTGGATAAGCCTGGTTGGAGGAGAAAGGCAATGTCAGGGGAGGAAAAGCATAAGCACAGGCATTCCACTAGAAGGCTAATTCACACTCAGTGTACAGCACATGGCCCAGGATAATGGAGAAGTAAGTCTATGAGAGGCAAATGGGAGGAAGTTTGGGATTAACCTAGGAAAAAGTTAAAATAATTGGACTCTAAGGAGTCTCTCTTAGTATTTCTTTTAATACCTTGATGTCTATAGTTCTCTAGCTATTTCCTCCTGGCAATATGCCAAATTTTATATTACAGAATAAATAAAAATATTACAGTATAGTATTGCATACCAATGAAAAGACAGCTCAGCAATCTAAAATTATGATTTTCCAACAAGTATATAAGAAAAACAAACACGGTGATAATAGAGTTAACACTCACTCTGTGCCAGGCACCATTTTAAAGTATCAACTTATTTCACCCTTACAAGTTCTATAAGGTGGGCACTATCGTTATCACCCCCATTTTACAAATGAGGAAAATGGCTCAGTGAGGGTAAGGTTCTGCCCAAGGGCACACAGCAAGTGGCAGAGCTAGGAAATCAATCTTGGCGGTCTGACTCTGAAGTCCACACCATATTAAACCCTTAGCAAAGAACTTATTCGCTGGATACCTGGATGGCTAGGTTTATGTCAATGAATAAATCTGCCTTCCCTTTTGCTCTCTATTTTAAGTCTTTTTGTTTGGGCACAGCATTAGACCCAGCATTATAGAAATACTGCAGGCATGGTAAAACATAGCTCCGTAACAACAAGTAGACATTAATGCTAAGCGAATGAAATAAGCCAGTCAGAGAAAAATAAATATCACATGATCTCACTCATTTGTGGAATATAATGCACAACATAAAACTGATGAACAAAAATAGAACCAGAGACAGAGAAGCATCAAACAGACTGTCCAACCTATGAGGGAAGGCGGGGGAGTAAGGAGGTAAGAAATCAACTAAAGGACTTATATGCATGCATATGAGCATAACCCATGGACACAGATGGGGGGTGGGGGTGGGGAGGGTGGCCAGGGAGAGGTCAATGGGGGAAAGGGGAGACTCATGTAATACTTTAAACAATAAGGAATTTAAATTAAAAATAAAATGGAAAAAATAAACTGACAGAAAAAAAAAAGAACAAGTAGAGCTCAGCATCATTACAGGAAGAGGAACAGGGATACCTCCAAGGCACCAAGAGGCTGGCTTTAAGCCACAGTGATGATATCCGATGGCCAATCAGTTCCCTATTTGTTCTGTTAATATGCAAAATGAGAGGAAAGATTTAGGTTTCCATTCCCATAACAATATGCCGAGTCTCAGCTGAATGCACACTAGGTGCCTTATCTGGAACCTCCCTGTTCACAAAATATTCAGACCCAGTGCTTCAAGTAGGCTAGAAGCTTACCATGAAACCTTAGATATTAATTACAAGATTTTCTTTCAAAAAAAGTGAATTTTCCAATAGTTTCCACATTCTCAAAGGCTTTCCACAATAAACAGTAGACATTTCATTATGAGCCACAGCTGGTTCACACATGATAGCTCTGGGATAAATAATAGATTCTCTTAGGCTTTTCTATATATTGATGATGGGAAAAGTATATTTGTATATGGATCTAAACATCTGTGTAGAACCTAAACATTCCACTTAGTAACCTAGAATATGGAAAGTGGAAAAAAGAAATAAGGTTTCACTCAACTGGCAACACCATACTTATTGTGCAACCTCCAATTACAAGGAGCACGTTTTCCCTTCTGCTCACGGCTCTGGTGGGACTGCGTCAGCGGTAGAACGATAATGCCTTATAATACTCTGTGATATACAGAACATCAGTCAGTATTCCCACTGCAAAGTCAATGGCATTTCCATCTGGGTTTTTATGGTAATGACATCACTCACTGTCCACATATCTTGACAGCATCGCACAGGAGAGCAGAGTTATTTCATAGTAATAATGGCACTTGTCCAGCATTATGAACAATGGGAGGTACTTCCCTCAATCAAACACTGTACATACATTCTTAGATAAGAACCCAACAATCTCCTTTCACTACTCACCTTTAGATACTACTACTACTAGTAGCAGGAGTAAGTCCTTAAATTTTGCCAAGTATTTGACCTATGTCATCTGCGTTGATGGCTAAAACAGCTCCAGAGGGAAGCAGGGTGGACCATATCCAAGTTCTAATACCTTGCTCATTTGGAAAAGGCTTCAGTGCTTCCCAAAGGGTTGTCAGCTTCCTCCTCATCTAATGGTCACTAGTCTTGGGAGGCTGACACAGTGGGGTTACCACAGATGAAAAACCTGGATCCTTAACTGGGTTAAGGCCCTGGAGATCACACATGTGTTCTGCATCCTCATCCAATGAAAGAGCATAAATAGCCAGAGTGCCCGCAGAAGGACATGGATCAGTGTAATCAAGTAAGCGTGGTCCTGGCTAAAGTGCAAACTCCGGGCCTCAGCCCTACCTATTAGACCAGAATCTCTAGTAGTTGGGAGTTGCCATGTAAAAAGTCCCCAGGTAATAATTGTCTTTGTACATTTAGATTTGAGAACCTCTGACATTGAAATTTAGAATAAATAGGAAACTAATTCTAGTAACAACTGAGTTGACATCACACTCTGAGAGCAATGAGGAAAGAGTAAGTCCAGAGTCATGCTGTCTATGAAATAAGGTAAAAATGTGTTAAGGAACAATGAGCATATTATCCTATATAATAAAAGGCTAATATGCAAATCGACTGAACAGTGGAATGACCAGTCGCTATGATGCGCATGACCACCAGGGGGCAGATGTTCAACGCTGGAGCCCTGAGCTGTGCTCACAGCTGGTGAGTGCAGCAGTGGTGGCGGGAGCCTCTCCCACCTCCGCCGCAGCACTAAGGATGTCTGACTGCTGGCTTAGGCCTGTGGGGAGTGGGCCTAAGCCATCAGTCAGACATCCCCCGAGGGCTCCCGGACGGCAAAAGGGCACAGGCTGGGCTGAGGGAGCCCCCCCCAAGGGTGCACAAATTTCATGCACCGGGCTTCTAGTCTAAAATAAAAATACTGCCCTAACCGGTTTGGCTCAGTGGATAGAGCGTCGGCCTGCAGACTCAAGGGTCCCAGGTTCGATTCTGGTCAAGGGCATGTACCTTGGTTGCGGGCACATCCCCAGTAGGGAGTGTGCAGGAGGCAGCTGATCGATGTTTCTCTCTCATCGATGCTTCCAACTCTCTATCCCTCTCCCTTCCTCTCTGTAAAAAATCAATAAAATATATTTTTTTAAAAATACTATAGCACTAAAAATGGCATAAAATTCACTGTCCAGTAATATACCATATCATATGAAGGATGTTTCATTTCAGAGATTCAACTGTTTAATAGGTAATATTGAGTACTAAGTACCAGAGACAATAAGTACTTTAAATGCAGTATTTCATTTATTTTTCACAAGAACCAATAAGGTAGATGTTATTACCCACAGGTAATATATACACATAGATGAAGGTACTTGACACAGTCATACTGCTAGTGAAGCAACAGAACTCAAACTAACATCTCTCTAACCTCTAACCCCAATTTAAAAACTGTTAAGCTGTGCTCCTTCCCAAAATTTTATTTGAATACAAAGCATTAATTGGATGTATTCGATGGCACAAGCTAACTCTCAGTTTTCAATTAATAAATCAAGTATTTCAAGTCAAATACTCTTATAACTGCCACTGAAATCTTCTAGGTCTACTTAATAGCTGGCTCACATTGGATAGAACAATTATTAATTTAGGCTGTCTAGAGCCAGCCTGTTTAATATGATTTTTCAACCAAGTTTAATAGTGTTACTGCCGATCCACATTACATAGCTGCAGGCCCGAGACAGGACTGGGCCTTTTAATTACCTCGTTCAACTGCCATCGCTGACGGACTACAGTGATCTTTATATCTGTACTGTGGCCTCTCCACTTCCACGGTTCTTCTGTTTAAGTTCGGAGTAACTGAAAAGACAGGATTGTTTGGGCTCCACTAGCTCCTCAGTCACAACTGGATCTCCCATGCCAAACGGGAACCACAACGCAATATAAACATGAGGTGGCACCAGGTGCATCAGCTCTCCCACTGAGCTCAGGCCTCCACACACAGCCCAGCTGCCAGGTGGCCCTGAAGGGAGTGAGCACCTCCCTGCAAGGAGCCCACTGCACTTGCCTGAGAGACTGAGACAATAGCAGCAGCTTCTGTGCGAAACAACCTCACTGCTCCAGGCATCCTTGAGATCCTATCACTTTGCACCAGACCAGCAGCCTGTGGGTCTAGGTGGGCACACAGGTGTGCTTTCAGCAAAGTGGAGGGCAGAAGCATTTAAGTGACTGGTCTACTGCAGGCATGGTAATAAGCAAAGTTCCATATGAACCAGGAGAGCTCAACATCATTACAGAAAAAGGAATAAGGAGCCAGCAGAAAACAGAGCAGGACAACGTTCAGAGGCCTTTCGTGCTCAAACATCTTGGGTCACTAATCTAGAGAACAGGTTTTAAAAGCAAATTACTGAAATGCATAAGTAGAAATATGAAATGGAGGGACCAAAATACTATCTCACTACAGTTTTTAGTATAGCTCTCCCCAGAACTGGAGTCTAGTGGGGACCTCCATAACTCAAGAAAAACTATAACGGATTTAGCAAAGAACCACCAAACTTAATAAATAAAATCTCAAAGTGCCAAGATGGCAGGGTCAAGATGACATCCTAATTCCATGGTTTTGATTCCTTTTTTTCTTCCAACTGCCCACTGAAAGCAATGATTGGTCGGTGAAATTTTACATCATCAGTGGAAACCAGACCTAAGACTTCAAAGTGTTTTTCAACAGAAAGTGATGCAGATGACAGCAGTGACAAAGAGTACCAACATGCTCTGTACCCAAAAGTGCAACAGGAAATCTGTCGGAAGAGCCAGCAGGAGACTTGTCTCTGCCCTCCTGCCTCCCAAGGCCCCTCCACCACATCCCAAATTAGAGATGTAGGAGGAAGGATGGATGGAAGTGGAGCTTAGTGAGGTGACAGGCTGCTCTGCTCATTCTACTGGAGACTGAAAACAGCAGGACATACAGGCTTAGGTATTCCTCCCATAAACTCAGCACCATTTATAGCTCATTAACTTTTATTAATGATGATCATTTGAGGATTGTATTTAATTTCTCTTAAAATCGTCACTCTAACTAGTTTAAAAGTTAAAAACATCCCTAGCTAGTGAGAGCCCAACTGGGCTCTGAAGGGGTCCCCGCCCACCCCACCCACAGACACATTAATGGCAAGTGGGTGATTCACAAGTGTGGCTGCTCCCAGCCTCTCAAAATTTCCATCATTTCTTCTCTAGTCCCCAAAAAACTTCCATCCATCAACCTAAGTCAATAAGCTATGAATTACTGCGCTCACAGGATACAGCTCATGAATATGTATGTATGTGTTTGGAAGACAAGATTGTAAGACAAATGGGCTCCAATGTGGCTTTTAGGAACCCAGCACACATGCCTTTAAGGAAATGCCTGAAATTATTCTACCCATGTATACTGTTCCAGCATGGTTTCAGCACGCAGAGATGGTGGAAAAATCGTTTTTTCTGGTATATTTTTTTGCTGCTGGTTTTCCAGGCACACGTATGTGGAATAATTTGCTGAATGAAACACAGCTAGCTGCTCTTTGCAAAAACCAGAGGTACAGGCTTTCTCTCAGGCCACAGTTTTTACTGCTAATGCCTGTGAGCTGCCTGCAGAAAAGGATGGTGTGTGATCGCTTTTCCCTCCATCCATCCCTTACTTCAACATCCTCGATGTCTCCACCTTCAACTACTACAGAGAGCCCCAAATTTCTCCCTTAATTTCTCACCAGTCTCCACTATAGAGGAGCCACTATAACCCACAAAACAGAAGACCATCCTAGTTCATAAGACACGTGACAGAAATAAGATGACTGAGCCCTCCAGTCCCCTTTCTGTCCCTGCTAGAGCCATCTTCAGCTGCTGCCACCAACTGTCTGCTGGTCTCCCGCCAGCCCGGGACCCCTAAACAACACACCTGGACAAAGACTCTTCCAAGCTAGTGCAAAGCCAATCAGCCTGCTTCCTTCTGTTTCTGCCTGTTGCTCCTCAGCCTCATCACTGCCTTAAAAAAAAAAAAAGGACTTGATAATCCTTTCACTAGGCCATCTCTTTCTAACTAGGGATTTTCTTCCACTATTACCATCATCTACAAACATATATGGATCATCTAAAACAGCGGTCGCCAACCTTTCAGACCTCACAGACCACCAGTGGTCCGCGGACCACCGGTTGGCGACCGCTGATCTAAAATATAGAGAGCACCATGCTACCTTCCAGAGCAGGGCTCAGCACACATTTTCTGTGAAGGGCCAAAATGTAAGTATTTTAGGGTTTGTCATTCTGTTGTATATTCCTATCTTTTTAAATTGTGGGTAAAACACAGAATTTACCACCCTACCCTCTTTTAAGTGCACAGCTCAGTGGTGTTAAGTACGGTCACACTGTTGTACAACCAATCTCCAGAACTCTTTTCCTCTGTGGAACTGAAACTGTACCCATTCAACGGTAATGCCTCATTACTCCCTCCTCTTTGGAAACTGTTTTTCTGGTTTCTGTCTATAAATTTGACTACACTAGGTACGTCATTTATGTGAATTCATGTGATATTTGTCCACTTTTGACTGGCTTATTTCACTTAGCACAATTCAAGGTTCATCTATGTGTCAGAATTTCCTGTGTGTGTGTGTGTGTGTGGTCTATCACATTTTGTTTATCTATTTATCCTTCGATGGCTATAAAAACCATTCTTAACTCAAGATACACAATAACAAACCACGGGCCAGACTTGGCCCCCAGATTGTAGCTGGCCAAACCCTGTTCTAGTGGCATAAAAGATCACACTTCACAGATCAGAGGATCTAAAGCATTTTCAGTTCATGGTACTTTCAGTGTATCAGTAATTTTTTTTTTCATAGCACTCAGAAGCCAGAAGAAATACCCAACCATCCCTTTTATTAAGTATTTAAGACCAAATAATTTAATGTGGTTAAGTCCTAACAGCTCACCTCCTGCTGGTCACTTACACCTAGGAATCAGACCGGACACTGCCAACCTCACTCCGTCCCACACCAATTTTCATGTGCATTTGCTTTACAGCACAGGACCCACCCCAAACTCAGCTTTGCAAAGGTATCAGCATATTGAAAGGAATGTGTATTGAATGCTGAAACTGAACTATTTCAAGCTAGGAGTTCACTTAATATCAGACAGATGTCACTGTGTTTCCCTCATAAATTTAACTTACCTGGCAGCGTCCCTGTGAGTTCACCGAGAACCCCCAGGGCTCCTTGGCACACGGTTTGGGAACCATAGATAAAGACTCTTCCAGGGTCTCAGGATAGAGGTGGGGACACAGAGTCAAATAATAAGAATACACCAAACAATACGAAAGTGCATATGCTCTGTGCAAAATGACTGACACATACATTAAGAGCTACAAATTCTAGAAAAGAGGGAAGCCTAGAACCCCCAAAGTTAGGGGAGGCTGAGGAAGCCAGTGAGATTTAAGCTGGTTTTTGAAGACCGAGTAAGAGAAAACATTCATGACTAGTACATTGCTAGTATATCTACCTACCACATTCAAGTATAACCATGATTTTAGGCTTTAAAGGATAAGGTTCAATACATAGAATTGGGAAGTAACTATAAACTATAAGAAGTAGACTTTCTTATGTGTTTCTAGAAATTTTTAAACCCCCCGTTTACTTAAGCCTTTTCAAACACACTCTATAGATGCCATCTATACGTGCTAATTACTACTCTAAAATGCTGACCCTAGTAAATAAGTGTGCTGGATGCCTTCCATTTGCCCCTCTCCATCTTTCACCCTGCGCAGAGCCCAGTTGACCTACATGGACCTCTTTTTCCCATGATTCCCTTGCCACCTGGTTTCCATTTGGGTTCACCCAATGGGAGGCCAGCAGGACATCAGAGGAAGGAAGGAGCATAAAGTTTTGATGTTTATTTTATTCCACTGACTTCTTCCCTGAGGGGTTGCCTCAGGTTTGGTTGTGATCCATGACAGAAGCTCATGGTTCTTGCCCTAACCGGTTTGGCTCAGTGGATAGAGCGTCGGCCTGCGGACTCAAGGGTCCCAGGTTCGATTCCGGTCAAGGGCATGTAGCTTGGTTGCGGGCACATCCCCAGTAGGTGTGCAGGAG
>NW_005363098.1:3024458-3051752 GCF_000412655.1 Myotis brandtii | reverse complement strand
CCAGTAGGGAGTGTGCAGGAGGCAGCTGATCGATGTTTCTCTCTCATCGATGTTTCTAACTCTCTATCCCTCTCCCTTCCTCTCTGTAAAAAAATCAATAAAATATATTTTAAAAAAAAGAAGTTCATGGTTCTTATCAGGTGGCTCTTTCTATATACTTCTCTGCCTCTTAACAAACATATTCAATCGTAGGGGTGGTAACCAGGGTAAACCTACCCAGAACATAGGCACAAATTCTTAGATATTCCTGTCATCTGGAGGTGGGAGGTTTATGTCCTCTCCCCTAGAAAATGGGTGGGCTCTGTGACTACTATGAACAAAAAATATGACAGAAGCAACACTGTTTCAGTTTCCAGACTGGCTGCTTGTATTTCCTGTCTCTTGGAGCCCTCATCCCACATATAAGAAATTCAACTACCTGAGGCTGCCATGCTGTGAGAAAGCCCAACCTGGCCCAGGGAGAGGCTCTGTGGAAAGAGGGAAAGAGGCAGAGAGACAGAGATCCATCCAGCTCCAAGCTATTCAGGCCCCAGACATCATGGAACAGAAACGAGCTGTCCCCACTGTGCCCTGCCCTAATTCCTGAACCAGAGACTTGTACCTTATACTAATGATAAATGATTAAGTCTTTAAGTTTGGGGGCAGCTTATCACACAGCAATCGATCATTGAAACATCATACTCCTGTAGACTCTCCTCACTACCCAGTGGGTGCCATCTGACAAAAGTCATTAGGGCTGATGATCACATTCTAGACTTTTCTTTTTGAGAAAATGAAACTGCACTGCCCTCTGAGGTCAGATGTGATTTTCTTTGCTTCAGAGAATGAAATGAGAACAGAAACGACGTGTGTCACTTCCAGACAAGAGCTTCAAAAGCCAGCGGGCCATTCGCTATGGTCTCCCCTCAGACATTATGACCAGAGATATCAGATGTTGAAGATCTATCAACCTGGGCCCTGGCTGAGGATATCATGGAAAAAAGCTACCTACAAGCTGCTCATTCCACACCCCAAGGTGGACATGTCATGCGAACAAAAACATAAATAGTTGGTGTTGTTTGTGACTGAAGCATAATCATGGTGACTGACATAGTAAGTTCTTTTCTCAAGCTAATCCTGACCAAAACGACCACATGCATGAGAGAGCATTTGAACTCTGGAATGTTTCACACACAAAAAGAGGAGGTCTGTAAATTAAGCAAATATATATGTCTATCTTTTTGACAGCGACAACCAGGAACACCATGGAAATCAACCATGTGGAAACGCAGTGGCCATGGGAATCCACCACCTAGACCTCTAACTACAGGGAGCATAAGTGACCGAGGGCCCCGTGGCTACACTGAACTCCTCCCACACCCCCCACAGGCTCCTCACAGCCGATGGCAGTGCAGTGGGGATGCTTGACAGACCTGTCCCTGGGAAACACAGGCCTCCTCCCGGCAGCCTGCAACACTCCCATTCGATCTTACACCCTCCCCTGCACTTGGGGTCAGATTTGCATTGCAGCCTGACAACTCCCCCAGCCTTCCCCGACCTTGCTCCCCATTTTCTCTCTCACCAGCATTTCCCCTAGCAAAATCCTTGCACATTGAACCTATCTTGGCATCCACTCCACTGAGAACGCAGACTAATACAACTATGTCGATGAATATTCAGCCTTGAAAACTTAGCTTTGATCAATTAAACATACAGAGACAGAGCTAGCTCTTGCTGGATGGGGGCTGTTCCATTAATCTAAAGTCACAATTTTACATGATGTCTATGGCTATGGTTAGATCCAACTCCTAAATGACCTACATTGACATGGTATCATTTTCTTTAATGTGACTTTTACAAAGTGTGATTTAACCTTTCTCCAAAAATGTATTCCTCCCTAAATGTCCAAAATATAGGCTTCCAATCTCTTATCCAAAACCCTGGAGACCATGCATTTTGGAATTCAAAATTTCATATATTAGAAAAGTAAGATTACAACCGTCATATTTGACGTAACCCAGCAGATCTGGAGCAGAACTCTACAATCAAATACATTAATTTTTTTTCTTCCATATAACACACAAATATTAACTCAAGTGAGATTTTAAAAAAAAAAACAGCCTTGAGACAGTTTAGGTATGGGTTTGCCATCAAAGACAATTATTTTAAAAATTCCGTTTTCAGAGATGTTTGCATTTTTGAGTTGTGAATACAGGATTGCAGACCTGTATATCCACACTACAGAAAACTGTGCAGCCCTGTAAAGAAACTAGCTTCACCTCTATACTAACACAGGAGAACAACTGGCAGCCCCACAGACCTGCATGAAGAAAGCATGGAGCAGGACAGCCTGCACTGGAGGTGTGACCTTATACATAGAGTGGGAAGAGGAAAGGTGGAGACCATCTCCACTTGCCACATCCCCCCTCCCCTCCTTTTTCCACCCACAACCCTCTGTAATGACTTCAGCTCTTGTTGAGCGATGCTGTGGAGACACTGTTTGTGAGTATGGATTGTGATGTGGTAATGTTTTTAAGTATGAATTTATTTATATTACTTATGAGAGAGAGACTAAATTCACCTCTACAAACTGCCTATGCTGATGGCAGGTAACTAGAATGTTTTGCATAAACTGGGGGCTGAGATAGTTCACAGGGAAATTTACTTAGGGCATTAAATAAGGCTCTTTTGTCAGGGCAAGAGACCCAGAAGGCGAAAACCGTAGACAGGAACCCCTGCAGTAGACTGGAGATGCCCAGTATCTCTTCCACATCAAAGGAGAGGACACAGCATGGGACTGTTCCCACAAGGAACTTCTCAAGAAACACCCAATTCTGGACATTTTTCCTCATCTGTTTTTGGCCCCTGTCCTGACATTCATAAAAGGCTCTTTTCTTTATCAACCATTTCGGAAGCCAAGAGCCAGAGGAGAGGCTGTTAACCACAAACAAAATAAAAAGATGACAAGCAGGATGAAAAATAAATTAAGGAGGAAATATTCTTTCTAGTAGCTCAATAGTCCTGGGAGAAATGGTCCGAGATGGATAAAAGTTAAGGAATCTTAATTAGGGATTGGAAATCTAATATGATAACATTCACTTTGCATTTTATATACTCAGTATTGACTGTATTTTTCCACAATAAGCATGTATTAAAATCACTTCATGATTAAAATTTTTCATTTAATTATGGGAATTACTGAGAACAGTCTTTGTTAATATATGTAAGGTGCTATTATTATTCTCTATGAGCCACTCTCGGGAGATGTACCAAGTGCAAACACTCTGCTTGGCCCTCTGACAAACATCATTCCATTGTGTGCTGTTTATTCAACCTCTAAATCTAAGGGACCGAGCTTGGCACTGGAGATACCCCCGTGAACAAAACAAGTGTGAACCCTACCCCAAGAAGCAGGTGCACCATTGTGGACACAGGCTATTCAGCAAGTTATTGCACATTTAATGATTCGATTCCACTTGTGGTGAGTGCTATGAAGGGGAGCACTGTGACCCATCAGAGCCTCATGGCAGCTCTCTGAGGTGGATGCCATCCTCAATTAGGGATAGAGAGTTAACATTAATATTTGTAACATTAAGGTAGGTTAATTATAATACCATAAAATATACTGAGCAAATAATATTTTTATAATTACAGCTATTATGGCAATGATAAGAAATTATTTTAGGTCAACTGGTCAATGGGGGAAAGGATGGGAATAAATGTGGAACTAAGTCTAAATGTGCGGGCGAGTACAGGGATCATTACTGCCAAGGATTTCACCAGCTCTGCTGGGTTCCTTCATGCAGAGGCTTGGAGACCTCCACTTCAAGACACCCCCCCCCAACCCCAGAACAGCAAGACACTAACAGAAAGACAACCTGGAAGCAAATACAAGGGGTGTATTTTCCAAGGATATGTTCCATATTTTACAAGCATTTTTAATTTTAAAGACGCGGGCCCTTTGTGCCCACAAACCACTAAAGTAAACTGGAAATCTCAATACTTTTATATTCAAACCGTACCCAAGAGTCCCTCTTGAGCCTAGAAGTAACACACAAGTCCTATTCAGAGCAAATACCCTGTCTGTTTGGAAAACATTGCCACTGTGCTCAAAAGGCACTAAGTGGCAAGACATGAACATCTTCCACCAAGACCGGCTGCTCCATGAGATGAGCATGCAGAAAGGCTTGCTGGAGCTGTAATACTAACCATGGTATCTGTGGTATGGAATTTCCTTGAAGGTAGCATCTGCTCAAAATAAAATACTTTGGAAATTTGGGGGGTGCTGGGGAGACCTGCTCCTCCCATCAGTATACACAGCCAGGCTTCAAAGTTGCCATAATAATGTAATCTCGGATTCTATAAAATGAGAGCTCATGGAAATGGAACTTCCAGGTGTAGAAAAACGGGCATTCCATCTAAATGCATGTGATAAGTACTTCCTGCTTCTCTCCTGACCAAGGCTGGCAATTACAACAACTTGACAAAGATCCTCTTGAACTAAATATTGTATATGTTTCTTTACTTAGTGAATCAAGAACTTAAAATTAGAATTCTAGGTCCATGGGTATCTCCTGACAGTTCACAATGGAGTAAGCTGACTTATTACACAAAATGAGAGCATCATAGTGAATTCAGACTGGTGTGAATGAGACAGCCAACCTTTGATGAGACCTTAACTTGGCTTCACTTTAATTTTTTGCTGTCTCAAGATTTTTATAATAAAAAATTATGTCCTAAGATATGGCAAATCCATGGGACTTTTGCTACCACACCCCTCTTTACAGCCATAGTAAACCTTGCTCCCCCTGTGACAGATGTGGCCTTACAGGACAGCTTAACAGGAAGTTCCAAGTAGCCACCATCCATGACCTCAGCAAGCACAAGAGTCAGTCTAGTTGCCAATCCTGGTTTAGACTATCTTACTTGACATTCAAAATGCCGTATTCTATGACAATAAATGGATCCCATCGGACTTAAAGCTGTCACCATTGTTAAGACCTGTTTGATATGGCTAAGGAATATAGATGGTATGAGAAATAAGGCTGAAGTCACCATCAAGTCAGTTACACCATGTTGGCCTTTCTCAGTTTCCATTAGTTGTACTACAAACAGATAAAATATTACATCAGCCAGTCACTGACCTTGTGGAGAGCAGGAGCTAAGACTGGTACCAAGAACCCATTGTAAATATAATTTACAAGCTGGTTACGAATCAAAGGATGAGCCACCTAAGAGAGAAATAAGTAGTGATAAAAATTACAAAGAATTCAATTTTTAGGTCTTCTTAAAAATCAAACGTTTCTGTGTACATCCTGAATTCAAAATAGAAATCCAAATTTTGGCCATTTATTTCATGGTTAAAGAATAATTCAGACTTCAAACCACCATAGAATTTTTCCAGATGGTTTATTCCAGTATAAATAGTTTGGACTTTCAAAAAAAAAAAAAAGAGAGAGAGAGAGAAAGAGAGAGAAAATCTGATAGTTTTAAGTTTCTATTTGAAAAAAATAGACTGAAGATGTATACAGAGTCATATCATAAAATTCACAAACTAGAAAGTATAATTTTACCCCATAATTTCATCTATGTCCCATCTCAATTTGTGACTCATTTAAAAAAAGAATACAACTGTCAAAATGAACAATTAAATACATTTAATTTGCTGGTAGAAAAGAATTTCTCATTTTAGAGGTGCATTTTCTGCTACTCATTTTATTAAGGAGGAAGGCATTTAGAAATTCTGTTCATAAAAATTAGATCCTATTCAAAAGCAGAAAACATTATCAGAGGCACAAGTCTTTCTATATTTGATTTATAAAATATATATTGTATGGATAACCCCCACTAATATCTTTAAATTTATCTTTATTGTTGAAAGTACTACAGATGTCCCCCCTTTACCCTCCATTAACCTCTCCACCCCATACCCGCCCCCCACCTCCCCAGGCCTTCACTGCAACTATTGTCTGTGTCCATGGGTTATGCATATATGCATACAAGTTCTTTGGTTAGCCTCTTTTACAAGTAATCTTTTCAATAGCACCCCCAAACAAACAAACAAAATCTTAAAAGTATATAGCAGCCGTGGGCAAACTACGGCCCGCGGGCCGGATACGGCCCGTTTGAAATGAATAAAACTAAAAAACTTTATGTAATGATGTTAACTTTGAATTTATATTAGTTCACACAAACACTCCATCCATGCTTTTGTTCCGGCCCTCCGGTCCAGTTTAAGAACCCATTGTGGCCCTCGAGTCAAAAAGTTTGCCCACCCCTGGTATATAGCCTCAAAATATTGAATGAAATATATCACTTCTCGGTTCTTAACCATGCCTGTTAGCTTTAATTCTCTTTCTTAAAAAGACATACAATCAAATCAAATCAAATCAAAAGCATTTTCTAGGGAAGTGAGGTTAGATCTTTAAATTACTAATAATCTCTCTCTGTGTACATTTGGGGAGAAACTAACAGTTCCATCTCTTTTATGTCCACACACTTCTGCAGGAAAATGTTGATAGACTGTAATATTAAAGAAAAAAATAACTTAAGATGTAATCCACTTATCTTATATATAAATAAAACTTCCTTTGACTTAGCAATAAAAATGAGATGGGAACCAAAGTGATTTACTGCATTTCTTTCCAGAAGCTATTTCTTTATTTGGTAGATAAACAGATTATAACTAACATTTTTCACCTCACAATCACCATAAAGAAAATTTGATTTCTTAATAAATCCAATATTGAGGTGATGCTTATGCTATACAGAAATAAAACATTTTTGATGAAAACCTACTACATCCTTAAATGTTTATAAAATCTAATTTTTATTCAAAACAGTAACAAAAAATCTGAAAATAAAAATCTAATCAAGAAGCCAAATATAGTAGAGTTCAGTGGCATTTTCCCCCCCAAAGCAGGCCAATTTCAAAGCAAATGTAATTTGTGTTGCTAAGAAGATGCTTAAGTTCTTCTAAATTCAATTGGGATAACAATATTCTTTATGTAGTATGCATCATTAAGCACAACAAAGTGTTTTCCTTTGTAGACTCCCCAAAAGACCTTGAAATAAAAGTGGTATAATTTGGAGTACTTAGAAGCCTAAAAATATCTATTTAATGAGTCAGGCATTGAACTTATTTTTGATGGGTAAGTGAATAATCAAAACATAATTAGCATTTTTTATAAGGAAGAAAAGAATATCTACTTACTTTTTCTCAATTAAAACTTCCCAGAAACCCATAAACTAACGTTTTTACTCATTCAAGAACACTTAGTACGCTTTGAGTAAAACATCAATATTCCATAAACATTAAAATTAAAAAAGGACTATTTATATACTACTCCTTTACCATGCTTATACTCTGAATGGATCCTAACAAAGGGTCCCTGCATTGCACTCAGTACCTGTATGACGGCGTTGCAAAACTCCAGGGAGTTCATGAACTGGACGAGAGAGGGGAGTAGGAGCCAGTCATCTTTCAGAAGGCAGTGCCACTCCTCGCCTTTCTCTTCTAGCTTTGTAGGCAGGGAAGAGTAGAGACCACTGAGCCCAGTTGCAAGCACCTGTGTTCAGAAATAAAAATGTAATCAGCTCTTTTCCAAAGATTTTTAAAAATATGTTTTTATTGGTTTTGAGAGAGAGAGGAAGGGAGAGGGAGAGATAGAAATATGGATGAGAGAGAAGCATTGACTGGCTGCCTCCTGCATGCTCCCTAATGGTCACTGAGCCCGCAACCCAGGCATATGCCCTGACCAGGAATCAAACCAGCAACCTAGTTCATGGGTCGATACTCAATCACTGAGCCACACCGGCCGGGCTCTTTTCCAAAGTTTGAACCTGCAACTAACAGCTCCCTGGGGAGGCCAATGCTGCTGGTCCAAAGACTGCACTTGATGTAGCAAGGTATTAAAGTATGAGAGGGTATTTTGCTAGCTAGGAAGGATTCGACAGGTGAAGATTAGCAGGGAAGGACAACTCCTGTAGAGGGAACAGCAGCAACCAGGGTATTTGGTTAATTCATACACGGTAGATACAGGTTGCCTGTCTCTTCTGTACCAGGCACATGCTGGTCTAAGGGTAGGGGGAGTGAGGGAGAGGCAAAGATGAAGAAAACATGATTCCTGCCCCCAAGCTGTTGAGGAGAGGGGCAAACTCATCAACAAGCATTACAGTACCATACGCTGCATGCAAATTCAGAGAAGGCACAAACCCAGTCTCTGGGAGGAAGCCCTACCAGTGGTCAGCAAACTCATTAGTCAACAGAGCCAAATATCAACAGTACAACGATTGAAATTTCTTTTGAGAGCCAAAATTTTTAAACTTAAACTATATAGGTAGGTACATTGTTATTAACTTAATTAGGGCTTATGAAGAGCCACACTCAAGGGGCCAAAGAGCCGCATGTGGCTCGCGAGCCGCAGTTTGCCGACCACTGCCCTAGATTATGGCAGCCCAGGTCAGAAGATCTCACAGGTAAGAACCATGAGTGGCTGCAGTGGTTCTCAACCTTCCTAATGCCGCGACCCTTTAATACAGTTCCTCATGTTGTGGTGACCCCCAACCATAAAATTATTTTCATTGCTACTTCATAACTGTAATTTTGCTACTGTTATGAATCATAATGTAAATATCTGATATGCTATATGTGTTTTCCGATGGTCTCGACCCACAGGTTGAGAACCGCTGCTTTAGAGAAAGAGTCCTGCAAACATGTTCAAGGTCATGACTGACACGTGCCTATTTACAGTTTGAAAAGCACTTTAATCTGATCTTCACAAGTGATAGCAAGAAGAAAGAACTGGGGGCCATGGGTCAGCTAGACATGATGACAATAGTTCAAACAGAGCTACAGTGGGGCTAAGCTGAAGTATCGGCAGTCGGAAAAGAGAGGAGGAAATAAATTTGAGATTCATGTGTGAGGTGGGTGTGAGGGTGAGCTAACCATGACATCTGTCGATCCAGTATTGATCCAAAGCTCATGGGGTTTACTTCCTCCCTCAATGCTATGTTCCTAAAAGGACAGAGTTTGTGCTTAGTAAGTGAGGATGAGTGAGAACTCCAAACTATTAAATTATCCAGCTTGGTCATTAAGAAAATGATGATGTCTTTAACAGAGACAGAAATGTGGGCAAGGAACCCACTTGTGCTGTGAGCCTGTTGATTTTATCTTGTGCAGCATAATCTGAGGGAAACTATGGCTGTCACAGCTGGGAAGTGACGATCACCAAACAGCACCTCAGAGATCCTGATCAGGCAAAGGAATAGCATGGAACAGAAGCAAGAAGTTACCTATAAAAGGCGTTCCTCTAATCCCTGAGGTTATGAGGGACTTAGATGGGCTAGAAACATTCAAGAAAACGTTCAATCCTAACTTAGGCCCAGAAAAGAAACAGCGAAGTTTTCATTGATCTCAGAGTCTAATAAGAGATGAATCAGCAATTATAATAGTGTAATAAATGTTCAGAATACATGATAGAAAATGCATGGTGCTGTGGATATACAAAAGGCCCTTAATCCAGACTTTGGGTTGGGGAGCAGGGAATGGTCTCAGAAGAAGTGACGCCCAAGCTGCTAAACAGTAGATGGCCAAAAAAGAGTGTTGAACAGAAGAATGTTCTAAGCAGAGTGTGTACAAAAGCTCAAAGGAAGAAGGAAAAATGGCATGTTCCAGGAACGAAGAGCAGTGCAGTGCTACTGGAATGTAGAATTAGAGGTGGAAAGAGCCGGCAAGGTAAGCAGGAGTCAGACCCTGCAGGGTTCTGTAGGCCAAGATAAAGAGCTCGAGGGACATCCACTAGAGAGCCCAGTATGTGTTAAAAATAACACATACCTAATATTCACTTTTTTAAAGCATATTCTTGGAAAAGGCATGGCTAAGATGGGAACAGAAGCCTGTCTATAGAGACAGTGCAGTGTTGCAATTGGAACAGAGAACTACCTCGTTCTTGCCACACAATGTTTCTCTCTCATCCATATTTATATCTCTCCCTCTACTTACACAAGTCCAGCTGTATGGACTTGATGCTTAGAGAAGGATCTGGGCTAGAGATGGTGATCTGGAACCATCCATATGTACATGGTACCTCAAGCCATACAGACCAGAGGGAGAGGGAAGGGAGGTTTAGGCAGATGAGATATGATAAAGTAACCCATAGTGCCTGACATCAGAAAGTCAGAGGAGGTGGTGGGGGTCCAGGTATGTTGAACCTGGAAAAATGATCTATAACCTCATTGTTGCCCCTCCTTCTCCCTTGTCCTGTTCCCACAGCATCCTCTGTATTCCTTGGTGTAGCACCTGTCGGTCTTGCATTTATTAGTGTACGGCTGTCTGCTCCGTCTCACCTGGTGTCGCCTGTCCAGTCCAGTCCTCACTGGGGTGTGGATGACTTGTGCAGGCAGGTATATGGAGCAGCAGAGGCCAACAGTGCTTCCCGTGAGAAACACACCCAGTTGGACAATAGAGTACAGGCCTGGCCTGAGAAATGAGAACCTGGAGGTCTTAGCGCAGAGAAACCAGATGATGCCTCGGGAAGGAGGGGTTGGGGGTCACATGGAGTGGGAGCCCACAGTGGAGTAGGAAGGGCAGTGAGAGAAAGAAGCGAACCATTTCAATATTTGAGAAATCAAAAGATTATGTCTGTTTCTCTGTCCTTTTTCCTAGTGACCTTTTTTCACCCATTCATTCACTCGTTCATTAAAAAAGAATTACTAAGCACCTTCCGGCCAGGTACTAGGGTAAGTACAGGAAATACAACAGTAAACAAGATAATGCATTTATCTCTTTTTCATCATCAAAGCATCTGGGTTCCCAAAGGAGACTGTCCCCTATTTAAAGTACTTAACTCCTTATCTACACACCCAAACCAATCACTTTAACTCCCGTTGTAAATGTGACCCGAGTGAGTTGTCTGTAGTAATAAATTAGAATCTTCTACCAAGAGAGAACAGAGACCAAAAGTTCTCCTTGAAGGGAAATCTAACCTTGATGCCACATTTTAAAAATCAATTACATTTGCTAACTCATGCTAAATTAACCACAGAACAAAGGCTTTAATTCTGCATACGCCCGATTCCTTAACCACTTTGAGGCTTTGAAAATGAATTCATAAAGACAGGCTTAATTTGTCTGACTAAAAAGCTGGGAATAACTATTTAGTATATCAATATAATTACAGCAACATTAATCTTCAAATTACATACATCAGTGACAGTAATTAAAAATAACACATACCTAATATTCACTTTTTTAAAGCATATTCTTGGAAAAGGCATGGCTAAGATGGGAACAGAAGCCTGTCTATAGAGACAGTGGAGTGTGGCGATTGGAACAGAGAACTACCGCGTTCTTGCCACTATACGTGGGGCTAGCGAACATCTCTGCTACGTTCTTCAGGCAAAGAAACATGGAAGAAAATATTCTGCAGAATAAAGAGTATCACATCTTTCTTTTAAATAGGTTTTTATTGATTTTTTAGAGAGAAAGTAAGGGAGAGGGAGAGAGAGAGAGAAACATCGATGAGGGAGAAACATAGATCAGCTGCCTCCTGCACACCCCTACTGGGTTTGAACCCACAACACAAGGCATGTGCCCTGACTGGGAATCAAACTGGTGACCTCTTGGTGCACAGGATGATGCTCAACCAACTGAGCCGCACAAGCCAGAACTAGTATTACACAGTCTTAAGAACAAGATTCCAAATCTTTACTGCTAAATACTTAGATCCTCCTTTCTAAGACTGCTCAGAGTTCAGATCCATTCACCCAATCCACATATATTTCTAAAACACTGACTGTGGCCCAGGTGCTAGAGAAAGAAGTGAACAAGCCAGCCCAGGAGAGATGGAGAAGAAAGGTGATAAACTAATAAATGCAAGAAAGACGATTGCTCCACAAAGGGAACCAGAGGGTGCTGTGGGAACAGGACAAGGGAAAAGAAGAGGCAACAGGTTTGTAGATAATTTTTCCAAGAGTTTAATGGCGCTATCCATTTACTTTTAAATTTCATTTTTAACTTAATTTAAAAATATATAGATATTCAACAGCTAATTAAAAATAAAATACCCATCCACTATTTTAGCCTTGCATTGATCCTGGCCACACAAAAGTAATTATAAGACATATTTGTTCCTAACACATTAAGTATTAACCCAATATTTTTAATTTATTTTCTTTCAAGAGTCTCCTTAAAAGGAAATAATCGCCATATAAAACTATAAGGATAATAACGGATCATTTAAACAGCACCACTTCCCTGAAAGCATGGTAGTGGTTGAGACCATGGATTTTAGTATCAGACTAATGCAGCTGTTGAACCTGCCTCTGCCATTTACAGGCAGTGATTAAGTCCTCTAGGGTTCAGTTTCTTTACTGAGTTGCTGTGGGAATTAAAGAAAATAACGCATGTGAAAAGGTGACCATCATGGTGGATACATACCAATGTTCCCACTGGAGGGAGGAAAGGTGATGTGCCCAGAGCACAAAACAAGCCAGGGAAGGTCCATCTTTAACGCAAAACATTCAACACTACCCAGTTAATTTTAGCAAAAACAAAAAGATTTTTAGCAGATGGCTTTAGTCTGAAGCTAGCAGCAGAACACCTGGTAGGGACCATTTGATACACCTTGCCAACATAAAAAGCCTCATAAATTTTAGATATGGGATAAATAATGTTCTACTTGCGGCTGTGTACCTAAAGGTTGCAAAATTTCAATTTGCCTTTCCGAATTTATGTATAGGCTGCTTTCTACTTTTGCCAATCAGTAACACGTGACAAGGGCTTAATCATTAATATTTGTTTAAAAAAAATCAAAAGAAGACAGGGTCATAGAGTTCCCAATCATTTGTTGGCTCTAAATTGTTCCCTAGGGTATTCTCATCCTCCTTCTTTTCTTGGAAAAGCACATCGTGAGATGAGCGGTGGCGGAACCAGCAAGCTCTTCCTATCAATGACAACAGCAGGAGTTTCCAACAGTGGTCTAGTTTCCTGAAAGAGTCATTACTCTTCCCCACACCTGATGCTAACACACTTTGACAATCATACTAATTAGAGAAAGCCTTTTGTCAATTGTGGTCCTTAGCCGGGTGGTTAATAGAGGATGCTTTTATATTCAACATACAGAGGCCCCCTTTTTTAAAAATTATGTTGTCAGATGTAATTATAGAAAACTGGGGACAAATGAGATTATGGGATCCATCCTGAGAGGCAACTTAACACAACACAGCAGCTCTGTGTTCCATTCTAGAAAATAATGTCAGCTGTAGACGTTGTTTTTCCTCCAACTTTAATGAACTCGACAGTGTTTGAAAACACATTTTTATAAAAGCAACAATTACTCAGTAAAATCTGCTTACAACATAAGTGAAAATCTAAACATTAAAAATATGCTCTATTCTAGTCCTAATAAATTTAAATGTTTAAGTATGAAATGTTACAAACATATATAACATAACAGGATAGAAACCATCCCAAAATTTCACAGATTTTAATGTTTGCACATCATTTCTTCAGGGCACTCTTTATTTTTATCAAAAAATAAAATCTAACAAATAGAGCTAAACCCTACTCCAACCCCATTACCCTCCCTTCTCCTTCCTTCACCCCCAAAAGCAACCACAGTCTTGAAGTGAGAACATATTCCAGTACTTGTTTTTGTACTTTTACTGTATTCACATGTACCCAAAAAACAGCATACCTTATGACTTAAAACTTTGTAAATTCACTAACATACTATATGTAACCTTTTGCTACTTGTATTTTTACTTAGCATGTTTTTAGACTTGTAGGTATTCACACGTATATAGTTACATGTACACTATACATGCAATTCATTCATTTTGAATTCTGTATAGTAATCCATTATGTAGAACAGGGGTGCAGAATGTCCGGCCTGTGCAGTATAAGGCCTACGAAATCATTTGATCTGACCCTGAACAATTCAATGTTTGACCAAATATAGCAGGCTAATTTTTAAAATATATTTTTATTGATTTCAAAGAGGAAAGGAGAGGGAGAGAGAGATACACTAATGATGAGAGAGAATCACTGATCAGCTTCCTCCTGCACATCCCCAACTAGGGATCAAGACCACAACCCAGGCATGTGCCCCGACCGGGAATCGAACCATGACCTCCTGGTCCATAAGTCAATGCTCAACCTCTGAGCCACACCAGCTGGGCTGCAGGCTAATTTTTCAGTTGCTAATTTTGTATGGCCTGCGAATGATTTTATAAATATCCAAATGGCCATTGGCAGAGAAATAGGTTCCCCATCCCTTATTAGAACAAAACAGTCTATTTATCTTTCCTTTAATATATTTCTATTTTTCTCTTCCTCAAATCAGTATTCTATTGAATATCTTTGTGCATGTATCCTTGCAAACATGTGCCAAACTTCCCTAAGGGGATATCTAGAAGATGCAGGGTCACATGGCACACAAATATTCAATTGTATTAAATATTGCCATATTGCTCTCCTGATTTATTGCCCCAATTTACATTCTCAAGAGTTCCTGTTTTTTCACACCCTTGACAACACTTGGTGTTACCAGATGTCCGACAGTTCACCACTCAGATAAGCAGTATCTGATGTCTCTTTGTGAACTGATTTGCATTTCCAATGCTAGGAAAGATACACATATTTTCATATGTTTATGGGCTTTGGGTGTCATCTGGGAATTGTTCATTCACATCCTTTGCCCATTTTTCTAATGTTTTCTCATTAATTTGTAGCACTACAAATATTTTTGTATATTATGGGTACCAATTACTTGTATTTATGTGTGTTGCAAATATCTTCTCCCAGTCTGTGTTTTTTCTGTTCTTAATTCCAGTCTTTTCTTTATGGTTGGTGCTTTATAATTATGGGTGGTACAAAAATATAAGTCTTGATATTTATTACTTAAGTACAGGGTAGTGATTAAACACATGGGTCCTTTAGTCAAACTAACCAGGTTCAAATTCTGACTGTATCTCTTACTAGCCATGTGCACAGGTTCAAGAATTAGGATGTAGACAGCTTTGAAGTGAGAGGGGGGAGCATTATTCTGTTTGCCACAATTGCTATATCCAGTTTGGAGTGCTCTTGAAGAAATGTAAGCAATAAAACAGCAAAATCAAAATTCTCTTAGGAGTATAATCTGACAATGTAAGATGGTGAATTTGGTAGATGCTAAGAAAGTAGGGAGACACATTAGGGTCTAAACACAAGGATGGTAGGAATGAGAATAAAAAGGAGAAGCTGGATGTGAGCAATGTTGTTGTAGAAGATAAACATTTTTTCAAACAGCTCAAAGAAAGAGAAACTTAGTATGTTGGCACAGATGAACGAATCAGTTCTTCACTTCCCATGTGACTATCAATCTTTGTACAATCTCTTATTCCATTGGTCAGAACCCAGAAGGGAAGAGATACTTCCTATCCTCAATTTTTTAACTGCAATTCTATTTTTCAAAAAATTTTACTTATCTGTTGGCCTGAAATAAATATTCACCAGATATGAGGTGACCCTGGTTTATTAGTAGAAATAGGAATTTAGTAGTATAAAGAAAATTACTGCTTTTGGACCTCAAAGCAAAATACATTATGTTACTCACTAGGGTGGCTACTAGCATTTCAAGCAGGTCAGTTCTTTACTGGGCAAGACCATTCCACAAACTGCTGTATACAGCATCCCTGGCCCCCTCACACTAAATTCCTCCCCAGCCACCACATGCCCCTATCACAACCAAACACACCCCACCTACATTTCTAAATGCCCTCTAAGTGCCCTCACACCTGTTCAAGAACTACCCATATAGTGTTAATTAACAATGAATCTAATCTACTTATGTCACCTTGCCTGGCCTGCTCCAAAAAAAAATTACTAATGGTCTTAGCAGTCTTCCAGCAGAATCAGGCATATTTAAGGCACTATAGTTTATAAAGAAATACAACGATGCAACTGGTAAAAAGAACAGACAATGGAAATAAACCAGAAATGTTCACTGAGTTGGGAAAATAAAAATAGCTGTTGCCCAACATAACTGACAGACCAGAAGAAGATATAAATCTGTCCTCTGAATCTTCCTTCCAAAGCCAACACTAATGCCAAAATAATGACCAGAGCCCTGAGGCACCTCGAGTCCCGGACAGCTCCCATTATTTTCTGGAACTGGGACTGGACCTGGGCTACTCCACCATCTGCAAGCGACCTTACACGTTACTTCTCACCATACCAGTGATTAAGAAACGATACAAAATAGAGTCTTTCTAGCTACCTCCAACAGCAAATAGGTACTTATTTTTAAAAAAATAAAGTCAGTGCTTTGTATCCACAATTATGGTCATTATCTTGCTGAGAAACAAATTAATTTGTGAGACCAGCTGTGAGGGGTCTCACCACATGCCATGATCCGTTGGTGCACAATAAACCAGAGAAGCTAAAAATACAAAAAGAGCAGGTCTTACCAATCGCTCAGGCCATGCTCTTAGAGAAAACTAAAATAGTTTCTAACCCAACAGAAGTGAACCAAGACACGGTTACACACATAGGTTCCGTATTTTGAGCTGACACTGCTCAACCAACAGCATCTCCATTTAGGATTGCCCTGGCCCCTCCCAAAGATATCCTGTAAATATCTTTCCAAAGAAGGTGCCAAGTACAACTTGCTGAAAAGGACTAATAAAGTATTTATCACCAGCATAAGAGAGGAGAGAGGACTGGGTGAAAAGCATGGCAATGAGGGGAGTGGGACTTACAGGACAAAAGTAGGTGTTCTCCACGATGTGATGGGCCACCATGCTGTTCTCGGCAGAGAGAGACATGATGAAAAGCAAAGCGTCCCGGGCCTGCTGGCCCACAGTCCCCTCTCGGTGAATGAAGGGAATTAGAAGGGAGAAGATGAGGAAGTTGGCTGCCCCTTGGTCCTCACTCGTGTGGAAGAAGAGTTCCAGGATGGACGGATCTTTGGCAAGGATGGAACAGAGCTGGTTGAGCAGGACAACCAGCTTCCCCTCCACAGCGGGGGTGGCTGTTCCCGAACAAGAGCTCAGCAGCATCATCAGGGGCTTCAGGATGGGCTTGTGGTGCAGCAGAGGCTGGTGCGACTGGGTGACCAGCATCTCGTACATCTTCAGCTGCTCGACTTTGGTGTCATCAGTAAACTCCCGCCTCAAGCTCCAAAGGAAGAGTTTCTCCATTATGTTCTCAGAGACCACGAATTCCAGAATCGGCCCCATGGCAGCGTCCTTGGCTTGTTCTTCAATCAGCAAGAAGAGCATGTGTTCTACATAATTCTGCACTGCACTGGCCTCGTCTGGAGGGATGGACCCGTATTTTGCCTGGGTGTTCTTCAAGGGGTCGTGCTTCTCTAAGATCTTCACAACCTGTAACCAAACCAAACATTTGTCAACCGACTGATGTCCACCATAATGACAAAAACAGGGCACCGATTGTGCCAAATCTTCACGGAAGATATGGGAGCCATGGCCCACAAAAAATAGGTGAGCACTGTGTTGGTCTCTCTCTCTCTCTCATGAGAATAAGACGAAGAAGTTAAACTACAGAAGGAAGATGTTTGCAGATATTCATTTATAATAGTTATCATTTTGGGCAACCTAACTGTTAAAGAAGGTAGTATGGTTATGCAAATTAAGCCACATGCATATCTGGGCCTCTTGTTATGAAGACGATTGAGCAAAATAAAAACTTGTAAATGATATTTTAGATGAAAAAATCAGTTACTTTATATCGTTAGGTCCATCATTATCAACCATGTCAAAAACATGAAAAAAAAAAAGACCAAAAAGAAATATGAAAAATATAAACCATTTTTGTGTTCAAAGTGATGACAAGTTCTTAAATTTTTTCTAACTTGTCAAAAATATTGCTTTTTAATCTTCAAATACATTAAATAAGCAAGACTACCTGTGTTCTCCTATACATAGCATTGATTTGAGGATTTCAACAGAGGAACACAGATCCTCATAGGCCCTTGAGAGAACATTATCCTCCCCTCCTCTACTTGGACGAGCACCCTTTTCAGCCAAGCAAGCAACATTAGGAAGGATGAGAGGAAACTGGTTAACAAAAGACATATACCTAGCAGAATCAGCTCTAACATATGGCATATGTCTGCATTTCTTGAAGCCAGAAAAAGTTCTGAGATAACCAATTATAAAATAAATCCCTAACGTACAGCATTTCTGTTTGGAGTAATGAAAAAGTATTGGAAATAGTGGTGATGGTTGCATAACATTGTGAATGTAGTTGATGCCATCTACACTAATAAAAGAGAAACATGGTAATTGGCGTACGACCGCTACCCTTCCCATTGGCTAATCAGGGAGATATGTAAATTAACTGACAGCCAAGATGGCGGCCGGCAGCCAGGCAGCTTAAAGCGAACATGAGGCTTGCTTCCTTCATTGAAGGAGAAAGCCAACGTTCCCCGCCTGCTGCTGCCAGCCTCTGAGCTGGCAGTTTGAAACTTTGTAACACTTTCAGCCTGCCGGGATCTCAGAGCTAAAGTTATACATTGTTTCGATTATAGAACCAGCAGCGGAAGCCTCAGAGCTAGAGCCAGAGCTAAAGCTGGCCCAGAATAAAAAAAAAAAAAAAGAAAAAAAAGGAGCGGTTGGGAGCTTCAGTCAACAACCGCCAGCCTGAAAGCAGCCCTCAGCCCCTCACCCAGACTGGCCAGGCACCACAGTGGGGACCCCCACCCTGAAGGGTGTGTGACCAGCTGCAAACAGCCATCATCCCCTCATCCAGGCTGGCCAGGCACCCCAGTGGGGACCCCCACCCTGAAGGGTGTGTGACCAGCTGCAAACAGCCATCATCCCCTCATCCAGGCTGGCCAGGCACCCCAGTGGGGACCCCCACCCTGAAGGGGGTGTGACCAGCTGCAAACAGCCATCATCCCCTCATCCAGGCTGGCCAGGCACCCCAGTGGGGACCCCCACCCTGAAGGGGGTGTGACCAGCTGCAAACAGCCATCATCCCCTCATCCAGGCTGGCCAGGCACCCCAGTGGGGACCCCCACCCTGAAGGGGGTGTGACCAGCTGCAAACAGCCATCATCCCCTCATCCAGGCTGGCCAGGCACCCCAGTGGGGACCCCCACCCTGAAGGGGGTGTGACCAGCTGCAAACAGCCATCATCCCCTCATCCAGGCTGGCCAGGCACCCCAGTGGGGACCCCCACCCTGAAGGGGGTGTGACCAGCTGCAAACAGCCATCATCCCCTCATCCAGGCTGGCCAGCCCTAACCCCCTGATCGGCCCTGCTCTGTGAGTGACAGGGGGCAGCGCCCCAACCCCCTGATTGGCCCTGCTCTGTGCGTGACAGGGTACGGAGCCCCAACCCCCCTGATGGGCCCTGCTCTGTGCGTGACAGGGGGTGGCGCCGCAACCTCCCCATCGACCCTGCCTTGAGCGTGACAGGGGGCGGCGGCCCAACCCCCCAATCGGCCCTACCCTGAGCGTGACTGAGGGTGGCATCGCAACCTCCCGATCCGCCCTGCTCTGTGCATGACAGGGGGCGGCGCCCCAACTCCCCAATCGGTCCTGCTCTGAGCCTGACCAGGGGCTGCACCTAGGGATTGGGCCTGCCCTCTGCCACCCGGGAGCAGGCCTAAGCCAGCAGGTCGTTATCTCCCGAGGGGTCCCAGACTGCGAGAGGGCACAGGCCGGGCTGAGGGACCCCCCCTTCCCCCCCCCCCCCGAGTGCACAAATTTTTGTGCACCGGGCCCCTAGTTGAATTATATGCTTAAAAATGGTTAAGATGGACCTGACAGGTGTTCCTCAGTGGGTAGAGCACCAGCCTGTGCACCGAAGGGTCATGGGTTCAATTCCCAGTCAAGGGCACATACCTGAGTTGCAAGTTCAATCCCCAGCCCTGGTTGGGGTGTGTGCAGGAGACAACCAATTGATGTGTTTCTCTCACCTCAATATTTCTCTCGCTCTCTCTCTCTTCCCCTTTTTTCCCACTCTCTCTAAAAATCATTGGAAAAAATATCCTCGGGTGAGGATTAACAACAACAAAAATGGTTAATTAAGATGGCAAACTTCATTATATATCTTTGACCACCAAAAAGAAAAAGTCAATTGACAGTAAAAAAAATGAGTAAATCCCTAATCGGGTCATGGTGCTTCTCTCCCTTGCCACGGCTAGCCTGTGGGTGCTCCCTGCCCCTCTCTGCCCATCCATACTGACTTCTACTTTGGGACCTGGAAACTAAAACAATGTTTTTAATCTCAACTCCCATGTAACTTTATGACTTTTATGGTAATATTCATTCATTTCCTTAAAATGTATCCACATGATAATTTTTAAGCAACCAAACACTGATGGCTTCATTTTCCTTCCGTTTTTCCTGTCTGAACTGCATGCAGCACCCTCCTGGCCCAGTTCTGTAACATGCAGTTACATGTTCTGCATTTAGGTTACGGAATGTTTGCAAGTCACTGGAGAAGCTGGCAATGGTACGATGCTGTGTCAGCATGCATGAGAGCGATGACAGAAGTTTAGTTCTCAGGGGAAGTTCTAAGTTTTCCCCTGTCAGAAACAGGGCAAAGGAACCTTTACAGACCAGGCAAGTTATATCCTTACAGAATGAACAGAATTCTACAGAGTCTGTCATCTCTATCCACTTCTATTATAAAATTAACAATTCTGTTACAAAGGAAGAAATCACCCCAGCACTCCTGAGCTGACATTTTCAATAAGAAAGACCTTTGGTTAGCAGCTACCCAGGAGGTACGTGGCTCAATGACTGGTGACCCAGCGTGCACACTGGACATGCCCTCCTTCACTCTATGCAGACTCCAGAGTGCCCCCACCCTTCCTAACATCAAAGAAGCTGCCCAGAATTCCTCAAAGGCCTGATAACCTCACTGGCAGAAATGCTGGGACCCGTCCCCCTTTCCCTTTGCTCTGGCCTCCGTGACAGAGATCACAGTACCACACTTGTCCAAAAGGGGGCTCCACGTCAACACAGAATAGTCTCCAGCTCCAAAGCCCTAACTTTAAGGCTCCACATTCTGAAGAACAAATTAGCTGCCCTGCCTTATCACTTCTATAATTTCAAAGTCCACATATCAAGTTTATGTATGAGAGCTATCTATACAGCCAGGCTTTGGGGTAGAAATGTAATTATACTTCTCATGTGTGCTCAGACTGCCTTAACTATCTAAAATTGGGACATTATACATCGATAGTGGCATAGCAAATTAGCTCAATCCCTTTGGAAAACAATCTGCCAATATGTACAAAAACTACTAAAATTGTTTCTCCCCTTTGACTTGTTAATCTCACTTTGAGAGAAATGCCTAAAGGAAACAACCCAAAAATAATTGGTTAATAAATGTTCACACTGGTGATATTTTTAATGAAAAATAAAAATATTATTTACCCAAACGGTCAAAAAGAAGAGAATTATAATCAAAATGTTACCTCACCATACAATAAAGCTATTAAAACACTAATCATATAATTACCTGCAAGTGTATGTATAAAATAATTTAAGTTAAAAACGAAATATTTGACAAGGAGATGTATGATTAGAAGTGAGTCTGAAAAGATATAAATGAGATAGTCAAGTTCATAAGTTCTTTCTTATAAATTGGTCTAATTTCATAATATAAGTAAAAATAAAGTAGACAAAGTAATTTTGTACTAATGTATTTTTTGAAAGGAACAAAACACTGAGTTAAAAACAATTAATAATTGGAAATCTCCTCATCCTCAGAAATTCCTGAGCAATATATATTTATGCATATGTATTTATACTTACATGCATGCATATAGATATTACATATCTAAATGTACACAATACACACAAAAAATATATAATCATAAGTTACATTTTTCTCGTGAATATTGTTTATTCCAATGTATTTCTTTGCAAACAATTTTTTTTCTATGAAAAATCTAAAAAAGAGAACTGAGATTTTTATATAAAATGCAGACTATTTAGCAGCTTTTAAGTCAGAGCATCTTTATATTGTAGCTCCCACTGCCTTCTGGGTTAATGGGCAGAGAAACATGAGAACAGAGCTATAAACACCTATGGAGATATAAGGCTTGTTGATCATCTGGAATGGAGCAGAACCATCAAGAGCCCTTTATTCATTCCCAGCCCAGGGGTGGTTTACTGCCTGGAAGATGGGTGTGTTACAACCGAGGCCAGTGAGTCATGGAGTACACAATGCCCAGCAAAGTGCTGATTCTGCCTGTGCTGCCACAAGTCCTTAACCTCTCTCCGTAGGTGCCAGGACCCTCCCAGGCCTCCTCCCTTCCCCTTCCAGGCAGACACACCCATGACCTGCTTTTATAAGTGGGCTCTGGGGGCCCACACTCTGGGCCTGGTTCCTGTCCAAACAGGGAATGCCTTATAAGCTCTTGGCTAGAGCACAACTTGCACTGAAATGCCAAAGAACTTCAGTTCTCCTGTTCCAAGTTTGCTGCCCAGGTGGTGTCATAGCTCTTCCAATTTCTGCAGACTGGTTCCTGATGTGATCTGGATGTCTCCTTATATTTTCCTTTGTACCCACCAAACTCCAATTTTCCCGTGTCCCCAATTTTTGCTTGCTGCCTATGTTCACCTATGTATCAACTCTGACCTTCCAGGTCTAGGATCCATGATCCCACACTGCCCCCAGCAGTGTCCCCAGGCCTTGCCCATTCTCTGATTATATTCTCTCTCTTATACTCTCAACCGTGCCCCAGATTTCCCAGCCCCAGTTTCTTCTCAACTATGGATACTCTCAGTCTTAGGGATTCAATTGGGGGGCTGGAGGGATCCAAGTAGAGAACAGAGCAGAAGCAAGCAAAATACACATGGCAAATATTTCTTTTACTAAACAAGTTCACTTCATTAGGCTGCAAATATCATTTAAGAAACGAATCAACCCCTGATAAAGTCCATGGTCATTAAGTGGGTAAACCAGCTGAGATCAGAAATTATACTGCAAATGTTTTGCTGAGCACAGCCAGACATGTGTTGATTTACAAGCTTTAATAAATACAAGCTGGTATGTATGTGTGCGAATTATGAGCCCAGATCATATATAGATCCACATGTAAGTTATCACAACTCTAAAAAGAAACAAATAAAAAAAAATCAACAGTGTTAACACTGATATACAAATTATCATCTAGCGGTTCTCAACCTGTGGGTCACAACCATCAGAAAACACATATAGCATATCAGATATTTACATTACGATTCATAACAGTAGCAAAATTACAGTTACGAAGTAGCAACAAAAATAATTTTATGGTTGGGGGTCACCACAACATGAGGAACTGTATTAAAGGGTCGCGGCATTAGGAAGCTTGAGAACCACTGAATCTTATATATTAGGATTATTGGGGCTAAATAAGATGAACAAATAGCATATTTCTTTCATAAAGGAATATTAGCTACTCCTATCCTTAGCTGTAATGATGCGCCCTATCAGTCATTGAAAATGGGCCCGGATTTCAAATATTCACAAATTCTAAACAGAAAATTCAAATGCTTTCAGAATCAAAAGATCTACATAAATCACATAATCACACCTCAAGATAACAAATGATTATTCTTTACAATAAACACAAATGTTTCCCTCTCAGGAGATTAGCTTTGACTCCATCTTAACATTGTTCTATATAATATATATGTGTATACACACACACACACACACACACACACACACACACACACACATATGCATGAATCAATAGATGATTATTTATGCTACTTTAGTTGGAGCCTAGTTATTTTAAGAAAGTCACATGAGTACAACCCATACTTCCAAATCCTCTGGAATGCTTAAAAGTGGCAGCATGGAAAAAAACCAAGTTACTAAGCAACATTTTCCATCACACAGAAGAAAGGCAGGATTTAGCAATCTTAAGCAAATTCCACTTAATGTACCAAATAAATACAACGAAAGTTAGCTTCCATCCAGTCCTTGTTCATGACTTAACACCTGGTCTTTCAGTCTGGGGTATTCCTTGCACACCTATTCCTGTGGGAGACCTTTACTAAGTCATTTCTTTTTGTATTAAGATAACATAAAATAATAACATGTATTCTTGCACAAGTTGGTTAACTCAGCTCCGGTCCTGAACTCCAGAGACTTGTTTAAATCTGGTGTAAACCGGGTTCACACAGGAGCTACATGTACATGCCATCCCACCTTGGGACCAAAGACAGTCCAGTAATTACTGCAATGCAGAAACATGGTAGGGACATCAGTCAATAAAACATCATAAACTAATGCTAAGTTAGCTATGTCTTTTTTTAAAATTTAGGTATTAGGGAAAGGACTTAAGAGTAGTGATCTATGTAATAATACTCCAGAGAACACTGTAATTTCAACCACAGCAAAAAACAGACATCGCCAAGCACACCATGGGAGAGTTGCTGACATTTCAACATGTGTAACCACTTGAGAGGCTAACAGAAGCACAAAGGGATGCCTTGACTCTCTAAAGCAGCCCGCGGTGGCCAACCGGTGGTCCGCGGACCACTGGTGGTCCGTGAGGTCTGAAAGGTTGGCGACCGTTGCTCTAAAGAAGCATAGCTTTTGTTCTGCTGTACTTTCTACTTCAAAATTTAGAGCTACTTGAAAAGCTGAGAAGAAATATACAAATTTTTTAAATGTTAACAAATATCTCAGGTGAGAGGAAGTACTGGTCAGATGTTTGTTAACAATTTTTTTAAATGTTACTAAGACATGAAGATTAATCAGAGTTCTCTAATACTGCCCAACTTTTCATCTCTCGAAGTCTTTACTTAATTTCTCTCCGTCATGATTCTATGACAAGGCACATACCAAAGGAATGAAGATGAGCAGAGCAAGAGAATGAGTGTCAGGGAACAGGTGGAAATGCACATCTCCAATGCACGGACAAGTGCTCTACACGTTCTCAGTAGAGCCAGGCTACTTGGAGCTCTACACAGACACTATACTTAAAACATATTACCTATTTTTCATTACAGCATTGTGGGGAGACATTTGACTTAATTAACTAATCTAGATAACACAGTGTTTCCTATCCCCACCATCTCCTTAGAAGAAAAAGGCTGCTAAACAGACTAGCTTTTCTTCATCAGTCAGCATTACTCTATTTTAGCTCTGAAATTTTCTTATCTTAAAAAAATTGTATAACAGCTTATTTTTGCAGACTAAGAGTGGTAAGGAAATGCTTTGGGCTATTGACTAACTAGAATCACAAAGAAATGTGCATTCATAACTGATTTTTTTAATAACCTACCACCCCTGTTCTCCTGGCTCTGAGAGCAGACACCTTTAAGTATATAACTAATCTTGATTCAGTGCTTAAAAGGAGATAGAGAATGAGTACAGCATGTGCCATGAAGCTTCACAAACTACAACTGTGCCATTAAGAATAACTAGTGTGTGTGGGGGGGGGCGGGATTCATATGGCAGTACAGTTCAATAGTTTATCTGATGGACCAGTGCTTACTTCTTGCTCTCTCTTCCATTCAAAAGCAAAGAAGCAAAAGCAAAAGATAAAAGCAACAGTCTACTAGACTATAAACTAGTCTTATAGACTACTATAAAAATTAAACACACACACACACACCTAACACAATACAACACACTCTGCCAGATCACTGATCATTAAATGCAAGTCCAAAGATCTTACTGGTAGCAAATTATAAAGTGTTTGAATATTAGTGTATGTTCAAAGTTGTTTTCTAAGTCACCTCTCTCTTCTAAAAGTTGTATTTTCTGTTTCCTGTGTTTCAGTTCAGCAAGTTGAAATCCACAATATGCCAACATATTCTTGGCACTGAAGACGTAGGTGAACAAATGGTCTCTGATCACGAGGTTGGGAAGAAGACTCTGTGCATGTCATGTTAGTGAAAGGTGGTTGGTCTAACGATGAGAGAACACTGAAGGTGCTGCTGGAGCAGAGTGAGAGCATACGAGAGGGCGGAAAGGTTTCCTGGAGGAAATGATGTCCCACATGAGGCCTGCAGGAGAGGCATGTAACCAGGGGAGGGATATTCCAGGCAGAAAGAAGAGGAAGTGCCTAAGGCAGAGAGGCATAAAATAGCACAATGCCACAGCCCAGGAGGGCAGTGACTAAGAACTCCAAATAATTTTGTATTTCTGGAAACTCAATAAGAGATGAGGAATGAATGCGGCCAGGACATAATGAACCCTATGTGCCATCCCAGCCTGTAGCTGGGAGGCCACTGAAGTTAGATCATTCCAACTAAAGGAATGATCCAGACAGATCTGGGTTTTAGATTCCCTGCTCTGGCAACTTACGATGCAAGATGGCTTCTCAGGTGAGAGGAAGTACTGGCCAGAGACTACTTCCTACAGCCTGGATTCTCCAGGGTCGCTGTTAGGAATACAACTATTCCTGAATGGCCACTATGGAACAAACCTGGGATGTCGTGAGATCCCTAGACCCAGAGAACAGTTTGGAAATGCTGGGCCACTCAAGGACTCTCCCCTGGAAACCCCCCCTGAATCACAGGCTGCCTTGGATGGTGGTTGGTTACATAACTAGCTGTCCCTGACACACTGCAAGTTGTAGGTGGGCAAGCAGACCCTCCCCCCACCCCCCAAAATGTGTTTTTAAACTCAAGGTCTGGAAAAGAAGCTATTAGTAAGCAGTAGAATAGAACCTGTCCAATGTTAATTATGCTGAATCTGCACACTAACAAACAGAAACACCCTGGATAAAAAGGTGCTGCACTTGCCAGCTAATGGAACACTTCACTAAATAAAACCTTATCACTCAGCTCTGTCTCTGCCACATTTCTTACCGGCCTTCCGGGTTGCCTTGGGGAAACCCAGGGGCTACAGCCCCAGGAGTCACAGGAGTTTATGTCAGATTTTAGCTCATTTCCCAATCCTCTGCAACTGCTCTTCATCCACCCCCAGCCTGAACAACTCACATATGCAACTCCAAAACAATAAATAAATAGCATTTGTTCCTATCAACTGGAGGTCTCATTCCTTACCTCACACTTAGTCCCACACCTCTTCCTTGCCCCGACTTCCTCACTCTTTTCTACCATCAAAAAAGTCAAAGCTGAGCATTTGTTTCCAATACCCCTTCTCTACAGTGTCCTTGACCTTTCGGACATCAAGACCTTCTTTTCTCTCAGTCATGCTAGCAAAATCTCACTGCCTCCATTTCCCAGGCCTTTCCTATTCATAGTAGTCCTTTCCCTTGACTTAATCCCTGTAATCATTATTATTCATTTTATAACAATGTATGTCACATTGGCATCCAAATTAACTCCTACATTTTTTAAAGCCCAGACCAAGGCTCATCCATTCCTGTGTCCCCCCC
>NW_005363098.1:2997767-3024395 GCF_000412655.1 Myotis brandtii | reverse complement strand
GAGCTTGCAGTAGTACACTGAAGTGTGGACTCAGCAAATCCCCAGCCAGCAATAGTCACGTTGACATCCACGTGAATTTCTGCAACCAGCATTTTTATTGATAAATGTAACAGGAAAGCCCTCCTTTGAAAGTACACAGAAGCTGAGGATGTTTTCCAGATTGGTTACAAAGGAAAAGTCAAGACTAAAGAGGTAAGAAACTTGACCAAAGTTAACAACAAGACCAAGAGTGTCCCCACTTACAAAAGGCGTGTTTACTAACTAAACACCATTCTCTCTGACAAAGTTATCCTTACTTACCCTCAGCTCGGTGTTTTTCTGCCCTAAACGGAGGGGGCTATGCTTCAGGTAACCAGAAATGTCTGCCAATGCTAGAGTCATTCATATCGGACATGACATGAATAATACGATTCTGGAACCAGGATTTCCTCCTTCACCAATGGAAAAGCATTTTCACACCTTCCTGAATTAAGACATTCTCTAGCACTCCCACAGCTTTGGAGAAAACTTGCCCAGGACACTATCTGAAAGGGCAAATGATCCATCTACATAAAATCAAGAGGTTGATGATATATAATGTCTTTGAAGAGGGGTACAGAATGCTAAATGGATCACATCACAGATACCCCAGCAGGAGTGATTACAAGCAAAGGTATTATACACAAACAAATAAGCAAAATGGGGCCCAGGGCAAAGACTGCACATTAGAATGATAAGGCTTCCTCTGCCAAATGAAATTACTGAGGTTGAAAATGTTCTCAAGAGAGAGCATCTGACTGTGCAATCTTACAAGTTAAAAAAAATACAAGGACAAATAATTAAATTAATAAACATATACATACTAATTTATGAATATATTATGTACATTATAAACACAAAATAGGAAATTTTAAAAGATAAAGATAGGAATATGCCTTCTAAAATATTCTTCCCACACGCAATAGCCTATTGGGCACATCCGTTTGGGTTCACCACCCCACTTTGAAGCTAGCACTTTAAGAATCTTACAAAAGTACAAAGCCAAAGGTATTATTCTATTACCTGGAAAACTCCTGAATTATTTTCTTCCCTCTGCTAAAGCAGCTGTGCCCTTAACATCCAGAGAAAACCCATTAAGATTCAAATGGTGAAAAGTCAGAGAATGAGAAATGCATAAGAAATTTTGGAAGCTTTGGACTGGATAGTGACAAGAAGCTACAAAGTGCAAATGACCCAGAAGCAGAATTAATTTTGTTTTTGATCTAAACTGTATCCCCCATAATTGCTGTGATTTACAGGCTCAGTGCTTTAACCCATGTGCTGTTTCCGGACACAGGAAGGAACTGGGTAGTCATTAAAAAACTGTCACATAAATAGCCACTTACCAGCTCACCTGGGAGTGTAATGTTGGACAAGTAGTAAAGAATGCCAATTTTATTTATTTTACTACTTGTAAACTCCCTGAGAAAAGGGTGAGCTGGAACATTCAACCCTTAATTATCCATGAAAACAGATCAGAGAAGAGTCACAGAGAAGTCAAAATGAATAATAATAATAAAAAAAACTTTTATAATTGACTTTGTAATGAATTCAGATAACACCTGGCACTGTCTTCTCTTAAATTACACCGGACCACCAGCCCAAAAAGGGTAGAATACAGAGGTCAAGGGACCAAAATCTAAGTACTTGCTTGAAAACCCACTAGTTATATAACCTCAAGCAAGTTACTCAACCTCTACAATTTTCCATTCCCTCAATGAGGAAGCTAATGCTAACTGCCTTATGGGTTTGTGGAAAAGATTACATGATATAAGGCATTTGAAGTAATCAGCAAAACACTTGGTAAACATCTAATAAATGTGTGCTTTGTCATGTCAGAGTCTAAGGTCTGGGTGGAAATCAGCAGGGAGGAGGGGAAGAGACAGGATGTAGACATGGTCAAGTATACTGAAAGTGAGGTCAGATTCACTTGAAGGCCAACTGCTGGGGAACATGCACGTGCCCTAATTGGTTGTGTGTTGAAAACCATGGTTTTTAACCCGATACCTAGTCTAGGAAAGCTAGAAGAGAAAGCTGCTTTCCCGCCTTTCTGAAGGGGCTTTCCTCCCTGTTTCTGGAAGGAAACCCTGTCACAGGTAGGAAACCCTGGGTCAGGGTGAAGGAGGCCTCTAGACCAGCAGAGAAGGTGGAACTCATACTTTACCTGCGCCCAGTGGTTTTTAAATACAATCATGCATGTTTCTGGGTCAACTCCCTGCAGGCTCACAGCCTGCTGGAGTTTGTGTTCAGTCGCAACCGATGACATCATAAACCTTCATAAAGCAATGCTTCTAAGTCATATTTAATTTTCATCAAAATTTCGCAAGCAGTCACTAACTTTCAAGAATCACATTAGAAATGTAACTTCTTCACATTTCATTGTCACCTTCCAAAACCTGTAATGACAACAAAAAATGCATCTCATTATGTTCGTATATTGAATAGGACACTGACTACTATATTTAAATCAAAGCCCAACACAGAACAAAACATCTACGAAATAGACATTTCTACTCAATCTGAAGGCTTCCCTTTTTTTCTCTCACCTTGCTACTCAAAATATAATGATTCTCCTAAAGCTACATGCATAAATTAAGCAATTATTAGGTTTATTCTCTCCACTACTGCCAACCAACCCCCTCGATTACAATTCTAAATCACTCAAATCTAGTTGCTATCATCAAGCAAGACACTATGATGCCAATGTCTGTGGAGTTTAAAAACACCCAGAAGCAGGGAAACCATTAGCTAATAGTGACAGAAATAAGTGGCTTAATGAAACTTGGGTAGTTATGAAACAGCACCCAGACTCCTGGGTCTAATATTATTGACTAGAGTTCCAGTGTGCGAAATTGCGTGAGACCCAGCCCCACCGCGCCAGCGGGACCCCAGACTTGCCCTGTGGGAGCCACGGGCTCCACCTCCGTTGCACCAGCCCTGCCAGCCCGGCCCCCAGACCTGCCCTGCATGAGCTGCAGGCCCCTCCTCTGCTGTGCCAGCCCCACCAGCCCTGTGTGAACCCCACCTCACCGCACAAGCCAGGAGTTCTGGCCCATGAGAGGTGCTCCATGCACCTCCTGGTGATGGTTCTGCCGTTATGGCATCACAACCACAGGCCTTTTAGGATATAGTTTGTTTGTTTTTAAGTAATGCAACTGAAAGCATTTTCGGTCATTTGTGGCCACAAACTAAGTGAAGGTTTCTAGATTTTCTGAAAAATAATAGAATTCCAAGTAACCTTGACAAATCAGAGAGAAATGATCCATCAAAAACAAGATAGGGCACACTTACAAATGAGAAGTGAACTGTGTGGATAAAATATGAAGAAAGTCTGACTGCAACTGACTCCCCGTAGGGAGGAAATAGATACTGAGGTCACACAGCGAACAGTGGGTCTGATCCAGTTGTGTGGCGCTTACTCTCTGACAAAGAACTAACACAGTGGTGTTATCTCACCGGTTTGAACTGCCCATAAAAGGACTGGGTATCATTCAAAATATTATTTTTTTAGTGTACAGATTGGAGAGAGATCAGAGAAAGGTAATTACACTGTAATTATCAGAGAACTGGAAAACAAAACCCATGATATAATTTCTAGACTCGTAGTGCCAAAACGAGTAGTGCAAAAACAGCTATTTTCAACTGATGGATATGAAAGGTAATACCAGGAGAACACTAATCAACTGTTCCTCCTACAAACAACGAACGGTAAGAAAGAAGGCTTCAGGTGATGATTCGGATTAGACCTTTGTGTTCTTTGTGAGGAGTGGAATTAAACACTGGAAAACAGTTAAGGTATATTCAAAACAAGTGCTTCTGCTGGGGGGTGGGAGGCTAACTCTTCATCATTAAAGGATCTTTTAAAAAAATATTAGGACATACGACAGAAAACTTACAAGAATTAATAATTCTGAAGAAAGAAACATATTTAAGGAGAATGAAAGAAGACTAAAGTGTACACAAAGAGGAAGGCCTATTAGGAGGAGCACTGCACACAGAATGTTCCCCAGGAAAAAAACAGCTGTGTGTGTCTTCTATGACTATATTTTATTATTTAAATTGGTGAATTCCCTATTGTACAGTTGCTAAGAATACAAAATTGTTGTTTTCAATAAGACACTGTTCACTGCCAACCACAGCCCTTTGCCCCTGAGAGGCATGTTTTTTCTTGGTGTTTTAAAAACTAAGAGTGGCCACCCCAAGCATGCAGGGTATGCGCTCCCAGTCCCCACAGCCTCCATGATCCCCATGGTCCCCATCACTCCCTGTGACCCCACTGTCAGCCTCCCCCCCTCATTTTGACTACCAGGCTAGCCCGTACAAATAACATTTCAGCATGCAGCTTTGCTCCAAGTGAGGAGAGATAGAGCAAGTTCTGACTCAACTTCCTCATTGTCCTAAACGTAATATTGCTGTGAAAAACATCCAGGTCTGTTATTCAGATGATGTAATTATCATAATAAGGAAAATCAGGATATTTTGGTTTATCCCAGAGGCTGGATAAATAGAAGACTCCTTGACGTTCCAGCTCCAGGATTCTCAGATTCTTCTTCAAAGCTTTGAGGGGAACATATACCATGCCAACCGCCTCCAACTCAAAATCAGTCACATGCTCTCTAAGATTCTTTCAGTTGGTTTTCAAAGGGACTTTACATGCAACCTTTCAGAGAGTGAGACTGCATTACAGACAAAATAACTATCTTAGCTGAGGTCATAAATTTACAAGTTAGTTTTGATGGCAATAGAATGTAAGTTTCTCAATTCCCAGTCCGGTGACCTTTCTAGAAAACCATCTTCTCCTTCCTGCTGGCTAGAATCCCGGCCCTATTGCCTTAAGGAATCTGGCTCTTCTCTGGGAAAAGGGCATCTCACTTGGTTGGTACTTATCTGATCATACTTCTGAGGCAGATGCCTGAAGAATCTAAACGTGTCATGAGCCCAGAAACCACAACTTTGAGAAAACTTAGTGGAGAAAGGTGTGTCGGGCAAGTCAAGCAACCCATATTTGATAGCAAAACACCATGCCAGAAGATGCTACAAATGAAAATACTAACCAGAGACCAAAGGGCTGAATATTTCTACTCTTTCTCTCTCCTTCTCATGTTAGACTATTACATCACAGGCATGTCCCCAGGGCAACCTAAGCCCGAAAGGAAGAGACAGCACCATATTTATGAGAGATGTACTGGTATAAGGATATATTTCCTCCAGCACCAAGATTTTCAAGATAATTCTGCCTTTCCCTGTTATCGGGCTTTTCTCTTTTCCGTTTTTGCATTTTTCAATTCCAAGCTGTTTAATTAACTCTCAGATCACAACTGAAAGTCCCAAGAGAAGGACAGAGAAGGACAAAACTAAGCAAAAAGCTGTGAGTTGGTAAAAGAGGCTGCAGTCGCTGGAATGTGTGCCGTGTGACAAGCCTGGCTTTACTGGACATTTCCCCCTTCCTCGCCCTGTTCCCTCTGCAGCCTAAGGCGTCTGAAGCTGGGAATGCTGGCCGCTCTTGGCACACAGCCCGTTCTTCCCGTAAATACACACATGCACATAAATTTGAATTTCATGCCAAAGAGAGAGCTCTATAAACCATCCAGACCCTAACGAGTAATTTCTTTTTCTTTCTTCAAATAAACCACCAACACACACACACACAAAAATACCTAAAGGGCTCTTTTTTCAACAAGGGTTACTTGTGGTTTTGTGGTGTGGTTGTTGAATTTTCTGGCATGGGGGTGGGGTGGGTAAAGGAGCTATCATGATATTATATATATGACAGCCTGATGTATCAGCACACATTCTATAGTGAAAAGACAGAACTGAATATATTATTTCCAAAGATATTACTGATAGTCAATATATTCATCTCAATATTATATGTAAAAATATTTTCCATCAATAAGGAAAGAAAACTCTATTAAATTTTTGTTGGAGACAGAGATAACTGACATAAAATTATATGATTTTTATTGGCCCTTTTTGGAAAGTATATGATATGTTTTATTTGACTATGAAAAAAAGTGTAAGCATACACTTCCACATCACGGAATTATAAAAGACTCCATATGGTCATAAAAGCTTAGATTCTAGTCATCTAGATCACACCTCCTTCCAATGTAAAAATTCCTTCAACCTCATTCCCAAATAAACAGATATCTAATTTCAGACTCTTTCAAAATCTACAATACTTAGGAGAGCTATAAATGTGTCAGAGTTACATTTTTTCTTGAAATACAATCCCTGAATGACTATATGTTAATATATCTCTCTTTCACTACAGACTGAACTTACAATGTAAACATTTTGGCATATAATTCTATATTATCTCATATCATCCTTCAATTATTTTATCTGTTTCAATATAATATCCTTTAAAAACAAATTTTTAAAAATTCCTTAAGGGAAAGAAATAGATAGCTACCTTATTGGGAGACAGAGCCAAGAGAACATTTTTATTAAGGAAAAAGTGATCATATTTGCAGGTCTAATGGGAAGGAACTAAGGAACAGGGAGAATTTGAAGATTTTTTAAAGAAAGAAAGGATTTGATGGAGCAAGAGGAGAAGAACGGTGGAGAACACAGGTAGGGTGAGGCCTAGAGACAAAAGAGAAGCAAAGAGTCTTTTCGTGTTACCAATTCAGAAGTAATAGCCTGACCTTGGTGGGAAGACATTGCAGGTTCCCTTCCCACCTTTCCTTCTTCTACCCACCTGACATTTCTCTGACTGGTTTATGGAAATGGATGGAGAGTTTGGGCGGATTTACCGTAGGGAACAAAGGGTAAAGGCTAAGAGTTTTTAGCTCGGTTGTCCAAGTATAGAAGTCAAAAACCTTAAAGTCCCCACTTGGAGTCTTGAGCTCTGAACCAGGAGAAAAAGCCCCAAGACTCTGGTTCCAGTTCTAATCAGCTGTGACACCCTAAATAAAAAATGGGGCTCTTGGATTGGAACCTCTCTTAGGTGAGTAGCTAGGTCTCTCCCAGCTCAGAAGTCATTATTTTGTGTATTTTATTACAACTGTGACACTAACTGGGCAGAGGTAATCTTAAAGAAGGACAATAAATGGGATTCTATCCGTATGCTTTTTTCAACTGAAGCATATTTCACTTAAGGAACCCAAAGCACAGGAATCAACCATCTCAAATGTATAAACAAACAAACCACATTTGTGGTTGGTTGGTTGGTTGGTTGGTTGGTTTCTTGAGCAACCGCCAGTATAAAACCTCATTGTTTTAGAATGCACTTTGGAATGCCCTGAACTGGCTGCTACTAAACACATAAAAAGTCTATTACTGTAAAAGTGCTTATCACATGAAATTGTATCTAAGAGTGAAGACTCTTCCAATATTGGGAACACCTGAAAGAGGGGAACCTTGTGCCCTCACTTATAACTAAGAGCAGCGAGGGGAATTCATTTCAGGTCAAACTACCTCACACAACCTCGACTTAGAGCCTAATAAAATCCTATTAAGACTAAATCCTCCCTCTGCTCTAATCCTCTGGCCCAGTTTCCTTTTCTCTCTCACTGTCATATCACATAGCATGCTGGGCTGTGGAAAATAAAGGCAAGATCTAATAGCCCTGACTCCCCTGGACCTTCAACCTGTCATAGAGCGTTTTATTTAATCCTCCCCTGAGGATATCCTATATAATAAAAGGCTAATATGCAAATCGACCGAATAGCAGAATGACCAGTCGCTACAACACACATTGACCACCAGGGGGCAGATGCTCAATGCAGGAGCTGTCCCCTGGTGATCATTGTGCTCCCACGAGCGCTGCTCAGCCAGAAGCCGGGCTCATGTCTGGCTAGCACAGCAGTGGTGATGGGAGCCTCGCCCGCCTCCACAGCAGCACTAAGGATGTCTGACTGATGGCTTAGGCCCACTCCCTACAGGGACATCCCCTGAGGGCTCCCAGACTGCAAGAAGGTGCAGTCTTGGCTGAGGGACTCCCCACCCCCAAGTGCACAAATTCCGTGCACCGGGCCTCTAGTGTTTATTGAATTGAGAGGGAGAGAGAAAGAGAGAAACATCAATCAGCTGCCTCCTGTATATGCCCCAACCAGGGATGGAACCTTCAACCTAGGTATGTGCCCTGACCAGGAATTGAACCAACAACCTCTTGGTGTACAGGATGATGCTCCAACCAAACACTTAGACAAGGCATCATAGAGTTTGACTCTGGCTCTTTCAGGTTCACTGTCCATCATTTCAGTAAAGCAGTACCTTGTTTTGTGCCAAGTTGTAGGTCACCAGTTCATTCACAGAAAAATTCTCATGAATTTCAAGTGCACGAAGAAAATTCTCTCAATATAGATATTCAAAGCGGTTTCAGGCTTTGATAAAGATATACTTCAAATGAGTAATAAGACTGAGGGAAACTGTTAATGCCCTGAAATAATTCCACCATGTTTCACATCTTCACTTCACTACAACAGGCTGCCAACTAGGTCATACCCAAGTGCCAGGCAACTGACTGATAAACAGAATAAGTAGAAAAGGAAAATTAAAATTAACATTCAAATTCATACCTGAAATTTGTTTGGGGACTTAATTTTTAATGCTATTTAAGAAATTAAACCCCTGTTGGCAAAGATTTGGAATGTAAAAATTATAGCTTTTGAAAATTACAGCAAGTGTTGAGACATCAGCTCATGAGTGACTAAACAGAAAAGTTTCTTATTCACACGGAGAGATTTGTTGAAACATGAAAGCTGGATCATTCTTAAAGGAAGTCTCCCCAACAACCCAATCAATCAATATAATTTTACTAGTATGCCCAACATGTCTTGGTCATTTTCTCTGGAAAGGGAGGGGCCTTTGGGAAGTTATGCTGTTCAGTCTAACGCCTGTCTTTACACCTGTACCCATGAGGATTAGTTTCCTAACGGCAGTCCTTCAAATGTCTTCATATGAAATTTTTCAGACATGTAATCTGCAGAGTAATCAAGAGGATGTGAGGATTACCTTTTGAAAAAAACCACACAAGAAACCGTCTTTTTGGAAATGTCCTTCATCTAGGCATGGCATAAGACTTACTAAGTGCAATGAGTTAAGTAACAATAAAATTCTCCATATATTCTATGAGTCTCATCAATTGCTGGGCATATTTTTCTAAAGAGAGGTAGCTACAGTTTTTAGTCAACTCTAAAAAGGGCTCATAAACTGCTCCTCCCTTCAAAAAAGTTTAAAAGCCACTTTAAAGATGTGTTCACGGTAAAACCACCAAGAGCCCCAGAGCAGAGGCAAATGGCCAGCTGCAATTCTGAAGGCGTCACTGCAGAGACAGTGGTGGGACTTCTGGGACTTCAGTGATAAGAGAAAGTATGTCTCAGCAGCTTGCGGGCTGCTCCAGCCTGGGAGTAATCATGCTCTTGAATAATAATCAGTTCAGGCCTCTGAGCCTTACAAATTTCATGGCTGGCTAAGCACTTCCACTCCCACCCAGAGCACTGCAAGGCGACTTGTCAGAGGTAAAAAATGATTAGCATTTATTATAACTTAGTAACAGGCTCAAAAGTCAGCAAACTCCTGGTCTCCTCCAACATGATCCCATGCCGATTAGGACGTGGCACCTTCCTTGGCCATCTATGAAACAGGCCACGAAGAGCCAGATGACTACTGGGTTCCATAAACATGACAGAAAGGGCGTGAACCACTGGTGCTTGAGCTAACTGATAAAGGCAGCCTGCCTTCGGGTAGGGCATTGATGTGGTAACCTATGACTATGAAGTTCTGATTTCACATTTAATTTTTATAAACATGAAAATAATGTAAGGCTTCCTTACATATAAATATGATCATCCCTCTCACAAATGGTACTATGATTTAAACAACTATGTTTTCTCATCCATGAATAGTAAAAGATTCTAGAAGTATGTGATAAAAACCTACTGGTTTCAAGTTTTTACTACTCACATATATATGACTGTCAGGATCAGTTTATCATCAAGAGAAGACACCATATGGAGAAAAATAAAAAGCAAGACCTTCTAAAAGCACTGAAAATTTTCAGGGGGGAAGAAAGTTTTAACTTGAAATCTCTCCCTCTTGAGCAACACTGCATGGGCCTCAATACGCGATCAAGGTCCAGACTCACCCATATCCAGAGATGACTGAGCGAAGTAACCATGGGTGCATCTCAGGGACCTCAGGTGAGTGCATAAACTGGTGCTCTACCCACAAAATTAAATTTGATCATCAAAACCACTTCTGTGCATTTACCCTACAAATACACGTACCCCTTACAAAATGGCATATGGAATAACAGTACTAGTAAGAGTTGACACTTACTGTGTACTTCTCTGTGCCAGGTACTATTCTAAATACATTACACTGTTAACTCTTTAAATCTGTAAACTATTATTACCCTTAGGCACAGATAAGGAACCTGAGGCACAGAAGGGTAGAGGAATTGGTCTAATCAAGGTCACACAGATATCCTGAGGTCTGACTCAGATGCAGTCTCTTAACCACTAGCACCTCTCCAAGTAGAATGATGTATTTTATCATTAGGACCATATCTTTAATGCTTATTTTAATATTATTGTGCAATAATACTTACTGGGTTAAATTTATGCAGTTTACCTTCAGCTTATGAGGTTAGCTCTAGGAATTAGGAAAGTCAATGTTCTGCCAAAATATTTTTCAGTCTATTCAGGTCCTCTGCCCATTTTTCAATCCGACTGTTTGTTTGTTTTGATGATGAGTTGTATGAGTTCTTTATATATCTTGTATATTAACCCCTTCTTGAATGTATCATTTGCAAATATCTTCTCCCATTCAGTTGGTTGCCTTTTCATTTTATTGATGGTTTCCTTTGCTGTACAAAAGCTTTTTAGTTTGATTTAATTCCATTTGCTTATTTTTGCTTTCGTTGCCCTTGCCTGGGGAGACATATGCAAAAAGTTATTTCTAAGACCAATGTTAAAGAGTTTACTGCCTATGTTTTCTTGTAGGAGTTTTATGGTTTCTGGTCTTACATTTAAGTGTTTAATCCGTTTTTAAAAAGATTTTTTAATTGATTTTTAGAGAGAGGAAAAGGGAGAGGGAGAGAAACATTGATGTGAGAGCGGAACACTGATCAGCTGCCACCTGCACACCCGCTACTGGGGATCAAGCCCACAGCCTGGGCATGTGCCCTGACCAGGAATCAAACCAGCAACCTTGTGGTGCATGGCATGATGCTCAAGCAAGCCACACCACCCAGGGCTACTGGTAAGTGTTTAATCCATTTCAAGTTTATTTTTGTATATGGTGTAAGAAAGTACAATCTGGTTTCATTTTTTTTGTATGTGTCTGTCAGTTTTCCCAACACCATTTACTGAAGAGACTATCTTTTCCCATTTATATTCCTGCCTCTTTTGTTGTAGATTAATTGACCATATAGCCATGGGTTTATTTCTGGGCTCTCTATTCTGTTCCATTGGTCTGTGTGTTTGTTTTGTGCCAGTACCACATTGTTTTTATTACGATACCTTTGTCTAGCTCAGTGGTTCTCCAAATGTAGTTGAGGAACCCAGAGTTCCCCAGGACCCTTTCTGGGGGACCTTCAAGGATATCAATAATTTTTAAGGACATCTCCAAAAAAACAAAATCAATCAAAGTAAACATAGCTCGCTGTGAAGATTTCTTATATCCAAAAATGGGGCCGGCATTGCAATTAATTGTAGTTATACTTGAGCAGTTAGTTTCACCACTACTCACTACAACTTTTTAAATTATTTGGCTTTTTTTAATAAGATTTTTTTTCTATTTGTACAAAGCCTATTCTTTCAAACTAACATTCACCCTGAAAAATCAAAGTTCATTATGCATTTCTTAAGCTTTGTTTCAAAATATTGCTTTCATTCAAAGATGTGGAGAAAAAGAAACTCTAGTACACTGCTGGTGGGAATGCAGACTGGTGCAGCCACTGTGGAAAACAGTATGGAGTTTCCTCAAAAAACTAAAAATGGAACTGCCATTTGCCCCAGTGACCCCACTTCTAGAAATATATCCTAAGAAACCTGAAATGCCAATCAGAAAGAATATATGCACCCCCTATGTTCATAGCAGCACAATTTACAATAGCTAAGATCTGGAAACAGCCCAAGTGCCCATCAGCAGATGAGTGGATTAAAAAACTGTGGTATATTGACACAATTGAATACTATGCAGTGGTAATGAAGGAACTCTTACCATGTGCAATAGCATGGATGGAACTGGAGAGTATTATGCTAAGTAAAATAAGCCAGTCAGAGAACGACAAGTATCACATGATCTCACTCATATGTGGAATCTAATGAACATAATAAACTGATGAACAGAATAGATCCAGAGACATAGAACCATGAACAGACTGATGAATTTCAGAGGGAAGGTGGGGGTAGGGGCGAGAGATTAACTGGGGAACTTATGTGCTTATATGCATGGCCCATGGACACAAACAATAGTGTGGCAAAGGCTTGGGAGGGGCGGATGCAGGGAGGAGGAGGCCAATGGGGGGGGGGGGAACAACAACAAAAAATCAGACACCTGTCATACTTTCAACAATAAAGATAAATTTAAAAAATATATATTGCTCTCATTAACAGCAGCTCTCACTGCTCTGAAGCCTGAATTTTGCCACAGGTATGATTCTGTGGAATTCTGAAACAGAACTTGGTGAGACTGGTTACCCTGGATGGAGCAGCGCTTTACTTCAATGGGAGGTGCATTCACTCTCTCTCTCCCAGCCCCCTTCTGCATGGAGATGCACACCCATGCATGCACACACGCAAGTCTAGCTCTGCACCAGATGTAAATACTAATCATTAGTTGTTGCCTTTTCAGAGACTCTACAATAGAAAAGCCATATGTGATTTGCAATTAACAAAGGGTAGCGAAGGCTCTAATTTCTGCCTGTGGGTCCAGAATTTAGGCTGACTGTGATGCCTTTCCAAGAAATAAAACTAAAAGCTGAAGTGACTTATATTAAGCAGTTCCTCTGTCACAGCAAGGATGGCTTATTGACTGGATGGCTGCCAGCCCCTAAGCAGACCTGCAGAGAGGCTGTCCTCATGGGGAGGAAGGCATTCATTTATCCATAAGCCTCCAGAAGCAACTGGGTAATCACGACTCTCCCATATTCTGCTTCAATTCATCTCCACTTGCCTCTGGAGTGACTGGCACAGACTTGAATGGTTTCGGGCCATCTAGATTTCTTTAATTAAAAATTTTCTCTGCTAAATTAACACATGTGTCTCAATGTCTTTTGTACAGAGGGTAAAGAAAGAGAAAGCAAAAGCCAAAAAAGAAACATCAAAGACAGTGTTTTAAATTAAGTTTTGCTTCAAATATCTTTTGCATTTGACACTATTTCTCCCCAGAGTTGGTGCTTCAGGTAGAAAACAATGAACAAGAAGAGTAGACAAGGGTTTCTATGTTTCCCTCAGAAGTATCCTGCACTTTAGAGCTAGTTAACTTCTAAACTCAAAGGAGTTATAAAGAGGGTATGGAAGCAAAAGCAGAATTTGGCTAGTTCCTTTTTTGGCAAGAATAATTTTGTGTGTTGACATATATATGCATAATACTTCTATGCCCTGTGGGATTGCCAAAAAATTGATGATCTGACTCAATACTACTGGAATGAATACGCAATTTTTTATGTGGAGATTAGGTTCCAATGTCAGTGCTTAAGGCCTGAACACCCCTTAGCAAGGCACTTGTTGGAAATCAACATATTTTTCCTCATTAAATTGGAGAAGTAGTTGAGTATCTAAAGAAGTAGTTGAGCATTTGGGGGTCAGGTATACAAAAAAATACTGTGTATCTTCCAAGGCAAGAATTGCTTTCATCGTGGTGAGATGCTCACATTGTGAGAGGCAGGTAGAAACTGGGACCAAGCAAGGAAAGAGCAGGAATACATCTCCAATTCCCCAAGAGTAAACCCAAATGTATCTGAACCCCTGAAAATTACTGTTCTCTCTTTCTCTGATTTCTTTTCTGTGGAGTGTCAAGGACAGAAATAGTGGATGAAGCTGCTACACAACCCTGGAGCTTTCTTCAGAATAACTATCCTAAGGGAGCTTCTCAAACAGTAACTAAATACACAGCAAATCTGCACTACGTCCCCAGTAAATCATATTTCCTGCTTTCATAGAAAAGGAATCTAATATAGGGAAGCCTTCCAGGAGACAACTCAAGTAAAATTAAAGACAGATTTTCCATTAGGTAAACATGCCTCTGTTTCTAAAATACTTTAAATTTACACCCACAAATATAGCATACAAACACTGCTAATTAGAAATTCAGTAATAAACATCATACCCTGGAGAAAGATTTCTCAAAAGTGAGAAAAAGAATGATGATAGAATGAGAACCAAATAAATATAAATATTTGGGTTTCAGGTAGACCTGATCACGGTGTTATTAGTTTTCATTTATTAAACTGGTAGGGAAAATAGTGATAACCCTGGCTCTGCCACACAAATTGCTCATTTCAAGGTTCTTTCTGTAAGAAATCTACAGAGAATTTTTAACTTTAAATCTAAGTATATTAGTTCTGAGGGCGTCCAAAGGTATATTTATTATAATTAAAGTACATTTAAAATGCAAGTATTTACTGTAACATCAGAGAATCTTTGACTTGTTTACATATTGTTTATTGCAAGAATAAAATTATTCCCTCCAAAAAGTTGCCACGGCCTTTTTTTTACAGTGTTCTGAGAATTTAAGTCTTAAAGTAAGAAAAAGGTAAAGTACTGCTATAATGCTGCAATTAAACATTTTATATGATTCTATCACAATAACATCTCCTTTAGTCTAACATAATCAGTATTCTATATCTGTTGCCTGCACAAAACTATAATTACTCATTGATTTGATCAAAATTACTAGTTGACTAGAGCAATTCAGTCTGCCAGCCAGCCTTCAGGGTAATTAGTCAAATCAACAGTATATCAAAATGACTAATATGTTTCTGAATCATGGATTAGACTATCTACAACATCATGGCAATGCTTGGATTATGTTCCAAAACCTCAGTTCACCTTAACTCTGTAGACTATTTTCCTCATAATTGAATTTACTCAGTACACAGTTGAGAGTTTTCCCTCCCCTTCAAGGGAAAAAGGAAAGTGACAATAAAAGCCAAAGCAGGAAATTTAATGAAATCAGATACCCTTGTTTAAAAAAGTAAGAGGAGGAGGAGAGCTGTTTCATTACTGTGTGAGGGGAGTAGAGTCAAGAAGAAAGAAACAAAATGGATTGTTCCCAATCAAACCACTGCACGGTGCTTCCAATTCCATTAAAGGCCACAGTTCTGTTGATTTGATGCCAAATGCCTCTAAAATGTTTTTACCCAAGAAAAGTGTGTTTTTTGAAAGAACAAGGAAAGCAACACATTTAAAGGCGGGAGAAAATTTTCTTTCATTTACTTGGGTCAGTGAAACATCCATCATGCAGAGACACAAACACCTTACAGAGTGAAAGATCAGAGGAGCTACTCTAGCAGGAGATCAAAGAGCCAGTGCCTCTGGGGGAATCAAACAAGCACTGAGCAGATCCCCCTGAGATTTCTCTCCTAAACTAGCTTATGCCAGTGCTGGGAGAACCACAAAGCAGAGCAGGCTAGCCCCCAAAATGTGACTAAAATACATAATTCTAGTTTGGCTCTCTCTCTGGAAGGAGAAACTTTTTCAAAGTAATTAAACAGAATAATTATAAAATAAAAAAATTTTGAAAGCAAGAAGGTTCAAATTATCTACACACTAACTATGACAAGCATTGAAATTAGCATATGCTCAGCTAACAGTACGCCCAGCCCAGTATAAGCGATGATCTATTCAGCAAATGGTTACATGGTGTCAAAGGAACTTGGATGCATTACACAGATGCCCTCAGATCTAATTCCACCTACTTGGCCTAAAAAAAAAAGCACTTTGTCTATCCCTGTTATATGTACATTTCAAAGAACAAGTTGTCATTAAAATAGGTGGAGGGGGGTAAAATTCAGAGCAGAAATGTAACGTGTCCATATAATTTAGCAAGAAATTTCAGCATCCCAAAGCCTTTAGTTGCCAGAATCAGAAAATTATGCTGAACACCTATTAAGTGCTTGCCTTAAACCTGCCCTATTAATATGGCTCTTCTCTAAACCTCTTAGTTTAATTGCATCTCCCTGGTGCGAAGTCGTTTTTGCTTTGTGTTATGGTTATTTCAGAACAAGACTCTGCTCTCCTTGAGGGTAGGGGTTACACCTGCTATTCATGGGTGATTCAAGAAGCATTCATCCACTGCCTAAGATGTGTAGTGTGGAGCATGTGAATAAAACCCAGGCGCAGGCAGTTCCCTGGGGGGAGATGTTCACTTGGGTAAGCTATCAGTGAGAAGGGCTGGTATCTATTGGGCACTTTCTCTCTCCCAGGCACCACATTAAACTGTCTATTTAATTCTCATAACCATTCAGTGGGGTAGGGATTATCATATTCATTTTGCTGATGAAGAAACTGAAGCTTAGAAAAAAGTGAATGTTCGCATGGCTAACAAGAAGGACTAGGAGGACTAGGAGAACTGGGTCAGGACCAGGAGAACTGGGAAGACTGGATGGGAGAGAGGAGGAGTTAATTTGCAGCCATGGTCAGGAGAGGGAATTAGGAATGGCACCTTCATTGATACCATGTTTGCATAGGACTGTATCTGCAGTGGCACATGGAAGCAATTCACCTCAGCAAATGAGAAGTGTGTTGATAAAAATATGATGTGATTCCCTGCATTCTAGTCCTTCATGAAATATGTCCACCATTTGTTTATTTGTTTTACCATAAGGGCAGGGTCGTGGAACTTGACCCTATCGTGAGTTCAACTTTTTGGTAAATTAAAGGTTTGGAAAAAGGCAAAATAATGGGTGAAGAGCTGTAAGGAGCACTAGTCAACTAGTCATTGCTACCACCACAATGTGTCACTCAAACTGTCCAGACAACTTGGGTTTCAGCTGCTGGAGATGGTGCATTTCCCTGCTCACACAAGTCTAGCCATGAAAGAGAAATCTACTGGTTAGCAATTCCAATGCATATTAGAAACGTGAACAAAACAGATTATCCCACCAATAAAAAGAAAACCAAAACACTAAACATTAGCCACTTTAATATATACTGATTCATCACTAAAGTTCTAAGGGAGGAGATATGTTAATACTATTGGAAGATGCATTACACCCAAAATGCTGATTCAAAACATGTGTGTTTTCCTATTCATATAGCATATACTGATCAATAATGTGGGTAGCAAGTTGTAAATTCAGTTGTACATCTACTGCAGTTATTTTGTATACAATTTAAATAAGTAAATTAAGACATAACTATGCTTTCTAAATTTTATTATATTTTATTGAATTTATGGGGTACATTGATTTATACAATTATATAGGTTTCAGGTATACAATTCTATAATACATCCTCTGTATACTATATTGTGTTCACCACCCCAAGTCAAGTCTCCATCCATCACCATTTATCCCCCCTTTACCCTCTTCTACCTCCCACCCACTCCCTTTCCCTCTGGTAATCACCACACTGTTTTATTTGTATGAGTTTGTCTGTAGCTTAATCTCTTCACCCTTTTCACCAAGCACCCCAGCCCCACCCCTCTGACAACTGTCAGTCTATTCTCTGTATCTGTGAGTCTATTTTGTTTGTTAGTTTATTTTGTTCATTAGATTCCACATATAAGTGAAATCATATGATACTTGTCTTTCACTGACTAGCTTATTTCACTTACCATAATATTGGGCACTTTCTCTCTCCCAGGCACCACATTAAACTGTCTATTTAATTCTCACAACCACTCAATGAAGTAGGGATTATCCAAATAAATTTTGAAATATTTGTTCTAGTTCTGTGAAAGATGACATTGATATCTTGATTGAAATTGCATTAAATATATAGATTACTTTGGGTAGTATGGACATTTTAATGATGTTAGTTCTTCTCATAATAAACATGTTCTTAAGTTGTGTGAAAAGAAAGACATGTGTCCTATACTACATTTTGTTTTAAGGGAATGTGTTCCTAGGTAATTAGTTCATCTATTAAATACCACTCTGATATTTCCAAAGCAGTTATCACTATGGTATAGCACAAAGAATACTGGACCAGGGGTCAGGAATTCCTGGGTCCCAGACCTGGTGCTAGCTCTGACCACTGTGTGACCTTGGGAAGATCATGACAACATCCTGAGATATCTAGTGGTGAGATCCCACTAGCTCAGCAATTAAGGGCACTGGCTGGTTAGTCAGGAAGACCCAGGTTCATGTCCAACTCCCATCACTTCCTAACCATGTGAGCTTGGTCAGGACATTAAACTTCTTTAAGTCTAATGCCCTGTCAGCAAAATAGAGATGATCATACTGGTGCCTACTCACAGGGCTGCCGGGGAGATTAAATGTGACACTGGAGTAAGTACTCAGCACAGTGTCTCTCTCGTTCCGAGCACTAATAGAAACGAGCTATTATATTGCTAGTAACTATTTTTCAATCTGTGCCTGCCAGAACCCAAGAAGTTTGAGGAGAAGCAGTGCCTCAGGCATTTAAAAAATAATGAAAATTAAAACTTTCTATGGTATCAATTGCTTTTATCATATTAATATTCTAGATTTCCATGGAAGATTTAAGTGTCTTAAGAAAGTTCAAAGAACTTGAGATCTTGACATTTTAGCCTTAGTTTTCAGTGAGTCTGTGGCCTGCTCCAAAGGGCGGCTCTTCTCTTAGAGCCATTTTCTCACTAAAGTAGAGAAGTGTGTCCTGACTGTTTCAGAAAGAACTTCTTTCTAATAATCTCCAATACAGTGTCTGCAGGAACTTCTGCCACTTGTCACACCATGTAGGATGCAACTGAGGACCTGCAGTCCTTTATGATAACTCTTCAGGGGACAAGGCAGCCAAAATCAGTGGCACCACTGCACAAAAGCATGTCACAATTTTCTCCTGCTTTCTGCGTTGAAAGAGTCCACTTACTCTAATCAGATCTGCCAACCTAGAGGAAGACTCCCCAGGCAGTTTTCAAAGTAAAGGAACAAGTGGCCAGACACAGAGTAGCTAGGGCTGCCGGGGCTAATGAAGTGGGAACCAAAAAAGAATGTTTTTGTGATTGTAACCCAGGACTTTGAATTTCCCCCTGGCTAATGAGGCTGGCTACCTGGAAAAATCAAGTTTAGGATCTAAAATAATGGCAAATGGTTTTTTGTTTGGAGGTGAGGACTCTGTAATTACACCTGAATGTTTTCAGGGCCCTCCTTTTTATCATGGTTTGTGTCTATCCCCACTTTCCCTTGGCATTCCGGGTCTATTTATAGTAGGTGCTGGGTGACTAAGATTTCTTCTCATTCCTCAGGTCTCGGCTTACAAGTCTCCACCACTAGGAAGTCTTCCCAGATGGATTTGATTTTTTGCCCCCCAAGACGATAAACTCCATGAGCGCAAGGTCTTCATTTTGTTCACTGCTAGATCCCTAATGCCTTACATGGCACACAGAAATATTTGTTGAGTGAATTAATTAATGAATAAATGAAAGAAAGGGAAAGAGGGTCGTTTTGCCCAAAATTTGAGACTGGTTTTACCTATCACTCCCACAATATTTAAACAACAATAACATATTCTCAAAAGATAAATGGGACATGATCACCTTTAAAAGTTCTTTTTCTAAGCTTCTCCTCCAAAAGCATATTAAATATCAAGGCATTCACCTTTCCCCAAAGGCAAGAAGCTTTTTAAGGCAGGTTTCTTTTTATTTTTATAGGAAAATTTTAACCCATCAAGATCATTCTTGTAATCAACTGACATCATCATTAGTTCTTTGTTAAGGATTGGGTGACAAAGGTAGGTTATTCTGAGACTAAGAAGAGTAAGGAAACATTTTTGCCTTAACAATTTTACTCATTTGTACTGGCACTAAAGATGAAATATAAAATTAACATGTGTTTCCAATCTTGAAGCTGCTAACCTTTGTGCAGCTCAGGCATCACAATGTCAAAATATTTTTGAACTGCAAACATTCATTACATTTAGTTTTCATCCCACAATATTGATAGAAATATTAACCCATGCTGCACAGCCCTTCCTGAGAAACCAAGTGCTCTTAAGAGAAAAGAAAAGAGTGTGAGGGCAGCGAGAACTTCCATGTTTCTGAACCTGTAGAGCAAAGCTATATTCAAGTGATGCTCCAAGAACTGGTTTCAAGAGCAAGGTTCAGTCCGGCTGAGCCAGCTTCCATGGGTGAGCTCCAAACACAGCTTTTCTCAACACCATGATAGAGAAGAGAAAGGCTACACAGCCAGACATTGAAGCTACCACTGAAGCCCATAAGGAAACCGATTTCTAAACATAAAGCCCTAAACAACCTCACAGAGGGACAGGCCATATTTAAGGTCCCCATCTTCACACTCTTCCTATTTTATCTGAATTAAACATTGGCAAACGGAAAGCTGTAAGTGGGGAAAGAGGAATTATGCGGTAATAAGGCTAGACTGTCTGATTAGCACCAAAGAATTGCAAACATTGATTAGTTTGTTCTGTGGTCATAAGCAGTACTTCCAAATTGGGTCAGCTAGTTTAGGAAGCCAGACGGAGAAGGGATGCAGATGAATAATGAAAAATCAGTGAGTTTGAAAAACAGAAATCTAATAGTCATTCTGCTCCTAACCAGTTGTATGAACTTTGACAAGTTACTTAACCTGTTTCTAACTTTCTTTATCTTCAAAACATGGGATATATTAAATGGTTAGTACAGTCTCCTCCAGTTTTCAAATCCTGGAATTCTACAAATCCCATCACACCTTTACTGAAAAGTCAACCAAAGAAGCACTCATGGAGCGCCATGTCCTTATTACTCAAAGCAGTTTGAGTTCAGTGCAATTTGAGCCATGACCTGTGCCCTAGATCATCTATCATATTAGCAATGACTAATCAAAACATTATTGGTCCAAAAATAATAATAAACCAGTGAACAAGTAGTCAACCAGGACAGTGAAATATCTAGAGTTTCCCGCTAAGTAATAAATTGGTTCAATCTTTGGAAAGCAGTTGTGTACACATACCAGAAGTCCTTTTTAAAGCCATGACCTATGACCCATTTAATTGTAGAAATGCTTATAAGTCATTTAAAAAATGGAAGTAAACAATATGTTCACTATAGACAGATTAAGCAATTAAATTGTTTGAACTCATTATAATGGTGACTTAGAATAACATTTAATGACACAGGCAAATGCTCGTGCTATAATGTTAAGCAAGAAAAGCAGAAGGCAAAATTATATACATGGCATGACCATAATTACCAATAATGTGTATATATGACCTGTATCTTCGTGTGTGTGTGTGTGTGTGTGTGTAATATTTATGAATAAGACTAGGAGGACAGATAATATATGAACGGCAGTGTATTTTATTTTATTCTTTGATGTTTCCTCCCAAATTCTCTATTTTCGCATGTAGAAATAGTCTCCCCTTATCCACAGCTTCACTTTCTGCAGTTACCTGCATTTTCAATTACCCACAGTCAACAGTAGTTCAAAGATATTAAATGGAAAATTCCAGAAATAAACAATTCCTAAGTAATAAATTGTGCACCATTCTGAGTAGCATAATGAAGTCTCGAGCCATCCTGCTCTGTCCCACCTTGGATGTGAATCATCCCTTTCTCCATCATCTCCACCCTACATAGGTCACCCGCTTATCGGTCACTTGGCAGTCATCTCAGTTATCAGATCGACTGTTATTATATCACATGTTGTTTGTATTCAAGCAACCCTTATTTTACTTAATAATGGGCCCAAAGCACAAGCGTAGTGATGCTGGCAATTCGAATATGCCAAAGAGAAGCTATAAAGTGCATCCTGTGAGTGAAACGTGAGTGTGTAAAGAGAAAAACATAGTATATATGAGGTCTGGTACTACTCCCAGTTTCAGGCATCCACTGGGGGTCTTGGAATATATCCCCTGTGGATAAGAGAGAGCCACTATAATAACTTTACAATGAGAGGAATTTTTAGTATGACTACTCCCAGTTTCAGGCATCCACTGGGGGTCTTGGATAAGAGAGAGCCACTATAATAACTTTACCACGAGAGGAATTTTTAGTATATGAACAAGACTGAAGGATGCAAAACAATGAGGACTTAGGCAATTACTAACTTATTCTGCCTATTACATGCTTCAGGAGTTCCAACAGAGAGATACCACTATGGGCTGAGTGGCCAAGGAGATTCCTAGAGGGGGTTCACAAGTAGAATTTAGGTTTATACAATAGTGCTTAAGAACACTGACTCTAGAGCTGGATTTTCTAGATTCACATCCTAGCCCTGCCACTTACCAACTATGTGAGTTTAAGCAAGTCACTCGAACTCTCTCGGCCTCAGTTTTCTCATCTATAAAATGGGACTGGTATCAGTTCTTTCCTCATGTGAGGATTAAACAAAACCACATCAATGTAGGTTTTAGCACAGTGCCTGACACATAGTAAGCATTATATAAGAACTAACATAATTATTAGAAGGACATTTTAAACTACATAGCATAATACATTAATAGTTCACACTTTTGCTGTAGCCCTATAAGTCAGATACAACCCACACCACTATGATGGCAGAAATAACATTTTGCCTAATTTATAGAGAGAAATTTAAGGCACAGAGAGGTTAACTGCCCAAGGTAAGTGGCTGAACCAGCATCTGCTCCCAAGCTAATCTGCCCCCAGTGCCCTTGCTCTTAACCACGGCACCATCTTGCAGAAAGGAGTGAACATGCTTACCCTGGGTAAATTACTTACTTTCAAAGAGGACAGGAGCAACCACTGACAGAGTGCATTGAACTTGATAATGAAAGCTATGTAAGGGAGTTAAGTTCTCGTTCATTAGGCAATTGGGAGCTGATAAAAGATTTCTGAGCAAAGCAGTTATAGGACAAAAGAGGAATATAAGAAAATTGGTCTGGCAGATAAATACAGTGTATGTTGGAAAGACGCAAAAGGAAGCTGTGTGTGTGTGTGTGAGAGAGAGAGAGAGGGAACAGACAATGCAGGTGGCAGGTGCTGAGGGACTGGCCAGGTGTTGCACAAAGAGATAGTAGAGCTGGACAAATAAAAAAAAAATATTTGAATACTGGGAGCAAAAAATGGGGAGGAGAAAAAAGTCACATTTCATAACCCATTGAGGGCTGGACAAGAAATGTTTCCTTTTATTTTGATTTCTATAAGTTTGTGAAATGCTTAGTGCAATTACTATTTGTAAAGCATTTTTAAAAAACCTAACTGATAGTAGCACAAAATAAAACATCACCCAGCATTGCACTCTAAGCAAATGCTGGGTGACTGAAAAGGTGTTCTACAGTAAGTGACAAAAGTGACTAGCAAGGAATCATAGAGTGTAAGCATCTATGGTGTAAAGGAAGTGGCTATTTACAGAACCAAGACAAAGAACCCACTAATGGCTAATCCTGACATAGAGCCCAGGTCTGATAACATCTTCCAGCACAAAGCCAAGCTAATTTACCCCTTGTTTTAAAAAGGCACCCTAAGCTTGCCAACAAAAATATGTGATTGATCCAATTAGCTTACTGAACTGAGGAAAAGAACTTGCCAAAGTCATGTGTACTCACAGATGAGTCCTTCCAGGACCAAACAGTGCTGCATAAAAGGCAATCCTTCAACTTAAACGTTCTCGCTTATTTAAAGGGACAAAACCGAGCACTATTCATCATGAAGGAGCTTAATGAATATTATCAGATGGTAATAACACAGACATGAGTGTCAAAAGAATGAGCTCTTATGGTGGAAAACAGGAAGAAACATAAAGGACTGCAAAAAAAAAAAATGTATGTACTGTGGTTAAAGTCCAATTCCCAGCTCTGGCCAGGCAATTTTCCCACATTGAGCCTGCATTAACATGCCAGCTCTCAACTTAATGCTTTATTAACTTAACCAATAATGCCTGTGTCTTCACTTGGGATTATGAACAAATATAAGCCATGCCTGTTGAGACTGGCAGCCATTAATTCATTCAACAAACATTCTTGGGCACCATGATGCGCAGGTAATGAGTAATTATCACTGTCTAGTCATTTGCTGGGAAGGCAAGAGATGGTCTAAAAACCATTTTGGTGTGAAAAAAAAACCTCAATGGGAAGAGATGAACAACCTAGAGAAAAGTGGCGACTTTCTCTAATAGTCTGCAGGTCTAAAGGGGCAGCTGACTCACTGGTTACAATCAGGGGGTAAATATATATCCAAAAAGCAAATTTTCTTCTTCCCAGAGGGTATTAGTGAACTGTACCTAACTCTCTCATGGACTGTGAGCCAAAGTCAGTAAGAGGAAGAGTTTATGTAGTTTCTCCAAATTGTCTTGCCTGTTCTACCTTCAAAAAGGATCCTTGGCCCAGGAGACCAGAGCAGCTCTGGGTCCAGGAGCCCTGAGTTGGTTGGCTGGAATCTGAGCAGCTTGACCCCTGCCTGACTTGGGAAAGCAGGACCCACCCAGAGGATGTCGTTGGAATAGAACTGAGAGCCAGCCAGAGAAGCTGTTGATATTTTTCATATTCTAAATTTCAGATTTTTATCACTAACATCTTATATAAAGCAATTTATCAATCCATGTCTAAAGTAAGGATAATTTATTACACCCAATTTTACTGTCATATAGTATTCTGAATATCCTTGAACTTGAAAAATGAAATCACTTTGCATCACCTTATATTGAATAATGAGCATCATTTATATGAGAAATTTTTCACAGGAAGAGAAAACAAATGTTGATTTTTACCAAATGTACAATTACTGACATTTCAGTAGTTGTAAGACTAGATAGAGCTATGGTATAAAGTAAGAGTCAAACTTCAAATTTCAGTAACAAATTTAAGGTATTTAAAGATACTTTGCTTTTAGAGCATTGTATGTGTGTTTCTTTCTAAAAAGAGACCCCCCCAACTTGCCTGTGAACTAGTTAGTCAACTACTCAATCTTGCCAACTTATGGCAGAACAACTGCAGAAATCCTATTGCAATTGAGATGTTGTCAGTACATGAATAGAAGATGTCATTTAAGGCACGGAATCATTAAAAATGACCTAAATACCCATTTTAAATACCTTATTTTATCATGAACCATAAAAAAGCAAATTTATTTGCCAATATTTTCACATAGATCAAAGCTATTTCTGCAAGTACAGGCCCACTGATTGAAGTTCAAAGTTGTCTGTCTGCGTGAGCCATACTCATAATGTATAATACATGACTTCCAGTTTGGCTACTTGAAATTGTGAAAAATCTCAGAGTGGATCAATCTAAAAGTGGAATCATTCCACATCTTAAACATCTCCCCAGTCTTCTAGAGTTATCTCTCCCACATCCAATTAGAAGCAGAATCTTATATAGCAACTTGCCTTTATTTAGTCTTTCCAAAGAACTTGATTTCATAGAAACAATTTTCTTTTCACAAATATATTTCATCAGTGTACATGCTATTTGATGGAAATTATATAATTACTGTAACAATGCACACAACTCAGCGGTGGGAGGAGAAGTTTGGGCCTCAAGAGCACCCTGGAAATAGCCCACCACACAGCACACTTACCAAGGGGTGGGGATAAGTCAGTGTGCTTTCCAAAGTGAGTAGGAAGAACTGGCAATCCAGGGAGCCACTTAGATTGGCTGAGAGAACTCCCATGGTATTATTTTTAAAAGCCAGCTGTTTCAAGAACTAACCTCTAGCTTAAAAGGGTATCTCCAGGCAAAGTTATGTCTTGTTTAGAGGAAATGTCATTTAAGTCTCTCAAAGAGAGGACTTCTATGTCTTTCTGACATCGCTTATGGGACAAGTCCTAGAGCATTATTCTTTTTGAAAAAGGAAGCGTGTACTGCTATCTCCACAGCCTATGATTATCCCCGAAGATTTAATTTCCAGTATTTACACTGGACAGTAATCACTAACAGACACCTGGTGGGGGAAAAAATTTAATGCCCTTGAGCAGCCCACTTACAAGAAAATTCACACATATTTGCAAATACAGTCTCCCGACAGCCCCCTCCAAAGACACTGTTCCAGACCTATGCAAGACCATTAAAAGTGGCAATGAAAATACTACATCCAGCCCATGGACTTAGTCTTTAATACTAATATTTTCATTTGGAAATTTTTAGGTATGGTGTTCATGCTCTAGTTCACCACAGACTCCACAACTCCCTATGGTCTCACACCTGCTCCCCCCAAGTGGACATGCCACAGAATCAGTAGGATCTATAATATCATTATAACTTGATTCTGTATAGAAACTTTGGTTAGTCTCCAGCCACACCAGGAATGCTCTTAGAGAAAAGGCATTTGCCTTGGTGGAAGCACCCAACCACATCACTAAAAGGAAGACCAGAGGGTCCACTTATCATGAAGAAATAGAAATAAAAATGATTGGCAGCCTAAGTAACAACTGTTCAAAAACTTTAGTCTTCCTGTCCTGGCTGGTGTGCTCAGTGGTTAGAGTGTTAGCCCACGCACCAAAAAGTCATGGGTGATTACCAGTCAAGGGCACATACCTGAGTTGCAGATTCAATCCCCACCCCAGGTCAGGGTATGTGCAGGAGGCAACCAGTCAATATATCTCTCTCACATCAAAGC